>NC_045606.1:67472843-67778676 GCF_009762305.2 Zalophus californianus | reverse complement strand
GTGAGGTCAAGCCCCATTTTGGGCTCTGGGCTCAGCAAGGAATCTCCTTAGAATTCTCTCTCCCTCTCCCTCTGCCCCCACCACTCCTGCTAATGTTCTCTCAAATAATACATCTTAAAAGAAAGAAAGAGAGAGAGAGAGAAAGTTAGAAAGAAAGAAAAAAGGGGGAGAGAGAGAGAGAGAGAGAGAGAAAGAAAGAAAGAAAGAAAGAAAGAAAAGAAAGAAAGAAAGAAAGAAAGAAAGAAAGAAAGAAAGAAAGAAAGAAAGAAAGAAAGAAAGAAAGAAAGAAAGAAAGAAAGAAAGAGAAAATTAAGATGCATTTAGTTAGGGGCCAAGAATGAGAAATCATGAGCAGTTGATAGGCTGAAGTTCTCAGAAGAGGCAATGGTGATGGGATTAGGCTCAGGAAGGAACCTTTAGTGATTTTCTTTTTTTCCTGGAAGGTTGATGGCTATGAGGAGATGGTAGAAATATGGTACTGGGTGTTCCATTTAGCTTATTCCCAAATGTGCACCTCAGCCTCATGCACCCACAACAATGAAGAGTCCTTTGAATTTCTACTTTCCCTTTAAGAAAGTAGAGGTGTTGTTTTTTTGTTTGTTTTTCTGGCTTGATGCTCTATACCAAACCTGGAAAAACTGTCTGGAGAGTTTGTAACTATATTTTTAATAGTTTTTATGTTCTTCTGTTGCAATTCTTTGAAGGCCTTCCCTTAGTCTAGGAGGACCTGTGCAACCATCCCATTCAGTTTTTCCTTCAATGTCATAATGTTCAGAGCCCAAATGGCCCCAACTCCTGGAGACAAATGAAATGGTTGGGCAGCAGAAGTCAGTAGTGAGCTGGGGCTATCATGCACTGCTCACAGAAGGTGATTACATGCATATCTTCCCAGTTCTGTATTCAGTTATATCATGTTAGTAGCATAACATCTGCCAAAGTGGGAGTATTTGTGGCCCAAGACAAAAAAATGCTACAAACCAGGGATTTTTTTTTTTTTCTGGAGAGCTTGCTATTAAATATTTTCCAGCATACCACTGGCACAGCAGGGCTCTCCTCATCTCTTGCATGCAACTGGGGGCCACCCATTCATCCTTAGGCTTAAATGGGTATCTCAGTACAACTGTATCAGCAATGGCTTGCATTAGCCAGTTTTTTGTTCTGTTCTATTGTTTGGGTTTTTTTTCTTTTTTTAGCTGAAAGAAAGAAGCAGCAGTGGCTGTGGACAACTCTGAGCATTGCCATTAACATCTGAATCTAGGGTATGACACAGACCTACCCACAAAGGGAGAGCAACATACATTTCTGTCTGGTCATATTGTGGGGGCCCCCAACCTGACAGCTGCCAAGCCAAGTTCGCAGTACACTAAATGAGACAAACAGGAAGTCAATAGCTGTCCCTAAAATAGAAAGGACTGATAACCAATGGGTACCCAAAAGCAAATTCATCAGTCACAATTCAAAGATCTAATTCTTACAAATGTTTTCTTTTGCCATTCTGAATTTGGGAAGGAAGGGACAGTATGAAATTTTACTTTCCTCTCTTGACCAGGCACCACAGATAGAGATCTGGAAAATCCAACTTTAGTAAGAATTTTTACTCTTTGCCAGCTTCTGCTACTTTCCCAGGATCGCATCAGAAGGCTCCAGGGCAAATGGGACATTCCAATAGGTCTCATCCTGGCCATCAGAAATTGTAGAGGAAGAAAAATAAATTTCCCCTCCATCCTTTATTTTTTTTTTAAGATTTATTTATTTATTTTGAGAGAGTGAGAATGAGAGAGAGAGAGTACATGGGGGGGGGAGGGTTAAAGGGAGAAGCAGGCTCCCCGCTGAGCAGGGAGCCTGATGCGGGACTCGATCCCGGGACTCCAGGATCATGACCTGAGCCGAAGGCAGTTGCTTAACCGACTGAGCCACCCAGGTGCCCTTCCCTCCACCCTTTAAAAGTTGAGTGCCTGGCTGAGACCCCCCTTTTTTTCTAGGGTCCCTCACAAATGGTTAAGCTTATCTAAAGGTGGCCGAAAGTTATTCACTGTGGCCACTGTAATTCAAAATTATCTTTGATAATGTTAGCCTACTTGTTCCACCTTAAAACAAAATTTTATTCACCTGAGGCCTCACAGTGAACACAGTCTGACCCCAAGACCCAGTCCAATTTCTAAATCAGACCCAGTCCAACTGTAGCTGGATCCTGCACCCAGTCTGGAAAAAGAAATGCTCAAATAAAGTCTGAAAGCTCATAAAGCAAAAACAAGGATCTGGGAGTGACTTCCCCACTACCTCAGATGCAGCGAGAAAGAGGCTCAGCAGGTTCTTCCATCTTGTTGCTCGTTGCTCTGGGGCTCTTGGGGGTCTCCCTCAGTTCCCTCTTCTGACACCAGAGCTGTTAAAAGATAAACTAAGGCTTATTAAAAATTTTAAGAATTATTTGAGCAAAAACTGTTTTGGATAGGGGAGCATGCAATCTAGCAGATAAGCTCCAAGGAACTGAACAAAATGAAAGACTTTTATAGTTAGCAAGGAGCAGGAACAAGGAAGTTATTACTGGCAAGAAAGCAGGTTGGTTATTGCAAAGTTACTTTCCTTTAGGGGATGGCAGGTTTTCTATCAGGCAGATTACCTAAGTAGTGCTGATCAGACAATTCCTGAATGACTGGTTTAAGATTCCACTTCTGGGAGAGCCAAAACTAGTTAAGACTTGGTTTGGGGATGTGGGGCTTAGCACAAGCAATTCCATTTTGACCTATTGTCTTGTTTTTAACTCCTATTAATAGTTATTTTCATATTTAGAAGCTAAATAATATCACTAAATATTTACTAAGACTGGTGATCAAGTGTCCCAAACTAGTTTCCAAGGTTTGAGAAATTACAAAATTCAATTTAAAATTAAATTATATTTTTATTATTCCTGTTGGTTTCTCAAGGATAGAATCATTTTGCACACTTTTATAAGTGTTTCTATCTCTTTCTGAAAAGCAGACTCTTTATCCCCCTTTTTTGACTCTAAAATTGCAGGTTTCCATGCTAATACGTTGCCCAGTTTTGTGTTAATATATTTTCACAAGTAGCTGCACATGCTTGCTTTTTGCATGTTGTAAATAATTAGAAGTTCTTCAAGCCCTGGGTAAATCTTCTTAGGTGGATTTAAATCAAACTTTAGAAACAATGCCAACATAATGGTATCCTCTGGGGTTGGGTAAAATATTACAGCAAAGCATTTCAAAAGATTCTTGATGCTAATTACAAGTCTTTCCCTCTTACCAAAGTCAAAAGACTTGGCTGGCATTTGCAACTTTGTCAGAAAACTTACCTCAAACGTTGGCTAATACTGTAAGGAGATACAGGTAATTGGTCCACGGAGTGTTAAAAATCAAGTTTGCGTTAAAAAAAAAAAATTTTTTTTTGACCCTGTGGTTTTGAATATGAGTCTCTGGTGGTCCGTAGAATCTATGTCTCACTGAGTCTTGCATGCAACTGGGGGCCTACAACATCTCTGTGTTTTTAGAGGAAAGACATTGAAATCTTATCCATCAGAATTCCTCCCTGGAGCTGTAGCTTTGTAATTTTAAGGAGAAAATTTAAATTCACATCAACTGATTCTTCTATTGTTTATCCAGTCTCATGCTAATTATTTCTAATTATTTTCTAATGATACATATATAATTTGTTATTTTCTACCTTCTCTTGAAGAAAGAGAAATGAAATGAGCACTCTGTGTTATTCCACAGCACTCTCGTTACCATGCCTTTATTCACCTTCAGCTATATGTCCTGGGGACCGCTAATGACAAATGAAGAAGAGCAAAATATTTAATAAAAATCTTATTCCAAAATTCTTTGAAAATATTGGTCAAAAGCCAAACCCCTGCAAGACTTAGGGATACAGGCACCTGCTACTTCTATGTGTGTGGAAGTGTTGTTTTAGGGACTCCGGTCTTGATTTGTTCCTCTGAAATTTTTCATTAGTGAATCGATTATTTATTTTTATTTTCTTAAGATTAGAATGCTACCAATAGGTCCTCAGTACTGAGTCCCATGTTCATGAGAATATGGAGAGTCTCCTCACCTTTTTCTTTTTCCTTCTGCATTTTGGACATTCCTTTTCTTCTTTGCTGCTTTGTTCTCTTCCCAACTCTTGAATGTGTGCCTGCCTCAGGTTCTGTCCTTGGTCCTCTTGTATGTGTGGCTCTTCATTCTCTGCCTCATGGGAACTTCATCCATTCCTACAACTTTTCGTAAACGAAGATTTACCCAGGGCTTGAGGAACTTCTAATTATTTACAACATGCAAAAAGCAAGCATGTGCAGCTACTTGTGAAAATATATTAACACAAAACTGGGCAATGCATTAGCATGGAAACCTGCAATACCTACCTACCATTTCTTTGCACATAATTCCTGTAACTGTAAGACTGGTTCAAATTTTGTTTCTGAAGTGCAAACCTGCACACTTAACCTTTCCAACTGTTTGTTTTGAAAGTCCCTTAATATCAACATATCAAGAACTGAACTTGTTTTCCCTTCACATATTTCTTCGTCCTCTTGCCACTAGCATACTTTCAGTAAACTAGGCTCAAAACCTGTGGATCACCCTTGTTTCCACACTCTCTTTTGCTTTCTGCATTTGAACCAGTTCCAAAAATCATATATATTTGACTTGTGCATCTTTTGGTAGCTTTTCATAATTATGTCACCATCCTGGTTGATCTGTCTTGCCTCCACTGGAGTTGGTATTTTCTCTCTCCCTGCTCCGTAATCCATGTTATACATTATGATCTGTTCATGTCTCAAGGTTCAGCTTCAGTTGTCTTTTTCCTCTAATAAAATTCCTTCAGTGACTTCTCAATTACTGTATTATGTATTAGCTTCTTCTTTTGTCACTCAGTGCTAGTTATAATGTCTTTTTTGGCTTAAATGTATTGCTCTGATGGTGTTTCCATCATGACTATTTCCTCACAAATATTCTGCCTTTTCTCTCCTCTATTGCTTTACTCTTATTTCCCTTCAAGCCCAAACTTCCAGTTTTACTATTTTGTAGCTCCTGTCAAAACCCTATCCTATACACAGCTTTCCCCACCACCGTTTTTTGTTTTTTGTTTTTTTTTTTTTTTAGAGAGAGAGTGCTTAATCACATGCCTGCATGGATGGGGGGAGGGGCAGAGAGAGAGAGAGAGAGAATCTCAAGCAGACTCCATGCTGGGCATGGAGCCCAGTGCAGGGCTCAAACTCATGACCCTGAGATCATGACCTGAGCCAAAATCAAGAGTTGGCTGCTTAACCGACTGAGCCACCCAGGCATCCCTATACACAGCTTCTCTTAAACCTCAATTCCTCCCAAACTTTTCTGATGCTTTCAATATTGATCCAACTGATCATAATATTAATACATTTTACATATGTAAAATATCATGTATAAATTTAAATTATGTAGGACTTTTAAAAATATCATCCTTGCTTTATCTACTGTCTGTTTGAAAACTCTCTGAGGGCACCTTTGTCTTCTTTCAAGTACTATGCACTTTGCACAGAGGTAGAACCACGTATTATTGATTTTTCTAGAACTCATAACATAGGTCCTACATGCCTGGCTGCAGGGGAATGAAGAAGAGATTGTACTATAAAGTTGCTGCAGGTCTATTACCCTTTTATTTCTCTTTCCTCCTCCTGCTTTCCTCTTAAATCTGTGGTCTTCAAGCATGACAGGCCTGATAGATTTTTGAAGGAAAAGACAAAAAAATGGCATCAAGTATGTATAGAGCATTGGCAATTTATAAACTACCAAAGATATACTCTTCCCACTGTTGAGAGTGGAGCGGGTCTCTCACAGTTTTTGCGCGAACAGATGAGCAACTGGGAGGTTGACAAACAACAACAATTCCCTCGGGACAGTGGTTACCTGGCTCTGTGATTTTGTTTCTTCCTCTTTTTTTCTCTCTGAAATGAATGTAGGTAATTTTCTTGCCCAGAAAATGTGCCCACTGGGAAGAATATTCCCTTAAGCAGCCTGATAGAAACAAACAAAAACCACAGGGCAATGTTATTTCCATCCTCATCCTGTAGTTACTGTGTTACAGTAACAAGAAAAGGCTCTGGGATGCCTGGGTGGGGGGCGCCTGGGTGGCTCAGTCGGTTAGGCGACTGCCTTTGGCTCAGGTCATGATCCCAGGGTCCTGGGATCAAGCCCTGCATCGGGCTCCCTGCTCAGCGGGAAGCCTGCTTCTCCCTCTGCCTCTCCCCCTGCTTGTGCACTCTCTCTCTCTCTCTCTCTCTCGCTCTCTGTGTCAAATAAATAAATAAATAATCTTAAAAAAAAAAAAAAAAGAAAAGATTTCCGGGTGCAGGGAGTGGCTTAGGGGAGGAGGTGTTATGTCCCAGGCAGGGACAACATGATGTGCTCACCTCTCTGTAATTTTTATAACTACTTTTGTCAAACCTAAATACTAAAGAATTAAAACACACAGAAGGAAAACGTGTAGATGCCCCTTGTTATTTTAGCTTGAGTGAAGCTAGATTAAGGGTGTTCTTACACATGCAAGTTCTATGCACACAAACCTAGAATGGTCTTCAGTATCTGAAAAGATGGCGGTATTTCTCGTGTTCTTGCTTTTAGCAATTCCCTAGCTTTGCTATAAGAATTTAGAGATTCTTTAACTTTGCATTCCATTTATGCAACCTACAAGTTGCCTCTTACCAGCAACAGTTCTTATAGCCCAGACCCTAATTAGAAAATTTGTCTTGGTGATGGTGCTAATAGGCAACCAAAGATAGTAGTGTTTTAACATGTAGCAATAAATGCTCTTTTCTTGTTTAAATCAGTGTGCTTGTTATTTTCATATAACCAGATATTACCTTGTGAGCATAGCTGGCAGCACAGAGTTCAGGCATGTGAGAAAGTTCCAAATGCTAAGAGGCTCATTTTGTGGCTGTTAAGATTACAGTGATTTTAATGATCCTATAAAAAGGACAGCAGTCTAATCACTGTGGTTGCGTGGGTTTTACATCTATCCATTGTAAGTGCTGATATTCTTCTGCTTATATTCATCAAGCTACCTAGAGTAGAAGTTTCTCAGCAAAGTGTCCGGCAAGGGTTATTACATGCAAAATGTTAGCTCTGGCCACAAGTTATGATTTATGATGCCAATGACTACTCATTAGCAACTGTATTTATCAGCTGGAATGGTTTTACTATCAAGTTTGAGTCTGTCTTAGGTACCTCTGCCATAAAGTAGGAATGAGCACATTTCTTCTAAACAGTCCTTGGTTTGACCAAGAACTAGTGAAAAAAATAATGTATATATCAAATGTCTCATTACCTCAGAATCAAGTAATGAATAGTTCCTGTGCCTAGAGCTAATGTACTACTCCTGCATTATCATCATGGTTCTTGATTTGGGTTACAAGAATGGGTTTGAGCAATAATGTAGTTGAAACGACAAATTGGTTCATTTGGAATGTTTTCAATCCCTAATTTTTCATATGTTGTTGAGATTGATAAGTGATTTGGTAACTTGGCAAAATGCATCTTTCAAATTTCATGTGTTTTTCAGAATTTATTATATATTTTGACTTTTCTTTGTCTAATTATATTTTGTTTTCTGTCATGCATCACAATTTGTATTTTACGCAGAAAAACATAGAAAACAAACCAAAGAGCTTTTAGCCAAATTATTTCATTGCACAGCTGTTTTAATTTTTCCTATTTTTAATTCCAAGAAAGTTGGGCTCAGGAGGCTAATGTCTAAGGCATTAGAAGAATGAACAAAATAATACGATCTAGAATAAGAAGGCTTTTATCTCACAGAGGGATATGAGCCTGGTAAGTGATAGAACCCTTTATAAGTAATACAAATCTGAAATGCTGTACAGTTAAAGTGTTGCTATAAGGACATGTAGGAAAATGATTATCTTTTCTTGAAAATATGTGGGGGTATTAGTTTCCAAATGTATTATGCAAATAACCTAAATATTATTGCAATATCTTATTGCTATGGAAGACGTTTGCTGCTCCAATTTTAGAGTTAAAAAAAATCCTTGTTAGGAATGGTACTGTGTAGAATTTCTAGCACTACTTTATGTAGGGCCATGATTTTCGTGCAAAATAAAATGATAGGTATATTTTAGTTCCTTGCTTTTTGAATGTAAAGTTTGTAGAAAAAGGATATTTTATTCTGTCACTAACATACTTATATTGACAGACTAACAAATGTTCTTTCTAAATAAACATGAAGACAGAAAGCAAAAGTTAAAAACATATTAAGCAAATTTCTGTCATTTGCACTTAATGTTGTAAGACTAACAGTCCAACCAGTAGCTATATATCTTTAAGATGGAATTTGCTTATAGAATTTTTTCCCTTCATGTATTCCCAAACAGTGCAAATCTCCATTATTTCCTCACTTTCCATTCATGTATCTCTAAATAGTGTAAATCTTCATTATTTCTTTGTGTTAAACCTTGTAAAATTTAAAATTAATGGAATAGTACATGAATGAATTAAAATTTGCTACCTTCATAAACAGAGTAGAGAGTTTAAAATTCTAGATCATATTAATTTGGGGGGGAGGGGCAAAGGAAGAGGAAGAGAGAGAATCTTAAGAAGGCTCCATGCCCAGGGGGGAGCCCAAGGTGGGGCTCAATCTCACAACTCTGAGGCGAAGATCATGACCTGAGCTGAAATCAGGAGTCAGAAACTTAAGGGACTGAGACACCCAGGTACTCCTAGATCATATTATGTGGATAACTCTTTAATAACTTTTATTTTTCTAAAATTCTTAAAGAATTTGTTTTATCAGGTCTCACATAGATATGCCTACTCCCATAGTTGAAATAATCCTTCATTAGAAAACAGGAGCTTGGGGCGCCTGGGTGGCTCAGTCGTTAAGTGTCTGCCTTTGGCTCAGGTCATGATCTCAGGGTCCTGGGATCGAGCCCTGCATCGGGCTCCCTGCTCAGCAGGAAGCCTGCTTCTCCCTCTCCTTCTCCTGCTTCTGTTCCCTCTCTCTGTGTGTCTGTCTCTGTCCAATAAATAAATAAAATCTTTAAAAAAAAGAAAAGAAAAGAAAACAGGAGTTTTTAGAGTTTGGTTCTGTATCCTCCTAGCCAGACAATACTGAGTTACAAAAAGCTCTGGGTTTGAAGCTTATTTCTTATATTCCTTCTGATCCTTAGTTTTCTCATCCATAATGTGGAGATTCATGTATAATCTTAGGTCAGGTTAGACAGGAAACACATTGAGGTGGAGGAGGTTTACTGGGGAGAGGAGATGCTCTCAGGAATAATGTCTGTGAAGAAGTAAGGGAAGCAAGAGAAGTTCATCTTCTATATATTTGCAACAAAGGTGTCAGCCAATCCCACGGAGGACTCTGAAATAGAATTAATTAAGATGTCTTGAATTGAGGTAAGTTATTCGGGCCTCTGTAACTTATCATCAAATCGTTGGATATAGGCTCTTCTGAGAAAAGGGTATGCAATTTTGAGGGAGACCGTTCTCTTGGGAGAGCTGGCCAAAGGAATTTCCTAGGAAGTAGCTAAGAAGCTAACCCTCCAGCAGCTGGCAAACAGATGCCTTGTTCTTAAGAGGGGGATCTGAGTGGCACACTACAGTATGCATTACAGTTACCTTAAAAAAAAAAAAGACCTATGTGTATGCCTAGTGTATACTTTGTACACTGCAGTTATTGAATAAACAGTAGCTATTTTTTTATTATCATTATTTTTATGAAGATTTGTAGAATTTTTCTGAGGAGTCCATGGGATTACATGCACATTGTTAATAATCATTAAGTGCCATAAAATATGCAATTAAAATATAAGGTGGTTGTTTCCTTTTAAGGCCAATCTCCAGCAAGTTGTTTCTATGCACACACACTGAAAAGAGCTGTTGGATCATTTCAATCACTGTATAATCCCTTGCATCACAAAGAGTGTATTCATTTCTGCTGGTGTTTCCTAACATGGAATACACTACACAGAGGTTTAATTCAAAAACCAAATACAGACATGCATGGTGACCCAAAGTAAGTGTGTAGAAGAGACTTCCTAAAGCATTAATGTTTTTCATTGGCCAGTTAACTGGCTTTGAATTATTTTTAATGGATAAAACATTTTAGCAGCATTCTCTAGAGACTGCTCTGATTTCAAATGAAGCATTTCCAATTAATCTAAGAAAGACATTATATAAACACAAATTAACAATCTCATGGTAATAGATAATAACAATATTGCTGCAAATTATAGCTTATTCACTAAGCAATTCAAAGACTTATTCTAGACATAATCAAACTCATCCTTGCATCTCCACAGACTCTTTGGATGCAGGTATTATGACTCCATAATTAACCCCGAGGGAAGATGTTTACAATGATTTATCATTTAGCCTTTTCTAAGCTTTGAATTAATGAGATCTGTTGACTAGTTGGTGGAATAACTTGTCAGTTCTATGGCTCTGTGGGTGTGAGGAGTGGTGAGGTGGTGAAAACAAGTTTTGGAGAAAGACATTACAACACTCAAAGAAGAACAAATGTTTTTCACACACCTTTTGCTATGATTTCTTATTTTTATAATTCTCTTTATATATGCCAGATTCATGAATGTAAAAGTGTGATATTCCTGATTCAATAACTTCTCCTGAGTAACATCTGAATGGGTTTCCACTATAATAGAAGTTTACCTTAAAGAAGGGCTTTGTTTCACTGAGTGATCTAAATATATAATGTCAAGGTACTTTTATATTAAATACTTTAATGTAAGGCACAGTGCCTTGCATTTAGTATGTATTTTAATACATACTTTTTTAGAAAATTAATATCTAAATATTTGTAAACGTAGAGTAAATTGCCATGGAGACAGCACGACAGAATAGCTTGTTTTCAGATTAGCCATAAGCTGGTGCACTCCAAATTTCATTTGCTATTTTGTGAAATGTCATTTACAAACAAGGTTGCTGGTCTGAGTACCAGTTGTAAGTTGGGTTTCATTGATAAGTACTTATGAGGCTCTTCTATTCAAACAACACCCTCTTAATTTTACTTTACACAAAGTAAGATAAAATGCAGCAAGTGCAGACTCAGCCATGAAAACAGTTGTAAATATGGTGGACCCACAGATAGGAATGAGAGCACAATCAGAAAATAATTGAATGGTGAAATATATTATCTATGCTAATAAACATGTCACACAGCAACAGGTCATAAAAGACCAGTTTGAACATATTTCATAATTTCTCATTATCTGAGATATGGAGCTACTGACAACACAATGCCTTTTAGGTAATTTTTTCCCCAGAAAATCTGGCTATGAATGTAAGTAGTGCTTTGGTTTATGAGGATTATAGAACATTTTCTTTCTTATGAGGGTTACCCACACTTAGTTGAGATGATGTGGCATTGACATATATGAATGAGAAAGTGGTAGCATATATCCTGAAGCAGCTGTTGTGCTCACAGATTGTTAAGCACAATGGGAAACCCAACTGTTAAGATGATTGTCCAAGAATGTTGTTAAGAAAGAAAGCATTTCAGCTGTATGATGGTCCTAAAAGAAAAGTTATTGTGCTTGAGGAAAACTGTTGACATTACTTTCATCTGCAAAATAAATGGAACATGAGTTTCTAAATTCTCTTTCTCATACAGAAAATAAATATCAAAGATAATATCAAAAAAATAACTTCAGGGATAGGCTAGTGTAAATTAGTCAATGACTCATTCAATTTAGATTTACTCAAAATCAACTCTACACTGAATTCTGCTATGCATATTCTGAAATAGTGGTCACTTTTACTGTGTCATAGGTGACCACATAATATTAAGACAACAGAAAGAAAATCACAAAATTGGGGTCATTTAAATTTTTTTCTGGCAGTGAGGACAAGCACAAAGTAAAACTTTTGGATCACAATTCAGAATTCTGAACACTAATACTGCTATTCTGATACTTTTGAGCCTTAATGTTTCCCAGTCACTTACTGTTCCAGCATTAGCACTAATATTTACATAAACATATACACAGAGCCTTTTCTGAAGGTAGCTCTGTTATAGATGACATAAAGACATGCTTTTTTTCTAGGAGAGTATAATCTACAACTTAGTTGAATTGGATGTAACTGAAGAAGTTGAATTTCTTCTTGCTATAGTTTCTTATTGTGGTCTTGCAAGTAACAACAATGACAAAATAAGAAATACTGAACTCAGGGCGACTGGGTGGCTCAGTCAGTTAAGCATCTGACTCTTGGTTTTGGCTCAGGTCATGACCTCAGGGTCAAGAGATGGAGCCTGGCGCAGGCTCTGTGCTCAGCGTGTGGAGTCTGATGAGATTATCTTTCTCTCCCTCCCCCTCAGGTACTCCCCCAGCTCTCATCCTCTCTCTCTCTCAAATAAATAAATAAAACAAACAAACAAAAAAAACGAACTCAAGAAACCATCTTGAACCATGGCAAATCAGATAGATTAAATGTTGAGTGATAACCAATTTGCCTCTCAACCAGCTATATCCTGTGGTAGGTGAAATTGTATTCAGTTCAATAATGATTTATTAAGAGCTACAAGGGCTACAAGGATCTGAAAGATGCAGTGAGTTCTCTCTTAGTAACTGACTTTCTTACAGCAAGATACAACAAGAATATAAATAACTATTATGTATGGTAGATTATGATAAATTCAACAGGAGAAATATAAATGAAAGGCTATAGGTATTGAAAGGAAATAAATACCACCAACTTTTGACTAGTTAACAGACTACATGAATATAGAAGGAAAAATGCACAGAAGTCAGAGGTTAGAGGAGGGTGGAGTAATGGGGACGAGGAAAGATGGAAAAGAAAGTGCAGTGGGTGTTCAGGAGAGAGTAACCACAAAAATCTATTTTGACGTGCATCTCTTTGGGAAGGCAGACAGTCAATCAGAGTTAGGAAGCTATGATTTTGGAACCAGCTCTGTCACAACCTGTGTGACCTTAGACAAGTTATTTGAGATAATTGGTTAATGAGCTTAACATGAAAAAAACAAGGGCTGGATCTGCCCAGTAAACTCTAAGGTTCTTTTTTAGCTCTGAAACACTTTTGTTCTCTGGGTTTTGGCCCACAGAGTTGCAAGGATGCCATATTTATGCCTACATAGTTAGAAACATGGGCTTATCAAAGTAGGTGAAATAGGAAGGGTTTGTGTCTGTATTTCATGACATTAAAAGGACACATCTTTATGGCATGTCAGAATTGTGAAAGTTGGTACAGACATAGAATCAGGAGATACATGGGATGGCAGATTGGAAAGGCTTTTTCTGATGCATAGGCGGTACTACATGACTGAGTGGGATCACAGAGCATGTGGTCAAGAGTTAATGTGATAACAAAGGGGAATCACTTTCGACTATGGTATTCTGGGAAATGAATATGATTCAGGTAAGTGCTTGATTTTGCTACTGAAGAATGGAAGATAAACAGGAAGTGGGGAGTTGGGGAGAGTCAGGAGTTAGTTTGTACAATGCTGTAGCTTACGAGTGGAGAGAAAATGTGTCACACACTAGAAGATCAACTGGCAGGCTCTTTTGTACCAACTCTTCAGTATGGTATGGGAAAAGCGAGCAAGACATAATTCATTGTTTTTTGAGTATTGAACTAGGCAAGGAAAGTTGATTTGTAAAGAAAGAAGATTGGGTAGGGAAAGTAGCAGACAATATTACTTAGTAATTAAGTTTTTTGTCAGCAAACATGGTATTTAAAACATAATTTTAAATCTTGAACTTTATTTTAGTTTTCATCACCTATTTTATTTATTTATTTTATGGCATATTCAGTATTTCCAGTTTTATTTAAGTTTTTTTACTTAGTTTTTCTTTTTGGTAAGGAATTTGGAAACTATACAATAGAAAAAGTATTCATTTCAGTTCAGGAGACATTGTTGGCTTAGTGAGACGAAGAATGGCTAATAATGAGTAAGTTTTAAAGAACTTCTCCATTACTAATATGACAGATATCTCAACAAGGGAGGTATAAAGATAAATGTAAAATTAATGAGGAGGACAACACTTCAAAGCTTTGGTTTGTGCATAAAAAAGAAAAGTTATTCATGCTTGTGAATGAATTTGGAGGAAATCGGGATTTTATCATTTAGATGTTTTTAACAAATGATAGGAAGCTTTATACAGGAAAATCTATTCATTATTTTGACTAGTTGCAGCATGCGTTTTTCCAGTTAGGTTTAATTTATATCATATTTTAGAAACAAAGTAAAATGATGTGGGGCAACTTGTGTGTGTGTGTGTGTGTGTGTGGTGTGTGTGTATGTTTTGAGGGAGGCAACTTTCTAACCTATGATAGCTCACCTGCTATTTAGACTGTAGGCTCTAAATGTAAGTTTATAAACATATATGAACGTAGTACTTGCACAAAGAAGATCTCTATTTGTGGAATTGAACCAAATATATGTATGTGTGCACTATATATATATATACATCCACACACATATTTTTTATAAAAGTGTGAAAAAATATATTTTGTCTTTTACGTGAAACTTCTTTGAATTCACAGCAAATTATAATCAACCTAAGGTGCAGGCTTCCAGAACCACTCAAACTTCAGGTCTGTCTGACAGACCAGCAGGGGAAGTGTGAGCCACCGCCCCAGCTGTCTAGACAGAACTAGCCAAAAAGCCTGCTGTCACTGCTGGAAACCACTATTATGCAGCTTGGCCCTGAGTGTGTGTCTTTGATGGCAGCAGGTTCAGGATATGAAAGATGGGCCGTGAAGGTGCGGAAACGCCAACTGATCTTGAGATAATGAAAATGGGCTGGCACACTATTTGGAAAAGCCAGAAGAAGACTCACAGACAACTGGGGAAAACACAATACTAATTATAGTGTTAGAGCAAAAACAATATTTTCAATCTTCAATATTACTTTTAAAGGATTATTTTCTGTAAAAGTTTAATCTCAAACAAAAAAAATCATCTGACCTGGATTCTATTCCTCACATTACATGAATGGTATTCACTTTTGAATCATGCAATGTTTTCTCTTTCTTTTTCTACAATTAAAAAAAATAGTTCAGTCGTAATATTTATTTTGCTTTCACAGAACTAGTAAATAAGAAAGAAAGGCTGTGATGTGTTGAAATGGTATATAATTCCAACATATTCAGATAATACTTCCAGTTTCTAGGCAAAAATAAGTATGTGGTGGATATAATACCCATATATAATTATATAATTTATGTTCTGTAGTAATATGATATACAATATATAATCTACATGACAAGTATATAGGTATTGGTAGATATAAATGACTTTCAGCACTTCTGAAATAAATATAACAAAACACATTGCAGAATATTTCAGTTACAATAATTATGTAATATTATCCCCATATTGCATTCCCAGCCTGTCTTGTTTCTGTAGCAAAAATTAAAATTAAAATTCTCCCTATAGAAGCAATCTAAATCTAATTGATTCTGCAGCTGAGCAGAAGTTAGGGGATGTTTAAGCTTTTCAGTTTAATAATAAACTGTCTCCCTTTATTGATAAATAAGTGGCTCATTTATTATTGATTTGCATCTTTGCATATCTCATATTTTCATTTTAGGGATTTCAAAACTTAATTTTAAAAAATGCGATTTCTACAATTTGAATGGAAGTGTGGCAAATTGGAAACCATCTGATATCACCTTGTAATTTAGCTCTGAATACTGCTGATTTTTCCAGCATTTACATCAGTTTGGTTTTTATCCTTAACTTTGACTTGTATTATGTTGGCTAAAGAGGCAACATCATATTCACCATGCCAGGCAAGTTAGATAAGATTCAAGTGCTAAAACTTCCTTGGCAGCATGTTGTGAAGACTTCTTTGATTTGGCAGCTTGGAAGTCTGGCAGCTAGAGAGCAAGAATAATGCGGTGCCTCACTCTGGTTGAGCTCTGGGCATCCCCTAACTACACAGTAAGCCTGGCACACTTGTCTTGGAAGGATGAAGTCACTGGCAGCCAACTGTGCAGGTACACATCTGTATCTGGCTGAGGGCTGTTCCACCCCATGACTGACTTTCTACTCACTTTCTAAATGAATAGAGAGAAACTTCCTCCCACTGACTATAGGCTATCCCAGGCTCTATATTCAACTTAAAAGTATTCTTTCTTCCTTTTTTTTTTTTTTCCCCTTCTGAGGCTATCTTTTACCTTCATTTCTCTTTTACCTTTCAGTAAGCTGGATCATCATTGTTAGATCATGGAATGTGATGAGTTGGGGAAAGTGGAGAGAGATGAAAGGTCTGGTGTGATACATGAAGTTTGGATATTACTCAAGTCAACAAGTAGCACACAGTACATGATTTTTAAAATAATAGGTGATTAAATCTGTGATGCAGGAGATAATTTTGACAGCAGTGGCTGAGGAAAGTTTGAGAGAGATTAAGTTGAGTAGCAAGAAGACCACAGGAGTCAGTGGCAGCAATCCAAGCAAAAAATACAGGGAGGTTACATGAAGGAAACAAGAATAATGTGAACAGAAAGAGAGGTAACAGTATTGAGACCACCGATTGAACTTGAGTAGGTTACCACCGATACATGGATTAAGGAAGAGGAATACATCAGGAATATCCCCCAAGTGGTTAACTTGCATTCTTAGAAGGTGACCAAGATGAGATGGATTAGTGTTGACTTTGTGTGGGGAGGGTTGACATTAAGGTTTGGATATCCAAGTGAAGTAGGAAGTTGTATATATGGATATGTAGATTAAGAGTTATGAGCCCAAGATATAGCTTTGCAAGTCATTAGCATTTATGTTGTAATTTAAACCACATTTGTTGGATGAAATAATTCAGAAACTGTAATGGTCATTATTGCTATTTTCTGATATTCTGGTTTACTTTGTGCACATTACAGGATCATACTGGCCTGTCCCCTTTGAAGTTCAGTTTGACTATATTGCTCACTCTGGCCAACAAGATTGAAAGGCAAGAATTTATGCCTTTTGGGGGCAGAAACTTTCAAGTTGGTGCATGCTTTTCCATGTTCTCTTCCCTCTAACACCGTGACCAGAAATATGCAAGTGATGGAGAATTTGTTAACTTGTTCATCTGAAGGAAGATGATGTGATGGAGATCCTCAGCTGAACTGAGATGAACATGTAGTCTGAACAAGAAATCAACACTGATTGTTTTAAGCCACTGAGATCATAGGGGTTATTAGTTGTAACTTAGCTTATCCTGTCTTGATAAAGTGAAAGAGTGATAAGATTCAGAGATAGAATCTAAGAAAACAGTAGCTTATATGCAAGAAGTATTGAAGGAAGAGTTTATAGAAAGGAGTGAAGACAAACACTCAGAAAAGGTAGAAGGAAGAAGAAAATGAAAAAAGAAAAAAATGTACCCGAAGCCTAGGGAGGATGAAAGTTCCCAGTAGGAAGGAAGAGTGGACATCATGGGCACTAACTGGTAACCTTGGCAAGAGTCATTTCAATAAGAGTGTAATATGGGCAGAACCCCAACTGTAAAGTGCTGAGGAATAAAGGAAAATGAAGAAGAGATCTAAACTGTATGTGCTATGGTTAGTTCTGTGAATTGTATAAGACTGATGAATCACAGACCTGTATCCCTGAAACAAATAATATATGTTTATTAAAAAAAAAAGAAATTCTGAAAAAAATAAAATACAATAAAATAAACTGTATCTTGTACTTTTGAGTAGCTTGGTTTTCTTTGAACGGAGAGACAAGTATTGTGTCAGTATAGAGCAGAAAAGATTTGAAAAATAATTTTTTTGCTGTTTATGGATGGATAGTCCTAGGGCATATTTATAAGCTAAAAGGAAAAAGATGAGAGGGAGAGGTTGAAGAGAAAGGTGAAAGTTGGTAACGAGTGACCTCTTACACATTAGAAGCGACCAAAACATTGGCTCACATGAAGTGAAGAAACTAGCTCTGGAAAATAATAAAGGGAGGTCGTTTTTATGTGTACTTTCATGAAAGACAGTGCTTAAGAGGACTTAGCTATTATAAATCGATTCATGGAACTCTTTGCCACTGAGTTTACTCTGTGGCTTAGACTCTCAATAAGACTAAATATACAAGAATGCCATCCACATAAAAAAGAAAGGATACAAAGCCATGATTCCCTACATTGGTATTTAAAAAAGAGTGGGTATCCCATATTCATCCTATAGTAGTATAGAAAGAAAGGTTTCTTTTGAATAATTGTACAGAAAGAAAGGTTTATTTTGAGATTAACGGCATTTATGCTACTTATTTTTCTTCACAGGGTTTGGTGGTGGTGGTATGAGGTGCAGTGGTGTTTTAAAATTGTGCACTAAGAAGGCAGATCATTTTCTAAGATCTTAGTGATATAAAATACCAGTGCCTCGCTGGTCCTAAGGGAATGTATGGATGCAACATTAAATTTCTCTTTAGAAAATTATCATATTAGCAATCTCTGATTAGAGTCAGTTCTTGTCCTCATGTATTGTGCTATTCCCTATAAGAATTATTTACTATGTCTGTTCTTGAGAGTAACATACTGCATAAATACTAAGGGTATTTGAAAAGAAAAGTATTTTGTACATGTTAATTTGCATTTAGTGTTTTAATGATTATTGTGCTGATACAGTGTTTATAGTTCTTTCAGATAAGAATTAATGAGTTTTGGGCAAAGGCTTGAAAGTTTCAAAGTTCATTTCAAATGTTCTTTTATGATGGTATTTATAACCCCAGAATAAGGATTCTCATGCTTTCTATAACATTATAACTTTGATACATGGTCAGAAAATGGTCATTAAATTTGCTTTTCACATTAGCTCAATACATTTTTAAAAGTTATTTTTATGTTTGGGAAATTCTTTGGGCTTGACTTTGTATGCATTACAGAATGAGCCAAAGTGATCCAAAGTTTCTTTTCTTATTTTGTTATTGGAGAACTGATGTAATTGACTCCTTGGACTTCACCCTTCCGAAAAAGAGGGATAACGCTAGTTTCTGACATATAAGACATTATTCACCTAGAAATGCCCTGATTTTTTGATTCTGGAAGTATGATCCTTATACAGTAAAAGACTGTACACATGGATTATAGCAAGTAGGCCAATGAGGCTGGAGCGGACTGAGCAAGGCAAATAGTGTTAGGTGATGAGGTGAGAGAGATGAACAGGCTATGGGTAGAGAGTGGGTTATGTGGAATCTTGTTGATGCTTATAGGGACTTTGGCTTTTACTCTGAGCAAGATGGGGAGATACTGAAAAAGAAAATGGTAATATAATGGTAAGGCTAGCCTAGAAATTTGAAATTCCAAAATTAAATATAAATGTTGCAGATTATCTTATGTGAGAAAACTTGTATGATATTTCACCATCATTAGACAACTATTTCCATTTACTTTATTGCAATATCTAACATTCTTCTCAGCACACTTTCATAGTCAATAGTGACTATCTTGTAAAGAAATGCCATGGGAAGGATTTTAGTTTTAGGTACAAAGCTTTAGGTATAAGATGATTCTAATGTCCTGTTCAATACCAGGATTTCATGACTCCACAATCTCTAATAATTTCCATCATTCTCAGCTGTCAATTGTCTTATGCCCTAGCAGATTACTCCAAATTATTTCAGATTTGAGGACCTTCCTGCAACCGTCTCCCTGAGCTTTGACCTGACCAACTGATTTACTCACTGTTTATCTAAATTACTAAGTTTATAACTTATGGTGTAAAATGGCATGCTGAGTTAATTATACAAAGTAGGCTGCAAAGTTCTTTTGAAAGCAGTAACATAGAGTGAAACATAGGATTGATAAACTGCCATTTTAACTTAAAATTTAATGAACAGTTTTTCAAAGATGCTTTCTTCCAGAATGGCTCAATAAGCTCCCAAGACACCAATCTCCCTGCAGATAATGACTACAAACTCTGAACAAAATATAATAAATGACTACTTGAAGGCTTTAGAGTCCACAGCAGCAGAACAGGAAGATTCTAGAGGGGACCCTAAAACTTGAAGAAGGGATTGACAGAGGTGAGTTTCCAATTTTTCTCAGCATTAACCCTGACAGATATTATGGCAAATCACAGCCACTGGAGTGTGAGGAAATCCAGGAAACAAAATAACAGAAACACCCTAAAATTGTGTCTATTCTCTACCCAAGTGTATATCAAACCTATATGCAAGAGAAGAGTTGTCTAAGATATGAAAAAGATGATTCAAGAGAGCTTGCTGCTTTAACCAGCTCCAGCCACCACCTGTACTATTCCCTTCATGTTAAAAATCATGCAATCAAATTAGACAATCTGGAAGAAATGGATGCATTCCTAGAGATGTATAAACTACCAAAACTGAACCAGGAAGAAATAGAAAACCTGAACAGACCCATAACCAGTAAGGATATTGAAGCAGTAATCAAAAATCTCCCAAAAAGAAAATAGCCCAGGGCCAGATGGCTTCCCAGGGGATTCTACCAAACATTTAAAGAATTAATACCTATTCTTCTGAAACTGTGCCAAAAAAATAGAAATGGAAGGAAAACTTCCAAACTCATTTTATGAGGCCAGCATTACCTTGATCCCAAAACCAGACAAAGACCCCATCAAAAAGGAGAACCACAGACGAATATCCCTGATGAACATGGATGCAAAAATTCTCACCAAAATACTAGCCAGTAGGAAACAACAGTACATTAAAAGGATTATTCACCAGGACCAAATGGGATTTATTCCTGGGCTGCAAGGGTGGTTCAACATCTGCAAATCAATCAACGTGATACAATACATTAATAAAAAAAAGAACAAGAACCATATGATCCTCTCAATAGATGCAGAAAAAGTATTTGACAAAGTACAGCATCCTTTCTTGATTAAAACTCTTCAGAGTGGGGGCGCCTGGTTGGCTCAGATGGTTAAGTGTCTGCCTTTGGCTTGGGTAATGATCCCAGGGTCCTGGGATCGAGCCCCGCATTGGGCTCCTGGCTCAGCAGGGAGCCTGCTTCTCCCTCTCCCTTTGCCTCTCCCCCTGCTCATGCTCTCTCTCTCTCTGTATCTCTGTGTCTCAAATGAATAAATTTAAAAAAATCTTAAAAAAAAATCTTCAGAGTGTAGGGATAGAGGGTATATATCTCAATATCATAAAAGCCATCAATGAAAAGCCCAGAGTGAATATCATTCTCAATGGGGAAAAACTGAGAGCTTTTCCCCTAAGGTCAGGAACACGGCAGGGATGTCCACTATCACCACTGCTATTCAACATAGTATTAGAAGTCCTAGCCTCAGCAATCAGACAACAAAAAGAAATAAAGGCATCTGAATTGGCAAAAAAAAAAGTCAAAATCTCTTTGCAGATAATATGATATTTTATCTGAGAAACCTAAAAGACTCCACCCCAAAACTGCCAGAACTCATACAGGACTTCAGTAAAGTGGCAGGATATGAAATCAATGCACAGAAATCAGTTGCTCTATACACCAACAAGACAGAAGAAAGAGAAATTAAGGAGTCGATCCCATTTACAATTGCACCCAAAACCATAAGATACCTAGGAATAAATCTAACCAAAGAGACAAAGAATCTATACTCAGAAAACTATAGAGTACTCATGAAAGAAATTGAGGAAGACACAAAGAAATGGAAAAACCTTCCATGCTCATGGATTGGAAGAACAAATATTGTGAAGATGTCTATGCTACCTAGAGCAATCTACACATTCAATGCAATCCCCATCAAAATACCATCCACTTTTTTCAAAGAAATGGAACAAATAATCCTAAAATTTGTATGGAACCAGAAAAGATCCCCAATAGCCAGAGGAATGTTGAAAAAGAAAAGCAAAGCTGGAGGCATTACAATTCCGGACTTCCAGCTCTATTACAAAGCTGTCATCATCAAGACAGTACAGTACTGGCACAAAAACAGACACATAGATCAGTGGAACAGAATAGAGAGCCCAGAAATGGACCCTCAACTCTATGGTCAACTAATCTTCAACAAAGCAGGAAAGAATGTCCAGTGGCAAAAAGACAGTCTCTTCAACAAATGGTGTTGGGAAAATTGGACAGCCACATGCAGAAGAATGAAACTGGACCATTTCCTTACACCACACACAAAAACAGACTCAAAAGGGATGAAAGACCCAAATGTGAGACAGGAGTCCATCAAAATCCTTGAGGAGAACACAGGCAGCAACTTCTTTGACCTCAGCTGCAGCAACTTCTTCCTAGAAACATTGCCAAAGGCAAGGGAAGCAAGGGCAAAAATGAACTATTGGGACTTCATCAAGATAAAAGTCTTTTCCATAGCAAAAGAAACAGTCCACAAAACCAAAAGACAACCGACAGAATGGGAGAAGATATTTGCAAATGCCATATCAGATAAAGGGCTTGTATCCAAAATTGATAAAGAACTTATCAAATTCAACACCCAAAGAAAAAATGATCCAATCAAGAAATGGGCAGAAGACATGAACAGACATTTCTGCAAAGTAAACATCCAAATGGCCAATAGATACATGAAAAAGTGCTCAACATCACTCGGCATCAGGGAAATACAAATTAAAACCTCAATGAGATATCACCTCACACCAGTCAGAATGGCTAAAATTAACCAGTCAGGAAACGACAGATGTTGGCGAGGATGCGGAGAAAGGGGAACCTTCCTACACCTTTGGTGGGAATGCAAGCTGGTACAGCCACTCTGGAAAACAGTATGGAGGTTCCTCAAAAGGTTGAAAATAGAGCTACCTTATGACCCAGCAATTGCACTACTGGGTATTTACCCCAAAGATGCAAATGTAGTGATCTGAAGGGGCATCTGCACCCCAATGTTTATAGCAGCAATGTCCACAATAGCCAACTATGGAAAGAGCCAGGATGTCCATCAACAGATGAATGGATAAAGAAGATGTGGTATATATGTACAATAGAATATTATGCAGCCATCAAAAAAAAATGAAATCTTGCCATTTGCAACAATATGGATGGAACTAGAGGGTATTATGCTAAGCGAAATAAGTCAATCAGAGAAATACAATTATCACACGATCTCACTGATATGAGGAATTTGAGAAACAAGACATAGGATCATAGGGGAAGGCAGGGAAAAATGAAACAAGATGAAACCAGAGAGGGAGACAAACAATAAGAGACTCAATCTCAGAAAACACACTGAGGGTTGTTGGAGAGGAGGGTGGTGGGAGGGATAGGGTGGCTGGGTGATGGACACTGGGGAGGGTACGTGCTATGGTGAGTGCTGTGGGTTGTGTTAAGACTGATGAATCACAGACCTGTACCCCTGAAACAAATAATACATTATGTGTTAATAAAAAAAAAACAAAACATCATGCAGTCATTTTGTGTGCCACCAATACCCCAAGCCTGAAGGTTTTCCCCAACCATAGATTCATTCTAGAGCCCTGGGTACCTCAAAACTTAAACAATGATAACATGTCTTTGAAGGGATTTGCCAAATAAGAAGAATGAAGCTGAAAAATAAAAAAGATGGCTCGATTTTCCATTAGAATATCACCTGACAATGGTGAAAATGGGTTGTGTGAAATGAAGCGGACCTTACACTTGAAAAAAATGTACAAATCAATCATTCCTGGAATTGCATACATTGGACACTGTCAAAATGCATATTGTGTAACTTGACCCAAGCCTATTACCCAAAAGAACAATAAAATCCATTAAAAATTTGAAGATCGTGTAACCAGCTTGTGCAAGATAGTGGCAGTTTCTGCTCAAATGTCCTTTTTCTTCAATCAAATCCAAGGACAGAAACAAAGTAAATTGAACATGCATTTGGCTTCTTCAAAGGCTGAAGGGTCAGTTTTTATGCCAATGGTGCAGTTACTGGTTATTTGGGTTAATCTTCAGCTTTGTCCTAGAATGAGCCAAACTTATGTTTTTCTTCCATGTAAGAAGAGAAGGAGATTTGATACTCCTCTCTACCAAAAGGAGAAGCAAAAGTAATAAGATCCATGTGCTGTAATGAGTTAAATAATCAGACATAAAACATTCATACTTGGATCTCTGTCTTTAAATCAGCATGCAATTTTCGTGCCTGAATATATGATAACAGAAGCTTAGCACTGACTGACAGTCAAGAAAATTGCTATTACTGAAAATGCTCCATGCACTGTTACAATTAACAATGCAGCTCTGGTGCAGTGAACTGAAGCATATGTCTGTATTAAACAGTGAATAACAGTCAACATGATCGAGTCGAACAGACCTATGCTCAGCACTGGGAGGGGGTCGGAGGAGGACAAAATGACAGCAGTGTCCTTGTGCTCAAGGAAGGTTGGTTTTACAACATGCAAACAGATACGCTCTCAAATAAATGAAAAATGATAAAAGAAAAGTAAACACAAGGTGTTTGATGGTACAATGCTATGAATGATTATTTTTCCCAGGAATGTTGCTGAAGAATCATCAGAGTGAATTTTGCCTTTGAACTTTGGGATCTTAGAGGAGATTATGTATCACTAAAATTGAAGATTTGTTCTTTTTTGAGAAAGGCTAGTCATTTAGTTATATCTCCTATGTTCTATAAAATGAGTTTTTACTCATTTGTTCTTATTAATCTGATTATATTTCCACCATTGATCTGTTTCACAGTTAATGTAATTTGATTAAGAAATTCATGAAATAGGAAACTCGTATTTAGTTTATGCCTTAATTTGTGAAGCATTAATTGGGTGTTTACTGTATGCCGGTCCCTGTACTTTTCTAATACTGGCACATCCAACAAGTCATCATCTGGCCTTTGCTTTGACAGCAGTAGTCATGGGAAGTCAATTCTAACTGATTTCACTGCACTTGAATGAAACATGCCTCCCACGATCTTCACTCACTCATCTAAAAAGATTTGAATAACTAATGTGTGATGGGCAGTATATAGGACAAAGAGGTTAGAAATTAATTTGGGTGCCTGGGTGGCTCAGTTGGTTAAGCAACTGCCTTCGGCTCAGGTCATGATCCTGGAGTCCCGGGATCAAGTCCCACATCGGACTCCCTGCTCAGCAGGGAGTCTGCTTCTCCCTCTGACCCTCCTCCCTCTCATGCTCTCTGTCTCTCATTCTCTCTCTTGCAAATAAATAAAAAATCTTAAAAAAAATAAAAAAAAAAAATTAATGCAATTCCTATTTCTGCTCCCAGGCAGCTAATGGTCCACTGATTAATTCTGATTTTATCATCAATCACATAAACTGGGGTTCCCAGTCTTGGTTGCCTAAATACAATTACCTAGAGATTTTCTTTTTAAAAACACAGATTCTCAAGGGCCACACTTAACATAATATTAACTTCACATAATATTATGGAATATTATGCAGCCATCAAAAGGAACAAAATCTTGCCATTTGCAACAATGTGGATGGAACTAGAGGGTATTATGCTAAGTGAAATAAGTCAATCAGAGAAAGACGTATCATATGATCTCACTGATATGAGGAATTCTTAACCTCAGGAAACAAAGTGAGTGTTGCTGGAGTGGTGGGGGGTAGGAGGGATGGGGTGGCTGGGTGATAGACATTGGGGAGGGTATGTGCTACGGTGGGCACTGTGAATTGTGTAAGACTGTTGAATCATAGACCTGTACCTCTGAAACAAATAGTACATTATATGTTAAAAAAAAAAAAAAGAAGAAGAAGAAGAAGAAGATAGCAGGAAGGGAAAAATGAAGGGGGGGAAATCGGAGGGGGAGATGAACCATGAGGGACTATGAACTCTGAGAAACAAACTGAGGGTTCTAGAGGGGAGGGGGTGGGGGGATGGGTTAGCCTGGTGATGGGTATTAAAGAGGGCACGTATTTTTTTCTTTTTAAGATTTTATTTATTTATTTGACAGAAAGAGACACAGCAAGAGAGGGAACACAAGCAGGGGGAGTGGAAGAGGGAAGCAGGCTTCCCATGGAGCAGGGAGCCAGATGCAGGGCTCAATCCCAGGACCCTGGGATCAAGACCTGAGCCAAAGGCAGATGCTTAACGACTGAGCCACCCAGGAGCCCCAAGAGGGCACGTATTGAATGGAGCACTGGGTGTTACACGCAAACAATGAATCATGGAACACTACATCAAAAACTAATGATGTAATGTATGGTGATTAACATAACATAATAAAATAAAATTTAAAATAATAATAATAGGGGCACCTGGGTGACTCAGTCGTTAATCATCTGCCTTCGGCTCGGGTCATGATCCCAGGGTCCTGGGATTGAGCCCCGCATCGGGCTCCCTGCTTGGCGGGAGGCCTGCTTCTCCCTCTCCCACTCCCCCTGCTTGTGTTCCCCCTCTCGCTGTGTCTCTCTCTGTCAAATAAGTAAATAAAATCTTTTAAAAAAATAAATAAAATAATAATAATAATAATACTTGCAGGAATATATAACTATTTTCAAGTATCTTAAAAATACCCACTTATAAATTTTATGCTAATTCAAAATGAATAATTTACTCATTAGTGTTTACTCAAAAGACTCAATGTTTTTATTTAACTTCTAGTTTCTTTAACTTGAATAGGAACAGAAAATCTCTTAAATGAAAAACAGTCTTACTATGAAATGACTTTAGTCAGACAGTACATGTTTTTTCCCTTTAAGTAAGAAGCTGAATTAAATGAATGAAAATAGCCGAGTATCAACAGAACCTCCATGAGTTAAGGAAACAGTATTTGCCGTAAAAGAGGAAAAATGCACATAAAAGGCAAAATTTAGAAGATTATGAACTCTAGACTACTACCAGTGTTTATAATTTTCCACTCTATATAATTGCAATTTCTCATTTCTGATTTACAGAGACTGCGTACCACAGTAACCTAGGAATGTTGCTTCTGCATCATGCATGCAGATCAAATACCCTTGTGTTCATTAGATGAACTGAATCACCATCCAGCCATGCTACCAGGCAAAGGCTTACCCTAGAGCACCACTGCCTGCCCAGGAATGTGCACTGCTGTGCGGGGGGACGCAAAAAAGAACCTCAGAGACTAGCCTCTGTGTGTGGATGCAATATTAAAATAAACTAAAAAAAGCAGAGCGTCTGTGAGATGTTACAGGTAAAACCTCATTTTAATGTTGAACATTGCAGTCCCAAATACCTTAAAAGTTGAGA
Organism: Zalophus californianus; assembly: GCF_009762305.2. NCBI lineage: Eukaryota > Metazoa > Chordata > Mammalia > Carnivora > Otariidae > Zalophus > Zalophus californianus. Next base: position 67,751,621 of record NC_045606.1, on the reverse strand, counting down.
AGTTAGCCATGTGACACCAAAATTTTCACTGAAGATAGGTACAGGGCTTAAAGTGTGGCACACATGAAGACATGGTACGGGGAATCATTTCATCTAAAAAGGGAGAGAAATTTCCCTCTTTTTTTTTTTCACAAATAGGATTTTTTTATTTGTCACCATTAAATGTCTGACTTTTAAACAGATTCTTGGACTGCTGGCTCATATCCATCAGCTCGCTCAACTTTAGCACCGGTCTCATCCCCAGTAGCTTTTCCAGAACCACTACCTTCACCATGAAGCTCCATGAGCTTTCCCAATTCAAACTTGGGCTTCTTCAGCATTTTTACTTTTCTAACTAAGACATCATGAAGTGGATAAATAGACTGACAAGCCTTTTCTATATCTTTTCTGATGCTGTCTGGAATCAATTTATTGACCACTTCTTTCAAGTCATTTGTTTGCACCTCTCGGGTCATGATTTCCATCATCTTTTTCCGAATTTGACGGACCTGTTGGTGCTGAGCATAAGAGGTCTTCCGAATCTGATTATTGCATTTTTTAGTAAAACCAACACAAAATAGACAAAACAAATAACCATCGGTAGTCTTGACATCAACATGAGCTTGAATCATGGTCTGCCATTTTTTGACCATGTAGCACATTTTGTCACGGGTAAGATCCATGCCATGGAAATTAGTCAGGTAGTTTTTGCCCTGAACATCTTTAGTAATTAGCTTGAATTTTCTAAATGCAACTTCATCATTCTGCAAATCAGCAAGGCTCACTTCAATAACCCGACCCTTGAGGCCATCAGATGCAATTTTGGTTCCTTGAGTTCTTGTGACTAATGTTTTTCCAATATTTCTTTTTTTTTTTTAATTTTTTATTGTTATGTTAATCACCATATATTACATCATTAGTTTTTGGTGCAGTGTTCCATGATTCATTGTTTGTTCATAACACCCAGTGCTCCATGCAGAACGTGCCCTCCTCAATACCCATCACCAGGCTAACCCATCCCCCCACCCCCCTCCCCTCTAGAACCCTCAGTTTGTTTTTCAGAGTCCATCATCTCTCATGGTTCGTCTTCCAATATTTCTTATATTGAACATAGCTGGTGCTTTCACATCATACCAATCTTTCTTAGAAAATGGATCAACCACTTTCTTCTTGGCTCCCTTTTTGCCGCCTTTCATAAGGCACTTGTTCTTGCCGACCGCCATGGCGCTGCTCAGGGAGCCAAAAGGCAGAAATTTCCCTCTTAATATGTTATGCCACATGCACAGAAAACACATGTGGGTAATCATCCATAACAACTATTTTAAAGTTTTGGGCAAATAATACTCATTTTTAAACAGTGCTTCTTTGAGGAACTGTAATTATGAAATTTTCGTGTAGATTTTTGAACACAAATATTTTCATTACAGAAAAAAAATTGAAATTTCAAAAAGCACTTTACCTCTCCACTTAAAATAATATATCCTTGGTCAAAATATATATAATTTTTCATTAAAGAAAGTATGACTGCAGAATTATTAATAAAAATATATTATAATAGTAAACATCCTGAAATAGTGTCAGTTCTTAAATGCCATGCCCTGGTTTAAGTGGAAAAAAATGTCCAAAGTTATTTCCTCATTTATTTTAATGCAATGCAAGGCTTTACCTTCATAGAGAGACAAATTCATTTTAATAATTTAGTTACATTACAATCATTTTATGTTCACCATTTCTGTGTCACTGCCATTTTAAAACGGTTCTCCTTAAGGGACAGCCACTTTCTGCCTTGATCTTTCTCACCTGTCCTTTCCTTTCTATCACAGGCTTAATTTTAATTTTAAAGATCCCTGCTCTACTGGATTATTGATAACATTCTCCTCAGAACCCAGAGAAGGCTGGGACATAATGCTGCCTAATTCCAGTAGTTTCTAAGGGCTTGGAAAGAAGAGAGACCTCTGGAATAAGGAAGTCACGTAACTATCCAAAGACCGTTGGAGGTGAATGAATAAACTATAACTCTACCAGCTTTGTGGTGTTGTCTGAGTCAAGAACAAATTCTTCAGGATCATCACATCATTCTTATTGAATTGTTCTGTTTTCTAATGTTAGCTGGTCATATGTAAAATAGCTTCACACCTCAGCTTTAGATCCCATCATTCTACTAAATGAGTCAAAATTCTGATTTGTCATTTAATCTGCACTATTTACCATTCTCAGCAGATGAAATGTGCCTAAATTAACAAATGATGGCTATGTTCCTAGAGCTCTATGCATCAGGTTCTAACAGCCTCATCCTCACCATCCTCACTATTGTTAGGTAAAATGTCATTATTTTCTTAGAATTGTTCACGCTTTGTAGATACACTCTCATTTGACCATAATCACAGTCGTAAGCAAAAAGAATTGAGATGACTAATTTCCTCGGTTTAATCAACACAATTCAGGTTCTGACCAATGTGTTTATCTTATTATTTGATAGAACTCTACACAAGACTAACTCCAGTCTAATTGTGAATTAGGCAAAATTTTTACTTTGCTTACTTGCTTCTACCAAGATATATAAAAAAATACATTCTTCCTCCTGACTTTGCTCCATTTCCTTCCTTATGTTCTTTCCCTGATTTTCCCGTCTCCTTTATTTAGTGTCTGGGGCACCTAAGAAATTAAGTGACAAAATAGTTAACCCTAAAAATAAGCCTTTATCTTTTTATGAAAACAAAAACTATATTTCATTTGATCCTTATAAATATCTTGCATGTAATCTCCATTTGCCATTTCTTAGTTATAAGTAACTTTTCCAAAGTCACATAATGAGAGTCCTTAAAGAATCTTTAATCTAGACTCTGAAAGCTAGACTCTCCACAGTATGTGCATTGAAGAAGAGGGTGTCTGGGGAGAATAATGTTTAATACAAATGAGTGAAAGCTTAAAGAGTGGGACTTTATGTTCCAGAGATGCTTATTGTTATCATTATTATTACTTAGAACATCATCTGCCATGCTCAAGCTGTACCATATAAGTAGATCCCCACTCCAAGCAACTTTGATATCATGGTGTATCATGACATTATGGTATATTAATGTACAAAAATTGATAGATATTTCATGGCCAATACACTAAAACAACTAAAGGCATACGCAGATTGACTAAAAGTGGTACAAATTGGATAATTATGACTGGAATACCTAGAATTAAAGGCAGGAGAGAATGAAACAGTAAGTCTCTCTCCTTTTCAGTGAGTTTGGTATTAGTGAAGGAATAAATTATCATAAACATAAGGAAGTTAGAAGGCTCATTATAGGTGACTTATCATGACTAATTTTAAGATTTAATATTCAAATGGCTCCTTCCAGAGTGTTGCCAGGTCTGTTCTGGCAAGAGATAACACCAAAACATCTAATTATAGGTAAATGCAGCTTCTATTTTCCTACAATTCTAAACAGATGAGATTTAGTGATTTGAATAACTAGATTGAAGGTGATAAACGTTGGGAATTCAGGACTAGTTTTCTATCTAGTCACTTCAAAATGGATATATGAGCCAATTATTTCTTAACAGATGTATGTGAACCTGATCAATTAGAAGCATTGGAAAGTAGATTTTGTCAAGCCACTGGAACTCTTGTTCATTTCCTGATTCTTCATTTTAATGCCTTACCTTCCTTCCTCATGATCTCTCAAGCATGCACTGCTGTCACCCAGTGGAATAAATTACTAAAAGTAGAATTCAGCCAATAAAAGAGAAGTTTAGGGTCAGAAGCCAAACTGGCACCTTTCAAATCACACTCCTTAAGCAATCACTCCTGCCGTGGAAAAAGGCTGATCCGAACGCAGAACTGCATGTTTGCATTATGACAAGGGAAAGTGAGGGAAGTGTTCCCAGTGAGTAAAGTTTTACTTTGAAGGAAGTTTTAGACAAAAATAGACTATAATAGTAGTAAAATGACTTGCCAAGAAACTACACGTAAGAATGCAGGACTTCTAACTCATATTCTCTCAGATATGATTAATTTGCTAAATGATTAATTTGTGGGTTTATATATATTATTTCCCTCATATTTTTTCTTCTGTTTATTTTATTCTTTTGGGGGGCTTATGTTTAATGTTCCTTTGTTTTCACTCTCTTTTTATTTGTTTAATCACTTATAAAATTTTCTCTGAGCACAATTTTAACTATATTCCATGTGTTCACTTATACGGTGTTTTCATCATTATTATGTTCAATCATTCTAAAGTTCTTATTTCTACTCTTTTACTAACAAATTGTATAAATGAGTTTTTAAAATGTTTCTCAATAGAAGAACTTTCTGTGTTTTTTATTTTGTCATTAATTTCTAGTTTTATTGCATTGCAATCTTTCGTAAAACCTCTATTGACTTTGGGCCTCTAATATTATCTTTTCATTTGTTTTGTGATTGTTCCCCAGGAACTTCAGAAGAAATTACATTCTCCATTTCAGGGAACAATGTACATGTGCTTAGTTGTCTGTATCTGTTCTATGCCTTCTATAGCATTATTTATTTCTGTCCACTTGATATTTTAATGCATTGATAAAGATGCATTAAGTCTCCTACTGTGTTTCCTTATTGATTTCTCCTTTTATCTCTTACAATTTCTGCTTTCTGAATATTGCAACTATGGCACTCCATGTATAGATATTCAAGACCATTAGAAATATATGCTGAATAGAAATATTTCAGAATGCTCTTCTTCAGTACTTTTTAGCCTGAATATCAATATTTATATTGGAAACTGCTCTGTTTTGGTTCTGTATACTCTTTTTTATTATTTTTTAAAACTATTTTTAGAGGAGTTTTAGGTTTACAACCTAAACAAAATTAAAAGGAAAGTACAGACATCTCCCATATACTCCCTACCCCCACACATGTAAAACCTCCCTAATTATCACTAGAATGTTACATTTTTTACCAAGTATGAACTTACATTAACACATCATAATCACCTAATGTCCACAGTTTATATTAGGGTTCACTTTTAGTGGTGTACATTTATGGGTTTGGAGTATACCCTTTTATTTTTAAGTTTTATGAATTACTTTAATTTAGATTTATCTCTTCTAAAGAGAATGGTGTCTTATTTGGTGATACAACTAAAAAATATTTTCTTTCCATAAGTGCCTTAACCCATTTAATCCATCATTGATATGACAGATATGTTTGATGTTAATTCTGGCACACTATTACTTTGTTTTCCATTTTAAAAAAATTTACGTAAGTAGGGCTGAAAAGATGGCAGCGTAAGAGGACCCTAAGCTGACCTCATTCCACAGATACAACTAGATAACACTCATATCAGTGTAAATAACCCAGAAAATGCCTGGAAAAATGGCAGAACAAACTTCATGACTAAAGGTAGAAAAGAGGCCACACTGAATAGGGTAGGACAGGCAGAGACACAGTGGGCAGCTCAACAGATCTTGGCTATCTGTGGTGGAGAGGGAGCTACTGTCACAGAAAAGGGAGAGAGGCAGACTATTAACACTGGGGAGCCCACCCAGGGGAGATGAATCCCCATAACAACTGACTTTCAAAGGAAGAGTCCAAAGGAAGAGTCCTTAACAACCAGCAGGACTTAAAGCCAAGAATTTAAAGGATCAGTGTGCTCAGCTCTGGGAGAGCCTGGAGGGCAACAGGAAGCTGAGTTCCTGTCCTTAAAGAAAAAGTGCCACAAACAGCCCCTGGGAATTACAGTATACCAGCAGCAGTTTGAAAAATTCTGGGGTATATGGGAGGGAGAATTATTTACTAATCTCAGAGCATATCCCAAAGGGGCAGGTTTCACTGGAGGGACTTCTCCAGGAACAAAGAAGCTGCCAGGTGCCATCTCCCTCTCCCACTCCCCAGTATAAATACATGGCCACCTTCTGAAACCAGTGTGGGCCAACATTCACTACCTAACTTGCTTATACCAAGCCCAACTACCCCACACTTTGATGGATCCACCCTTCCCAATCACATTTGCTTCACTCCTCAAGATCCGCCCCCCAAAGACTAGGACAAACCATGCCAACACCATGTCTCCCGACCCACACATTTTGCAGGGCCTCGGTCCTAGCGGTGGCAGTGGAAGCAGGCCCTGTGAAAGCCTGACGTGAACCTTGTTAAAACTGCATTCATTACCGATGTATGCTTTATGGATCCACACAGGTTGGACTAGTCCCAGAGACAGAACCTACAGGTCTCCTTTTGTAAGCAGACCTGCACACTTTGTTAAGCTGCATGTCCTATCCTAGCTGGGGACCAAACACTGCCCACAACAGGCAGAGAGAGCCTGTGCAGACAACTGGACTGAAGGAAAAGGCAGCCAGGACACAATAGCAGGGGACACACAATCCACATAGGACACCCCCCCGATACACCAGGTTCTGGTGACCAGGAGACGCTGTGCCACAGGACACTACAGGACCTAGTCTTCACAAGGCCGTCACTTCAAAAACATGAGAGGTAGCTGATTTTCCCTAATGCATAGAAACATACACAGAGGCCAAGACAAATGAGGAGACAGAGGAATATGTCCCAAATGAAAGAATGGGACAAAACTATAGCAAGAGACCTACATGAAACAAATATAAGTAATATGCCTGATAGAAAATTTAAAATAATGGTCACAAAGATACTCACTAGACTTGAGAAAAGAGTGGAGGACATCAGTGAGATAAATAAGAACCAATCAGAGATGAAAAACACAATAAATGAAATTAAAAATTCACTAGATGGAATAAATAGCTGACTAGAGGAAGCAGAGGAATAAATTAGCAATTTGGAAAACAGAGTAATGGAAAGTGATCAAGCTGAGCAGGTGAGAGGGGAAAAAAAATGATGCAAAATGAGGATAGACTCAGGGAACTCAGCGACTTCATCAAGTGTATAACATTCACATTATAGGGTTCCAAGAAGAAGAAGAGAAAAGGGGACAGAAAATTCTTTGAAGAAATAACAGCCAAACTTCCTTAATCTGGGAAGGAAACAGATATCCAGATCCAGGAGGCACAGAGATCCCCCCCAAAAATCAACCCAAGCAGGTCCACACCAAGACATTTATTAACTAAGATGGCAAAAAGTAGTGATAAAGAAAAAAATTTTAAAGCAGCAAGAAAAAGTACAGTTATGTACAAGGGAAGCCCCATAAGGATATCAGTGAATTTTTCAGCAGAAATTTCAAGCCAGAAGGGAGTGGCATGATATATTCAAAGTGCTAAAAGGAAAATACCTACAATCAAGAATATTCTATCCAGGAAGGCTATCATTCTTAGGATAACAATTATAAAAATTTATGCACCCAGCATGGGAGCACCAAGATACATAAAACAGTTAATAACTAACATAAAGGAACTAATCAATAATAATACAATCATAGTAGAGGACTTCAACATCCCAGATATATCAATGGATAGATCATCCAAAGAGAAAAATCAACAAGGAAACAGTGGGTTTGAATGATACACTAGACCAGATGGATTTAATAGATATATTCAGAACACTCCATCCTAAAAGAGAATACACATTCTTTTCAAGTGCACATGGAACATTCTCCAGAATAGATCACATATTAGGTCACAAAACAAGTCTCAACAAACTTAAAAAGATCAAAGTCATACTATGCATCTTTTCTGACCACAATGGTCTGAAACTAGAAATCAACCACAAGAAAAAATTGGGAAAGAGCACATATACATGGAGGTTAAATAACATGCCACTAAACAATGAATGGCTTAACCAATTGTTCAAAGAAGACATCAAAAATTACATGGGAAGAAATGAAGATGAAAACACAACAGTCCAAAATCTTTGGGACACAGCAAATTGGGTCTAAGAGAGAAGTTTATAGCAATACAGGCCTACCTCAAGAAGCAAGAAAAATCTCAACTAAACAACCTAACCTTACACCTAAAAGAGCTAGAAAAAGAACAAACAAAACCCTAAGCCAGCAGAAGAAAAGAAATAATAAAGATTAGAGCAGAAATAAATTACACAGAAAGTAAAAACAAAACAAAACAAAACAATATAATAAATCAATGATACCAAGAGCTAGTTCCTTGAAAAGACCAACAAAACTGATAAACATCTAGTCAGACACACACACACACACACACAAAACACAAATGAAAAAGGAGGAATAACAACTTACACTGTAGAAATACAAATGAGTATAAGAGAAATTATGAAAAATTATATGCCAACAACTTGGACAACCTAGAAAAATTGGATAAATTCCTAGAAACATATAACCTACAAACACTGAAGTGAGAAGTAGAAAATTTGAACAGACCAATTACTAGCAAAGCAACTGAATCAGTAATCAAAAAATTCCCAAAACACGAAAGTCCAGGACCAGATGGCATCACAGGTAAATTTCACAAAACATTTAAAGAAGAGTTAATGCCTATTCTTCTCAAACTTTTCCAAAAAATGGACGAGGAAGGAAAACTTCCAAATTCATTCTATGAGGCCAGCACTACCCTGATACCAAAACCATATAAAGACCCCACACAAAAAAGAGAACTCCAGGCCAATATCTCTGATGACTATAGATGCAAAAACCATCAACAAAATATTAGCAAACTAAATCCAATAATACATTAAAAGAATCATTCACCATGATTAAGTGGGACTTATCATGGGATGCAAAGGTGGTTCATATTCACAAATCAATCAACAAGATACATCACACCAATAAGAGAAAGGATAAAAACCATACGATCATCTCAATAAATGCAGAAAAAGCATTTGACAAAGTGCAACATCTAATCATGATTAAAAAAAAAAACAACTTCTATAAAGTAGGTTTAGAGAAAACACAACTCAACATAATAAAGGCCACCTTTGAAAAACCCACAGCTAACATCATCCTCAGTGGGAAAACTAGAGCTTTTCCTCTACAGTCAGGAACACAAGGATGACTACTGTCAACACTTTATTCAACACAGTACTGGAAGTCGTAGCCACAGTAATCAGCCAACAAAAAGGAGTAAAAGTCATCCAAATTGGTAGGGAAGAAGTAAAACTTCCACTATTTGCAGATCATATGATACTATATATAGAAAACCCAGAAGACTCCACCAAAAAACTGCTAGAGGTGATAAATTCAGTAAAGTCACAGATACAAAACCAATGTACAGAAATCCATTGCATTTTTTTTAAAGATATGTTTATTTATTTGAATGGGGGAGGGGCTGAGGGAGAGAAACTCAAGCAGACTCCCCACTTAGTGGGAGCTTGATCTCAGAACCCATGAGATCATGACCTGAGCTGAAACCAAGAGCTAGATGCTTAACCAACTGAGCTACCCAAGCACCCCTCCATTGCATTTCTATACATTAATAATGAAGCAGCAGAAAGAGAAATTAAGAAAACAATCCCACTTATAATTCCACCAAAAATAAAGTACCTAGGAATTAACTTAACCAAGGTGGTGAAAGACCTGTACTACGAAAGACCTGTACTCTGAAAACATTGATGAAAGAAATTGAAGACAACACAAAGAAATGGAAAGATTCCATGCTCATGGATTGGAAGAACAAATATTGTTAATATGTCTATACTACCCAAAGCAATCTATATACATTTAATGCAATCCCTATCAAAATACCAACAGCATTTTCCATAGAACTAGAACAAACCTGTAATGTGTATGGAACCACAGAAGACCCTGAAGAACCAAAATAAATCTTGAAAGAGAAAAAAGCTGGAGGAATCACAATTCCAGACTTCCAAGTTATATTACAAAGCTGTAGTAATCAAAACAGTAGACACATAGATCAATAGAACAAAATAGAAAGCCCAGAAATAAACCCACAATTACATGGTCAATTAATCTTCAACAAAGCAGGCAAGAATATGCAATGTGACAAAGACAATCTCTTCAACAAATTGTGTTGGGAAAACTGAACAGCTACATGCAAAAGAATGAAACTGGACCACTTTCTTATCCCATACACAAAAATGAACTCAAAATGGATTAAGGCCTATATGTGAGAACTGAAACTATAAAAATCCCAGAAGAGAGCACAGGCAGTCATTTCTTTGACATTGGTCATAGCAACATTTTTTTAGATATGTCTCCTGAGGCAAGGGAAACAAATGCAAAAATAAACTATTGAGACTACATCAAAATAAAAAAGCTTCTCCATAGCAAAGAAGCAACAAACAAAACTAAAAGACAATTGACTAAATGGGAGAAGATATTTGCAAATGACATATCGAATAAAGGGATAGTAACCAAAACATATAAAGAACTTATACAACTCAAAACCAAAAAAAAAAAAAATCCTATTAAAAAGTGGACAGAAGACATGTACAGACATTTCTCTAAAGAAGACCTACAGATGGCCAACAGATACATGAAAAGATGGTCAACATCACTCATCATCAGGGAAATGCAAATCAAAACCACAATGAAATATCACTTCACACCTATCAGAATGGCTAAAATCAAAAACTCAAGAAACAAGTGTTGGTAAAAATGTGGAGAGAAAGGAATCCTCAGACACCACTGGTGGGAATGCAAACTGGTGCAGCCACTGTGAAGACAGTATGGAGGTTCTTCAAAAAATAAAAAATAGAAGTACCCTATGATCCAGTAATTGCACTATTTATCCAAAGAATATGAAAACACTAATTTGAAGGGATATATGTACTCCTATCTTTATTGCAGCATTATTTACAATAGTCAAACTATGGAAGCAGCACAAATGTCCATTGATAGATGAATGCATAAAGATTAGGTATCTATCTATCTGTCATCTACTGATCGATAGATATATAATGCAATATTATTCATCCATAAAAAAGGATGAAATCTTGCCATTTGAAACAACATGGATGGAGCTAGAGAGTACAATACTAAGTGAAATGAGCCAGTCAGGGAAAGACAAATACCACATGATTTCACTCATACGTGGAATTTAAGAACAAAGCAAATGAACAAAGCGGGGGGGGAGAGAAACCAAAAAACAAACTCTTATTAACTATAGAGAGAGAACAGATGGTTACCAGAGGGGAGGTCTGTGGGGGATGAGTGAAATATGTGAAGGGGATTAAGAGCACACTTATCTTGATGAGCACTGAGTAATATATGAAACCACTGAATCACTATATTGTACACCTCAAACTAATATAACACTATATGTTAACTACACTGGAATTAAAATAAAAAGTAAATTTTTAAAATATACATAAGTATTTAATATGTGGTATGATTTCATTGCTCTGGGGTGTGTGTGTGTGTGTGTGTGCGCGCACGCGTGTGTCTAGGTAGGAGAGATTGAGAGAGAGAGAGAAGAGGTTTTGTTTATTTTTAAGCACGTATTTTCATTTAGAACTGTTTTTTGGGTATATTTGGGTATATAAATACATTTAAATCATTTTTGGTAGTATTATATTATTGCCTTAATCATATTCCAACATATGAGTTATGATAATTTATTACTTTGGGAGTAAAGGTACTTTCCAAATGTTTTGCTATTATGAATAATACCCTTATATTTGAATTTTGGTCCTTAGCTCTAATTAGTTCCTTACAGTAGACTGTTAAAGACAGCAATAGCACATTACAGAATATCAACATCTTTAAAGCTTTGTATACATACTAGCATGTTGGTTTTCAGAAAAATCTGAAATAATTTATATTTTGTCAGTATTAAATATAGCTGCTTGCTTTCCAGCAATGATTTTTTGTTTGTTTGTTTAATTTCTGACAAATCATCAGGAGAAAATGTTTTCGTATCTTTTAGGTCATTATGGCTGCCATAGCAAATTACCAAAAATTTAGAGGCATAAAACAATGCCTATTTATTGTCTTAGAGTCCCGTAGGCCAGAAGTCTAGGCAGTGGCTCAGCTGGTTCCCTGTTCCCGGTTTCACAAGGCTGAAATCAAGGCATTAGAAGGGCTCTGTTTCTCTCTGGTGGCTCTGGGAATGAATTCATTTCTAAGCTCTTTCAGGTTGTTGGAAAAATTCAGTTCCATGTAGTTGTAGTATTGAAGTCCTAGAAAACTTGCTGGCTGTGGGCTCTCAGCTTTTAAAGGCCACCCAAATTTTTGGCTGGAGGCTTTTTCTCCATCTTCAAAGTTAGCAAAGGCAGTTCGAGGGCTTCTTATGCCTCTACTGTCTTGGAACACTCCTTGTGTTTTGTCTCTCTTGTCTCTGTTTCTGCCCCATCCCTCTGCCTCCTTCTGCTGTTTTTAAAGCCTCACATGATTACAATGGACCCATCAGGATAATCATGTCTTCTTGTTTTAGTTTTTACATACAAGTATAGGAGAGACATTTTTTGTGGTTTTACTGGTTATATGTATCATATCCAGTTTTCTTTATGTAGAAATTTGTTATTTTCTAATTTTCATTTGTGATAATAGAATTTTTATTTTTATAATTTATACATAAATTTATATTTTATATAAATTTAAGTATGTGATATAGTTTTTAAATATTAAGATTGTTGAATTTTTCTTGTTCTCATAAACTAATGTTTTAAAATTAATATTTTAGCGTTTTCTGGTTTTATTTTCATATTATAAGGTAAGGGTCAAGTATGGTTATTTTCATATAGCCAATTTTCTAAAAATCTATTATGTACTAACTCATCCCTTTCTTAATATTAGTATTTTAGAGCATATTTTAATGTCCTCTTCAAGAGCTACCCATTCTACTCCTTTGATTTGTTTGTTTCTTTGTGCAATGGTATCATGACTTGTGCAATACTATAGTATTATCTGGAATAATAGGTGGAGGTGTTTCTTATCACTTTTGTTTCAAAATTCATGATGACATATTTTTAAAAATTTTAATTCTAGAATTGTTCTCTTGTAAAGGAATCCATTAGAACTTTAATGGAAGCTTTATTAATCATATAAGTAAATTTAAGGTAAATTTCCCACCTTAAAATTTATTTCACTTTTAAAACGATCCTTTTAAACCTGTGTAAATGGGAGTGATCTTTTTCTCTCTCTTTTTATATATAGTTCCCACACATTTCCTATTACGGTTATTTTGAGGAATTTTGATTATTCTATTGTCAAGGGAATTTCTTGCTTTGAAAAGCTTGTGTATTCAGCTTTCTGTCACTTTTTAAATGTTTACATTTCAGAATCATTCTAATGATTTTTGACATCCTATGTAAATATCTATATTCTTTATAGAAGATATTAATTTGATCATTTTGACTTCTTAGTGATTGCATTTGATTATATTGATTCTTGCTTTCTGATGATTATACCTTTCATTTATTTTTCTTTCTTGCTTATTGCAGGAATACTAGCTTTCAGTATGGTAAAAATTAATTTTTGCAACCTTATTAATTATAATGTGAAATCATCTGCCATCATTTATTTTGTCTACTTATTGTCAGAAAGCTAATAAAGTCCTGTTAAATTAATATACAATTATGTTTCTGGTGTTTTCTTACATTTTTACTAATATTTGCTTTCCTTTTTAATGCTCTTGCTATTTTTTCAAGTTTTTATTCAAATTCCAGTTAACATACAGTGTAATACTAGTTTCAGGTGTAGAATATAGTGATCAACACTTCCATACATCACCTGGTGCTCATACAAGTGCCCTCCTTAATCCCTATCACCTGTTTTGCCCATCCCCCACCCACCACCATTCTGGTAACCATCAGTTTGTTGTCTACAGTTAAGAGTCTGTTTTTGGCTTGCCTCTCTCTCTCTCTCTCTCTCTCTCTCTCTCCCCCCTCTCTGTCCCCCTTTGCTTGTTTGTTTTATTTCTTAAATTCCACATATGAGTGAAATCATATGGTATTTGTTTTTCTCTGACTAACTTATTTCACTTAATGTTTTTGCCATTTAAACCACAATGCTTCATCAATATTACATTTTCTTTGTACATTGCATCTTTTTGGCTATATAATTACCTTCTCTCTCATTTAGTGTTTCTGATATGTATTTTATTTTGCATAAAATTAATAATGATACTTATTTCCATTAGATTTGAATTTATCTGGTAAAACTATACCATTCTTTTTATTTTTGACATTTCTCACAAATCTTATTTCAGTTTTGGCTCATAGGTTTATATTTAAGACTATTTCATAACAAGGGAGAAAAAAAGTTGTATTTATTACCGTAATAGATATGCTTGCCTGTATTTCCCTTGGATAAAATCCTTTCTAATATCCAAGCTTCCTTGTTTTACTTTTTCAATACTTTTTAGCTTTTGCTGTGTTGACTTTTATTTTGTCTTATGTTTCACCAGTGATTTTAATGTTATCAGTGTTACTAGAGTAATTATTTACAAATAATTCCCATTAAAATTTTCAAAAATATTTTTAACATTTATTATTCTATTTAACTATAGGATAAAAATGAAATATTTGCTACATTTTTATTTTCCACTCACTCTTGTTTTTATACACATAATATATATCTTGACATCCAGCTCATCTTAAGTGATTTATATATTTAAACATATTCTCATAAAATTGATGTCTCCAAATAAATGTATTTTTAGATGTAATTTTAACTATTTTAAACTTCAAATTCAATAATTTTGTATTTTTGTGTTCCTATTTTGCTTAAATTCTTATTTTCCAATCATTATTTTTAAGGAATATTCATGGCCAGTATTGTTTGAGCCCTTGAGATTTTTGAGAATATTGTACATTTTTTTGAAATATCAAAACCAATTATGTTATTGGAGAATTTTGGGATCACCAAACTCTTATCTCTCAAAACTCTATAAACATTGTTAGCTCGTTCATATTTTATGGCAAATAGAAAACGAACAGTTTGATTTGGTTCTTTTGTAGACAATTTGTGGAATTATTTTCATTAACCTTTTATAGAAAGAGTAAGAGGATTTTTCTTGGTGTCTCTTATTAATTTGATCTAAAGTTTAATGAGCTCTTTTGATCTACATATTCATGATTTTTTTAAGCCTCAAGAGAGATTCTTTTAAATTATTTTATATTTCATTATTGGTTCTATTCCAGTTTTTGCCCTTTTATAACAGTAATATCTTTAATCCATAGGTTGACTTCTGTTCTCTGTCACTCATCTTTTTTGTGGATAACAAGTTCTTTTGTTTTGTTTTGTTTTTAAATTTTCTTCTGGTCCAAATAGTAAATAATTTTCAGAAACCTACAACTTAATTTCTTCAAATCTTCAGGACTTTGATATATTCCTCTTGTTCTTCAAGATATTTTTTACAGAACACATTTTTTGGGTTTTTTCTTTTCTTTTCCTTTCTTTCATTTTTAAAAAATATAATTCAATGAGGTGATATTTATCTAAATCTGTGCTGTCCAATACAGTAGCCAATAGTCACATGTGGCCATTTACATTAAGATTAGTTAAGTTAAATTACAAGTTAAGTTTCTCATGATGGTGCATACATGAAATTGTGCATGTATTAATACTGTACAGAATTTTAGGGCAACTGGTATTCACCTGCAAACAAATGAGGTTGGACTCCTACCTCACACCATATACAAAAATTATTATACATTTTATAATATATATTTTATATAATTGTTATTAGATATTTATTCCATTTTATATAATATTTATACATATTTTACACACACACACACACACACACGTACACTGAAATTTACATCTTAAAGGTAGTCTTAAGAAACCTTGAAGTTATTAAAGAAACACCAAGAGTAGACTATGAGACTACTCAGAAGATTGATGGGATCTCTCCAAGAAAAAGCTGTCCTTGTTTACTCAAGGTAGATTTATTGAGAGATAATTGACTCCTTATTTATTTGACATTTATTTGTATTGAAATGCCAATGCAGAAACTTAAGTAGAAAGCCACCTGTCTTTCCTAAGTAGACACTAATAATATATGGATTTTGTTCAGCTGGTTTGTCTCATACCTCAGTGGCCATGTTTACCAGAAACTGTCTTCATTCTGCTGCTTTGGAGTCCTGTTGATAGTATCCTTAATTAAATGCCATATGAGGCAAACTGAATGGGTTTGGTCTACCTTCTGTTGGTCATATAATCCAGTGGCAGACAGAGTGTCATACTTATGGAAGAATTCTCTGGAAGCCAAGATAGTGTAAAAATGAGTTATGGATGTTGTTGGAAGACAATTCTCCATGAGTCTCTTGCATTTTGTATGCCTACCAAACAGAACAAATTCTTTTGTTCCAGACTATTTCCAGGATGTACAAAGGGGTTGTATCTATTTCTTTTGGCTACTGTAATAAAATATTAAAAACTGAGTGGCTTAAAATGCAGAAGTTAATGTCTTACAGTTCTCCAAGCCAGAAGTCTGAAATCAAGGTGTCGGCAGGGCCCAATGCCCTTTGGAGGCTGCAGAGGAAAGTCTATTCCTTGCATCTTCTGGCTTTTGGATGACTATAGGCATTATTTGTCTTATGGCCACTTGACTCCAATCTCTGTCTCCATGAGTACTTTACCTCCTCCTCTGTTTGTGTGAATGCTTCCTCTACCTCTGTCTTACAAGAACACTTGTTACTTACATATATAAATAATATGTAAACAATGTAAGCAATAAATAATAACAAAGTTAATATTTACTTGTTTTACACTATTTTTTTACATAAAAAGTCCATGATAAGCTAGTAAGTTATACATTTGTATTAGGTGATTGTGAAGTTGGTACATATCCTCCACCTCTCATGCAGAACCTTTTGTCAGACATGATATACATTGGTTAGATAACCAAATGTGTGGAGTTTGGAACTTATAGACATTTGGAAGATAAAAGTGATCAAACTCGGGACTCTGGGTGGCTCAGTCAGTTAAGCATCTGCCTTTAGCTCAGGTCATGATCCCAGTGTCCTGGGATTGAGTCCTTGCTCAGCAGGGAGCCTGCTTCCCCCTCTGCCTGCTGCTCACCCTGCTTGTACTCTCACTTTCTCTCTGGAAATAAATAAATAAAATCTTTTTTAAAAAAGTGATCAAACTCAGGATACTGTCCTCATGGTATCACTTTCCATGTTGTAGGTTACCAACATTATAATTCAATCTAAACAATGTCCCCAAATATATCCACTACTGAATGTGACCTGGGTTAAATTAGGTTTCCAGTATTTTATCCTGGGCATAGTTATCTCTGTCTCTAGTACCTATTAAAGAGAGGAGAATATGACAGATCATTTTAAAGTTCACCTTGCACTTAAATTAGTTCTCAGTTCAGGCTTCTATTACTGAGAAAAAACACAATGCTTTCATTGTATTCCTAGATGCTACTTTCCCCAAGGTTTTATAGAACTTAACATTTATTTTTCATATTTGAGAATGGATATTTAGTCCCTGAACTTTCTTCACAGTTAAAGGGAAAAGAAATTTCTCAATGCTGAGACTTTGCAATCTTTAACAGTGTATCCCTGTTAAAACAAATGTAGAACTATCTTGCCACTCTCTTTATAGGAATACTGTGCAGAAAAGGAAATAATACCTTTAAATATTTTGCATGATTTCTTGAGTATTAAATGATAAAGAGAATATGAAAAATAAGACACAAAGTTCAAAACATTTAGAATAAAATCCCATGACCTCAACATACTGGGGTCAAATTAGATGTAAGAAATTCATCAGGCCAAACAGCTGAGGATTGATAAAATTACCTTTTATGTAACTAATAGCTTTTTCTGATTCATTCCCCTTGATGTTAAATAATAATAACTTTAGTGCAGTGTTTCTCAAACACCTACTCAGTCACAAGGAATTGAGATTTTTTTAAAAAAGATAATTCTTCTGCTCCATTTCATAGCATTATGATTTAAAAAGCTTGGAGTGCCTGGCTGGCTCAGTCAGTAGAGCATGAGACTCTTGAACTCAGGCTCCATGTTGGGGATCTAGCCTATTTAAAAAAAAAGGGGGGGAACCTGGGTGGCTCAGTCAATTAAGCGTCTGCCTTTGGCTCAGTTCATGATCCCAGGGTCCTGGGATCAAGCTTGTATCAGGCTCCCTGCTCCACAGGAAGCCTGCTTCTCCCTCTCCCACTACCCCTCCTTGTGTTCCCTCTCTCACTGTGTCTCTGTCAAATAAATAAATAAAATCTTAAAAAAAAAAAAAGAAAAGGCTGGGCCTGGGGGGTGGGGTAGTTAAACAAATTTGTGCTTTTTGAAAACCTCACTCCAGGTCATTCCAATAAACAGCCAAGCTTGGTAACTACTGTGAAAAGTTAACTGCCCTAATCTCTCAGTCTTGCCAAACTTTACCACAGTTTTATAAGAATATTAAGAAAAGGGGCGCCTGGGTGGCTCAGTTGGTTAAGCAACTGCCTTCGGCTCAGGTCATGATCCTGGAGTCCCGGGATCGAGTCCCACATTGGGCTCCCTGCTCAGTGGGGAGTCTGCTTCTGCCTCTGACCCTCTTCCCTCTCGTGCTCTCTATCTCTCATTCTCTCTCTCTCTCAAATAAATAAAATCTTTAAAAAAAAGAATATTAAGAAAACATATCAATGTTAAAAAATGACTAATTTTCAGCTAATTTTTCTTTAATAGGAATCCCTTGAACTTAAAAATATTTTTATTAACATAGACATGCAAAATATGCTATATTTAATAACAATTTTACTTTAAAAGACCAAGGAGCAATAAAAACCTACTCATTATAGATAAGCTCTGAACAAACATCCTTCTCAGATCATGAAATTATGGACATTCAGGAATCAAAGTAAATGCTCTTACTTGACTAATTCAAGCTACTATTTTCTTTTAACTCTTGCTGTTTTGTTGTTGTTGTTGGAGTTTGTTTTCCACAGAATTCTATTTTCTTGCTTTGAGTCCCTAGCGATATGCAAACTTTCCCAGTTAAGTAGCCACATAAGGTGGTTACAAACCAATCTTAAAATTTCAACTGTATGATCACTGTGATTTTGGAGAACATGTGGTGTGGCCATTATGATGGATTTGAACCTCAGTGAACCTCAAACTCAGAATGAGTCTGCCCCCATCCAAAGGCTGCAGAAGAGCTGAGAACAACTGACAGTAATTCCTCTAAGAGTTTCCAGGCCATCTCTAAGTGCACAACAAATGTTTTCCAAAGACCAATGTCTAGGTAGCAGGAGAACAGAAATCACCTGAAGGCCAGAAAACTGGAGGGTAGAATTGGGTATCAAACAGAATGCCCCAAAAATTGACAGCCAAATTACAAAGCAGTAGAACTCTTCATGGGTTTGGGGAGCTGGCAGCTGAGCTATACAGAGATATGCAAATTCTGGCTGATACTCAGATCCAAACTCTGCTTCAGGGAAAGTATGATATACCCATAAAATTTGTGCAGACAGTGGTAAAGCTGCAGTGATATCTAGACCCAAATCAACTTCAGATTAGATTCACTCAACTTCATACATTAAAAGTCGAACAGAAAAAATGGGTAAATATTTAGTGGTAAATATTATTTTATTTTATCCCTATTATTCTTTTACAACCACATCTGATGAACAACCAAAAATTACAGCATATGTAAAAATGTAGAAAAATGTGAATATCAGGCAGAAGTATAGCCCAAAAGTTAATAATACTAAGGAAGCATGTAAACTAACTGTGATTCCCAGCAATTGCACTGCTGGGTATTTACCCCAAAGGTACCAATGTAGTGATATGAAGGGGTACGTGCACCCAAATATTTATAGCAGCAATGCCCACAATAGCCAAACTTTGGCAAGAGCCAAGACATCCATCAACAGATGAATGGATAAAGAAGATGTGACACACACACACGCACACACACACGCACACTGGAATATTATGCAGCCATCAAAAAACCTGAAATCTTGCCATTTGCAATGATATGGATGGAACTAGAGAGTATTATGCTAAGCGAAATAAGTCAATCAGAGAAAAACGAGTATCATATGATCTCACTGATATGAGGAATTTGAGAAACAAGACAGAGGATCATAGGGGAAGGGAGAAAAAAATGAAACAAGATAAAACCAGAGAGGGAGACAAACCATAAGAAACTCTTAATCTCAGGAAATACACAGAGGGTTGCTGGAGTGGTGGGGGTGGAAGGGTTGGGGAGGCTGGGTGATGGACATTGGGGAGGGTTACACTATGGCGAGTGCTGTGAAGTGTGTAAGACTGATGAATCACAGACCTGTGCCTCTGAAACAAATAATATATTATATGTTAAAAAAAAAAAGAAGATAGTAGGAAGGGAAAAATGAAGGGGGGAAATCAGAGGGGGAGACAAACCATGAGAGACTGGACTCTGAGAAACAAACTGAGGGTTTTAGAGGAGGGGGGGTGGGGGGGATGGGTTAGCCCGGTGATGGGTATTAAGGAGGGCATGGATTTCATGGAGCCCTGGGTGTTATATGCAAACAATGAATCATGGAACACTACATCAAAAACTAATGAGGTAATGTATGGTGACTAACATAATGTAATAAAAAAATAAAAAATAAATAACTGTGATTGATAAGTTAAAGGATCTAACAGAAAAGGAAGACAATGAGTATAAATATGCATAGAAATATAAACAAATATTATAAATATTTTAAAATGAAAAAATATATCAGAAATTATTGGTATGGTCTTCCAGAACATATATACCTTTTCCAATCTATATACCTTTTATTTCCTTTTCTTATTGTATTAGCTAGAACTTCCACTACAGTGTGGAAAAGGAGTGGTGAGATTAGACATCTTTGCCTTGTACCTGATCTTAATGGGAAGGTTTCATGTTTCTTGCTATCAAATATAACATTTCTACAGATATGTTTTAGATTTCTTTTATCAAGTTGAGAAAGTATTCCTATATTCCTAGTTTACTGAATGTTTTTCCATTGTTTCCAATGTTTTCTGAGTCCATAGTCTCAGAGTCGGTAGTCTCTCATGGTTTGTTGCTCCATACATGGAGCAACAATTCTGTGAACTTGAAGAGATAAATAGAAATTGGTCAAGCCAAATATTAAAGGATAGAAGACTGAAAAATTAGAAAACTAGGTGATATCTGTGGGACAATATCAAATAGGTAACACATGGGTAATTAGGATTCCAGAGGAAGGAGAGAGAGAAATTGAGCAAAATAGTTATTTGAAGAGAAAATGATAAAAAAAGAACCATCACAGAGTTGAACTTAATGATACTATCAATTAACTGGATATACTGACATCTATAG
The DNA here is from genome assembly GCF_009762305.2 of Zalophus californianus. Lineage (NCBI taxonomy): Eukaryota > Metazoa > Chordata > Mammalia > Carnivora > Otariidae > Zalophus > Zalophus californianus. The sequence continues at coordinate 67,730,550 of NC_045606.1, read as the reverse complement.
ACTATTCCATCCAACATCAGCAGGATACACATTTTTTTCAAGCTTACATGAAACATTCACCAAGACAGACCACATTCTGGGCCACTAAACACACATTAACAAATTTAAAGAGGAACCATACAATGTCTGCTCACAGACTGCAATGGAATAAAACTAGAAGTTAACAGAAAAATAACTGGAAAATCTCAAAATATGTGGAGATTAAACAACATACTTTTTTTAAAGATTTTATTTATTCATTCATGAGAGACAGAGGGAGAGAGAGAGAGAGAGAGAAGCAGAGGGAGAAGCAGGCTCCCAAGGTGCAGGGAGCCTGATGCGGGACTCGATCCCAGGACCCTGGGATCATGACCTGAGCCGAAGGCAGACGCTGAACCATCTGAGCCACCCAGGCGCCTAAACAACACACTTCTAAGTAACATGTTGGTCAAAGAAGAAATAGCAAAAGAAATTAAAAGATGTTAAGAATTAAATGAAAATGAAAAAACATAAAAATTTGTGGGGATAACAGTGAAAGCAGTGTTTCAGAAGCAAATTTATAGACTTGAACACTTATATTTCAAAAAGAAAGACACAAAATCAATAATCTAAGTACCATTTTGGGAAACTAGAAAAAGTAGAACATATAAAATCCAAGGCAAGCAGAAAAAAAATAAAAAATAAAAATTGGAGCAGAAATCAATGAAACTGCAGATAGGATATCAACAAAGAAAAATCAATGATATCAAAAATTAGTTCTATGAAAAGATCGATAAAATCAATAAGCCTCTGGCCAGGGCTAAGAAAAAAAAGAGGACACAAATCACTAACATTAAAAATGAAAGAGGAGACACCACTACAGATCCAATGGACATTAAAATAAGGATAGCAACAACAAAATACTATGAACAACTCTATGCCCCATAAATTTGATAACCTAGATGAAATGGATGAATTCCTTAAGACACAAGTTCCAAAATGCAAGAAGAAACAGATGATTTGAATAAGACCACATCTATTACAAAGGTGAATCAATAATTAATAACCTAAAACAGAAAACACATGGCCCAAATGGGTTTCACTGGTGAATTTAATGAACATTTAAGGGAGAAATTATAACGATACTCTACCATCTCTTTCACAGAATAGAAGCAGAGAGAATACTTCCTAACTCATTCTATGAGATCAGCATTGCCCTAGTACCAAAGCCAGACAAAGATATTACAATAAAATAAAAATACAGACTAATATCTCTCATGAATACAGGTGCAAAAATATTAGCAAATAGAATCTAATAGTGCATAAAAATACTTTTATACAATGACCAATTGGGATTTTTCCCAATATGAAAAACTGATTCAATATTCAAAAAGCAATTAATGTAATCCATCACAAAAATAGGGACTAAAAAAGAAAAACAATCATATCATCATATCAGTATATGCAGAAAAAGTATTTGACAAAATCTAATATCTACTCATGATAAAAACATTCAGTAAACTAGGAATATAGGAATACTTTCTCAACTTGATAAAAGAAATCTAAAACATATCTGTAGAAATGTTATATTTGATAGCAAGAAACATGAAACCTTCCATTAAGATCAGGTACAAGGCAAAGATGTCTAATCTCACCACTCCTTTTCCACACTGTAGTGGAAGTTCTAGCTAATACAATAAGAAAAGGAAATAAAATGTATATAGATTGGAAAGAAAAAATAAAACTGTCTTTATTCACAGATGACATAACCGATGACATAGAAAATCTGAAAGAATGACAAAAATAATATACTGGGACTAATAGGTGATTAAAGCAAGGTTGCAAGATACAAGGTTAATGTACAAAAGTCAATTGTTTTCCCATATACCAGCAATGAATAGACAGAATTTGAATTTAAAAACACAATATTATTTACATTAGCATCCCCAAACATGAAATACTTAGGTGTAAATCTAACAAAATATACACAACTGTATATAAGGAAAACTACAAAACTTGGATGAACAAAATCAAAGAAAAGCTAACTAAATGGAGAAATATTCCATGTTCAAGGGTAGGAAGATGATATTGTCATGATGTCAGTTTTTCCCAGCTTGATTTATAGATTCAATGAAATCCCATAAAAATCCAGCTAGTTATTTTGTGAATATTGAGAAACAGCTTCTAAAGTTCAGAGAGGGAGGCAAAAGACCAAGAATAACTAACATAGTATTGAAGAAGAAAAAGTTGGAAGTCTGACACTACCCAACTTCAAGACTTATTCTAAAGCTATAGTAATCAATACAGTGTGGTAGTGGCAAAAGAATGGACAAATAGATCAAAGGAACAGCATAGAGAGCCCAGAAGAGATTCACATAAACACAGTCAACTGGTCTTTGACAAAATAACAAAGGCAATACAATGGATCAAAAATAGTCTTTTCAACAAATGGTGCTAGAACAATTGGACATTCACATGCAATGAGATGGATCTAGACACAAACGTTACACTTTTAACAAAAGTTAGTGAAAAGTCTGTGAATCATAAACTTAAATGTAAAACACAAAATTTTTAAAAGTCTAGAAGATAACATAAGAGAAAACCTAGATGACCTTGAGTATGATGGTAACTTTTTTTTTTTTAGGTGGAGAGCAGAGGGAGAGGATTTTTTTTTTTTATGTTATGTTAATCACCACACATTACAGCATTAGTTTTTGATGTAGTGTTCCATGATTCATTGTTTGCATATAAGACCCAGTGCTCCAGGTAGTACGTGCCCTCTTTAATACCCATCACCAGGCTAACCCATCCCCCACCCCTCTCCCCTCTAGAACCCTCAGTTTGTTTCTCAGAGTCCATATTCTCTCACGGTTCCTCTCCTCCTCCGATTTCCCCGCCTTCATTATTCCCTTCCTGCTATCTTCTTCTTCTTCTTCTTCTTTTTTTTAACATATAATGTATTATTTGTTTCAGAGGTACAGGTCTGTGATTCAACAGTCTTACACAATTTCACAGCCCTCACCATAGCACATACCCTCCCCAATGTCTATCACCCAGCCACCCATCCCTCCATCCCCCACCACTCCAGCAACCCTCAGTTTGTTTTCCTAAGATTGAGAATTCCTCATATCAGTGAGATCATATGGTATAAGTCTTTCTCTGATTGACTTATTTCACTCAGCATAATACCTTCCAGTTCCATCAACGTTGTTGCAAATGGCAATATTTCATTCCTTTTGATGGCTGCATAATATTCTAGTGTGTGTGTGTGTGTGTGTGTGAGTGTGTGTGTGTGTGTGTGTGTGTGTGTGTGTATACCACTTCTCCTTTATCCATTCATCTGTCAATGGACATCTTGGCACTTTCCACAGTTTGGCTATTGTGGACATTGCTGCTATAAACATTGGGGTGCACATACCCCTTCAGGTCCCTACATTTGTATCATGGGGTAAATACCCAGTACTGCAATTGCTAGATTGTAGGGTAGCTCTATTTTCAACTTTTTGAGGAACCTCCATACTGTTTTCCAGAGTGGCTGTACCAGCTTGCATTCCCACCAACAGTGTAGGAGGGTTCCCCTATCTTCACATCCCCACCAACATCTGTCATTTCCTGACTTGTTAATTTTAGCCGTTCTGACTGGTGTGAGGTGGTATCTCATTGAGGTTTTGATTTGCATTTCCTTGATGCCGAGTGATGTTGAACACTTTTTCACGTGTCTTTTGGCCATTTGGATGTCTTCTTTGGAAAAATGTCTGTTCATGTCTTCTGCCCATTTCTGGATTGGATCATTTGTTCTTTGGGTGTTTAGTTTGATAAGTTCTTTATAGATTTTGGATACTAGCCCTTTATCTGATATGGCATTTGCAAATATCTTCTCCCATCCTTTGGTTGTCTTTTGGTTTTGTGGATTGTTTCTTTTACTGTGCAAAAGCTTTTTATCTTGATGAAGTCCCAATAGTTCATTTTTGCCCTTGCTTCCTTTGCCTTTGGCGATATTTCTAGGAAGAAGTTGCTGCAGCTGAGGTCGAAGAGGTTGCTGACTGTGTTCTCCTTTAGGATTTTGATGGACTCCTATCTCACATTTAGGTCTTTCAACCATTTTGAGTCTCTTTTTGTGTGTGGTGTAAGGGAATGGTCCAGTTTCATTCTTCTGCATGTGGCTGTCCAATTTTCTCAACACCATTAGTTGAAGAGACTGTCTTTTTTCCATTGGACATTCTTTCCTATTTTGTTGAAGATTAGTTGACTATAGAGTTGAGGGTCTATTTCTGGGCTCTCTGTTCTGTTCCATTGATCTATGTATCTGTTGTTGTGCCAGTACCATACTGTCTTGATGATGACAGCTTTGTAATAGAGCTTGAAGTCCAGAATTGTAATGCCTCCAGCTTTGTTTTTCTTTTTCAACATTCCTCTGGCTATTGGGGATCTTTTCTGGTTCCATACAAATTTTAGGATTATTTGTTCCATTTCTTTGAAAACAGTGGATGGTATTTTGATGGGGATTGCTTTGAATGAGTAGATTGCTTTAGGTAGCATTGACATCTTCATAATATTTGTTCTTCCAATCCATGAGCATGGAATGTTTTTCATTTCTTTGTGTCTTCCTCAATTTCTTTCATGAGTATTTTATAGTTTTCTGAGTATAGATTCTTTAAGTCTTTGGTTAGATTTATTCCTAGGTATCTGACGGTTTTGGGTGCAATTGTAAATGGGATCGACTCCTTAAATTCTCTTTCTTCTGTCTTGTTGGTGTATAGGAATGCCTCTGATTTCTGTGCATTGATTTTATATCCTGCCACTTTACTGAATTCCTGTATGAGTGCTAGCAGTTTTGGGGTGGAGTCTTTTGGGTTTTCCACATAAAGTATCATATCATTGGCAAACAGTGAGAGTTTGACTTTTGTTGATTTGGATGCCTTTGATTTCTTTTTGTTGTCTGATTGCTGTGGCTAGGACTTCTAATACTATGTTGAATAGCAGTGGTGATAGTGGACATCCCTGCCGCATTCCTGACCTTAGGGGGAAAGCTCTCAGTTTTTCCCCATTGAGAATTATATTTGCTGTAGGTTTTTCATAGCTGGCTTTTATGATATTGAGGTATGTACCCTATATCCCTATACTCTGAAGAGTTTTGATCAAGAAAGGATGCTGTACTTTGTCAAATGCTTTTTCTGCATCTACTGAGAGGATCATATGGTTCTTGTTCTTTTTTTTATTAATGTATTTTATCACATTGATTGATTTGCAGATGTTGAACCAACCTTGCAGTCCAGGGGTAACTCCCAATTAGTCATGGTGAATAATCCTTTTAATGTACTGCTATACTCTATTAGCTAATATTTTGGTGAGAATTTTTGCATCCATGTTCATCAAGGATATTGGTCTGTAATTCTTTATGATGGGGTCTTTGTCTGGTTTGGGTATCAAGGTAATGGTGGCCTCATAAAATGTATTTGGAAGTTTTCCTTCCATTTCTATTTTTTGAACAGTTTCAGAAGAATAGGTATTATTTCTTCTTTAAATACTTGGTAGATATCCCCTGGGAAGCCATCTGGACCTGGGCTTTTGTTTTTTGGGAGATTTTTGATGACTGCTTCAATTTCCTTAGTGGTTATAGGGCTGTTCAGGTTTTCTATTTCTTCCTGGTTCAGTTTTGGTAGTTGATACATCTCTAGGAATGCATCCATTTCTTCCAGATTATCTAATTTGCTAGTATATAGTTCCTCATAATATGTTCTTATACTTGTATTTCTTTGGTGTTGGTTGTGATCTCTCCTCTTTCATTCATGATTTTATTTATTTGGGTTCTTTCTCTTTGCTTTTTGATAAGTCTGGCCAGGGTTTTATCAATCTTCTTAATTCTTTCAAAGAACCAGCTCCTAGTTTTGTTGATCTGTTCTACTGTTCTTTTGGTTTCTATTTCATTGATTTCTGCTCTGATCTTTATTATTTCTCTTCTTCTGCTGGGTTTAGGCTTTATTTGCTGTTCTTTCTCCAGCTCCTTTAGGTGGAGGGTTAGGTCGTGTATTTGAGACCTTTCTTGTTTCTTGAGAAAGGTTTGTATTGCTATATACTTTCCTCTCAGGACTGCGTTTGCTGTATCCCAAAGATTTTGAACAGTTGTGTTTTCATTTTCATTGGTTTCCATGAATTTTTTTAAGTCTTCTTTAATTTCCTGGTTGACCCATTCATTCTTTAGTAGGATGCCCTTTAGCCTCCATGTATTTGAGTTCTTTCTGACTTTCCTCTTGTGATTGAGTTCTAGTTTCAAAGCACTGTGGTCTGAAAATATGCAGGGAATAATCCCAATCTTTTGGTACTGGTTGAGACCTGATTTGTGACCCAGGATGTGATCTATTCTGGGGAATGTTCCATGGGCACTAGAGAAGAATGTGTATTCTGTTGCTTTGGGATGGAATGTTCTGGATATATCTGTGAAGTCCATTTGGTCCAGTGTGTCATTTAAAGTCTTTATTTCCCTGTTGATCTTTTGCTTAGATGATCTGTCCATTTCAGTCAGGGTTGTGTTAAAGTCCCCCACTATTATTGTATTGTTGTCCATGTGTTTCTTTGTTTTTGTTACTAATTGGCTGCTCCCATGTTAGAGGCATAGATATTTACAATTGTTAGATCCTCTTGTTGGATAGACCCTTTATGTAAGATATAGTGTCCTTCCTCATCTCTTCCTACAGTCTTTGGTTTAAAATCTAATTTGTCTGATATAAAGATTGTCACCCTAGCTTTCTTTTGGTGTCCATTAGCATGGTAAATGGTTTTCCGCCCCCTCACTTTCAATCTGGGGGTGTCTTTGGGTCTAAAATGAATCTCTTGGAGACAGTATATCGATGGGTCTTGTTTTTTTATCCAATCTGATAGCCTGTGTCTTTTGTTTGGGGCATTTAGTCCATTTACATTCAGGGTAACTATTGAAAGATATGAATTTAGTGCCATTGTAGTGCCTGTAAGCTGACTGTTACTGTATATTGTCTGTGTACCTTGCTGGTCAATGTTACTTTTAGGCTCTCTCTTTGCTTAGAGACCCCTTTCAATATTTCTTGTAGGGCTGGTTTTGTGTTTGCAAATTCCTTTAGTTTTTGTTTGGAAGCTTTTTATCTCTCCTATTTTCAATGACAGCCTAGCTGGATATATATTCTTGGAAGCATATTTTTCTCATTCAGTACTCCATCATGCCAGTCCTTTCTGGCCTGCCAGGTCTCTGTGGATAGGTCTGTTGCCAATCTAATGTTTCTACCATTATAGGTTATAGATCTCTTGTCCTGAGCTGCTTTCAGGATTTTCTCTTTGTCGCTGAGACTTGTAAGTTTTACTGTTAGATATCGGGGTGTTGACCTATTTTTATTGATTTTGAGGGGGGTTCTCTGTGTCTCCTGGATTTTGATGCCTGTTTCCTTCCCCAAATTAGGGACATTCTCTGCTATAATTTGCTCCAATATACTTTCAGCCCCTCTCTCTCTTTCCTCTTCTTCTAGGATCCCAATTATTCTAAAATTGTTTCATCTTCTGGTATCACTTATCTCTCGAATTCTGCCCTCGTGATCCAGTAGTAGTTTATCTCTCTTTTTCTCAGCTTCTTTATTTTCCATCATTTGGTCTTCTATATCGCTAATTCTCTCTTCTGCCTCATTTATCCTAGCAGTTAGAGCCTCCATTTTTGGTTGCACCTCATTAATAGACTTTTTGATTTCGACTTGGTTAGATTTTTGTTCTTTTTTTCTCCAGAAAGCGTTTCTCTAATATCTTCCATGCTTTTTTCAAACCCAGCTAGTAACTTTAAAATCGTCATTCTGAATTCTAGTTCCGACATCTTACTAATGTCTGTATTGATTAGGTCCCTGGAAGTTGGTACTGCCTCTTGTTCTTTTTTTTGAGGTGATTTTTTCCATCTTGTCATTTTATCCAGAGGAGAATAGATGAATGAGAGAACAAAATGCTAACAGGGTAACAATGTTCCCAGAAAAATATACACTAAACAAATCAGAAGAGACCTGAAACTGGTGGAAAAGAAAAGGAAATGAAAAAAAAAGAAAAAGTAAAAACAAACATACAAGCAAACAAAAAGAATATGATCAAATATGATCAGGCTGGTGCATAGATCAGTGACACACACTAGATTTTGTGTGTATTTTGGTCTGTTAGATGAAAGTGCCTCCCAAAATTTTAAAGAAAGAAAAACTTATATATGTACAAAAATAAGGGTTAATAAAATGAAGGGATGGAATATGACTGTAAAGATGAAAATTATAAAAGATTTTATAAAAGGAATTGATAAAATAAGAAGTTGGTTGAAAAAAGAAAGAAGAGGATTATAAAAAAAAAAAAGAGAGAGAGAATGTGATCAGGCTGGAGACTAGAACAAAGCCATACCCTAGAGATTTAGGGTATATTTTGGTCTGTTAGAAGAAACCGTATCCCAAAATTTTAAAGGGAGAACATCTTATATACATATACCAAAAATAAGGTTAACTACTATGAAGGGATAGAATATGACTCAAAAAATGAAATATAAAAAAGGTTTTTAAAAAAGGATAAGATATTCATTGAAAAAGGGAAAAAGAAAATTTCAAAAAAAAAATAAAGTTCAAAAAAAATTAACTTTGAAAGACTAAAGAATCATGGTAAAAAAGCCATGAATTCTATGTGCAGTATTCCCCTATTGCTGAATTTTGCCGTTCTCATTGATTGGTAAACTTGGTCTTGGCTGGCTGTTCTTGCTGATCTTCTGGGGGAGGGGCCTTTTGCTGTGGTTCCCAAATGTCTTTGCCAGAGGTGGAATTGCCCCGCTCTTGCCGGGTCCAGGCTAAGTAATCTGCTCAGGTTTGCTCTCCGGAGCTTTTGTTCCCTGCAAGCTTTCGTACAGCTTTGGAGGACGACACTGAAAATGGTGGCCTCCCATTCTCCGCCCCTGAGATGCCAGGAACTTGAGGCCCCACTCCTCAGTGAGCCCCCAGAGAAAAGCAGTCAATCACCCCCATCTCCCCAGTCTCCAGCCACACTCCACTCTCACCTGGCCTGAGACTGAGCATTTCTATATCTGGCACCGAACCCTGTGTGGAGTCTCCAAACCTAGCAGATCCCTGCAGTGTGCTCCCACACCACTCCTCCCGGGTGAGGAAGGGGAGTCTCCCCAGATCTGCCGCTTGTTGGGTTCCTGCTGGAAGAGCAGGGGCCCGACTGTGCCGCAGATCATGGTTTATGGCAACCCCGAGCTGAGAGCCCGCGCCTTGGCTCCATCTCTGCAGCTGGCTTCCCCGCTGTGGTACCTGGGAGCTCTGCCGCACTCAGGCACCCCTGGTCTTTTTTTTGACCCCAAGGGTCCTGAGACCACACTGTCCTGCGAGGGTTCCACCTCCCACTTAGCCACTGGAGTGATGTCCCTCAGTGGAGCCGACTTCTAGAAGTTCCAATTTTGTGCTCCGTGGCTCTATCTCTTGCCAATAGCATCTGACAGAGGCCCCCTCCCCTGCCGTCTATCCTCCGGAATATCGCCTCAGATTCACTTCTGCACACATACTTCCTACCTTTCAGAAAGTGGTCGCTTTTCTGATCAGAAAGTTGCTGCTATTCTTTTCTTTGATCTCCTGTTGAGTTCATAGGTGTTCAGAATGGTCTGATCCCTATCTAGTTGAATTCCTGGGACCAGAGGAAATTTAGGTCTCCTACTCCTCTGCCATCTTAGAGGGAGAGAATCTTAAGCAGGCTCCACACCCAGGGCAGAGCCAGACACAGGACTCTTATCTCCTAATTGTGAGATCATGACCTGAGCCAAAATCAAGAGTCAGACATTTAACCAACTGAGCCAACCAGGCACCCCTGTATGCTGATAATTTTTAAATACAACACCAAAGGCATGCTCCAGTAGGAAAATAATTGATAAACTAGACTTCATTAAAATTAAAAATATCTGCCCTGTGAAAGATACTGTCAAGTAAATAGAAAGACAAGCCACAGACTGGAAGGAAATCTTTGCAAAAGACATATTTGATAAAGGTCTATTATCCAAAATATACAAATAACTCTTAAAACTCAATAATAATAAATAAAAACTGATAAAAAATGGGTCAAAGATTTTAACAGACACCTCACCAAAGAAGATATATAGATGGAAAATAAGCATATGGAAAATGTTCACCCTTTATATGTTGTTAGAGAAATATAAATTAAAACAAAAATGAAATTCCACTACAAACCTTTTAAAATGGCCAAAATCCAGAACACTGACATCAAATGCTGGTGAGTAAGTGGAGCGACACAAACTCATTAATTGCTGGTGAGAATGCAAAATGATGCAGCTACTTTGGAAGACCGTTTTGTGGTTTCTTACTAAACTCAACATACTCTACCATATGATCCACCAATCATCCTACCTGATGTTTACCCATATGAACTGAAAATTTCTGTCTACACAAAAACCTGCACACAGATGTTTAGAGCAGTTTTATTCATAATTGCCCAAACCTGGAAGCAACCAAAATGTCCTTCAGTAAGTGAATAAACAAACTTTGGTACATCCAGACCATAGAATATTATTTATGACTAAAAAGAAATGTGCTATCAAGCCATGAAAAGACAGAGAGGAAACTTAAATGCATATTACTAAGCTAAGGTAACCAATCTGAAAAGGCTACAAACCATGATTTCAACATTATGACATTCTGGAAAAGGCAAAACTATGGGTACAGTAAAAAGATCAGTGGTTACCAGGGGTTTGGTTAAAAGAGGAGAGGGATGAATAGGTGAAGCACAGGAATATTTTTTTTAGAGGTGAAACTATTCTATATGATATGGTAATGATAGATACATGACATTATACATTTGTAGAATGTATACATAGAATACTACAATACAAATAACAACAACAAAAAGAATACTACCATACAAATAATAAATTTTAATGTCATCTATAGACTTCAGTTTATAAAAATTATACAATAAATTGCAATAATATTGGTCCATTAATTGTAACAAATGTATTACACAAATATAAGATGTTAATAAACGGGGAAACTTGGAAGAAGAAGAGTATATGGAGACTCTCTGTACTACCTCCTCGTTTTTTTTATAAATCTAAAATTGCTCGAAAAAGTAAATTCTATTAATTAACGCAGGAACGGAAAGAGAAGAGAGATTTAAAGCATGGGAAAAGGCCTCAAGCACAGCTGCTGGTTCTGAAGATCAAGGGGACCAGGTACCTAAAATTGTGAAGCCCTACAATTGAGAAGAACTGATTTTTGTCAACAGCTTGAATGAACTTAGAAGTAGATTCTTAACCAGATCTTTAGTAGTAGCCCAGGCCAGCTGACACCTTGATTTCACCTTTGTAAGGCCCTAACCAGCTGAGCCATGCTGTGCCCAGACTTCTCACCTATATAACAGATGGCGACTAAGTTTGTGGTAATTTGTTAAGTAGCAATATAATTCTATACAATTCTCATAAAATTATTGCCATTTGATTATAGAAAAAACTGAGGCCCAGGGAAGTTACAATTAAATTCATATACCAATTAAAGAGAATTAATACGGTTCCATTAATCTAAGTCACCGATGGGTCAGATGAAACATCTATTTAGTTTACTACCAAAAGATTTTTCCCAGAGAACATGAGAGCTAAAACATTTCTAGAGAAAATCAACTTGAACCCTACTGATTCATGGTATATGCTGAATTAAAGCATTGTTTGCATGTTTCTCATTGTACATGAAGTTTAAAATTAATAAAATGACCCGGAAAGTTAATATTATGAGATATAATTCTATAATATTAGTTACTTGTACATCTTATTTTTTATTAACTCAGTTCATTTTACTAACACTAATTTATATTTGTCTGTAGTTGTTGAAAGTAGTAAGCTAGAAAGTCATAAACTTTTTAAGAAAATAACCTCCAGTTTAAATTCAGTCTGCAATCTGCTTTTTCTTATTTCTTTTGCTCTTTATTTAGAATCAATTATTATTATGTAAAGTTTAAGTAAGGTCTTTTTTTGTGCATTTTGTATTTCTAAATAAATGACTTCTTAGCAAAGAAGATTTTTAAAGTGTTGAGATAATCAATTTAGCTTCATAAGAAACCTGGCCAAAGGATATTGACTTACATTTAAGGAAGACATAAAAGATGATTTGAGATGATTCAAGGGAAATACCCATTTGTATAGGTGAAATACAATTTAGCTTACATAATGAAGATTGTTTCTCTGGTTTTCATGGAATATGATTTAGTGTATTTCTCTAGAAAGCCCTCATTACACCCTTTGAGAATTGCTTCATTAGTAGGTGTTTCTTCATCCTTTCAATATACAAGAAATTAACTTAATCTCTAAAATTTATTCCAATCTTGTTATTTTAATGACTAAAGAAATATCAGAAAATGATCTTATATCAACAGATGATTCAATTGGCTTAATCATAACATCTGATTAATCTTCACATATTCCAAATTATTGCATTTTGTGATAGGCTTGATTACTCCAGGCTCTGTGTATGATCCTCATGAAGCCACTGAGAATTCACTAAGTCATAAGAAACATAAAATAATCTGAAATACAGCAAAAAATCAGTGTTTTCCAAAAGAGGTTACTCATCTTGGAAGATACTTAGTTAAAAGAAATGAAAATGACTCATTGTCAAGTGTATTTGGGAAAATGCATTAATACACTAAGGGTTCTGAGTTATTCCTAATCACAGATAACTGTTTTACTCAATATTTCCCAAGTTTCTTTTACCTTGGGAAGCTTTTACTCAAATAACAATAGTTACTAAAGTTTCATGGGAAGGTATTTTTGAAACACTGGCACGGAGTAATTCCTGGAACGTGTTTGGAGGGCAGAGTGATAGAGAGGGCAGAAGCACAGGTTCTATTGCCAAACACGGGCTCTGAAGCTAAGCCCCACCACGCATGGGCTGTAGCAAACGACTTACATATTTAGAGGGCCACAGTTTCCTTACTGATTAAATGGGGGCTGATAAGGAAAAGCATGGCATGTTAAAATTAGAGGCTCTGGAGCTGGAACATCTGGGTTTGGATCCTTTTTCTCTAGATAGTAGTTGTACGATCTCAGCCAAGATACTTACCCTATTTGAGTCTTATGGATAATCCTACTGTCTGCCTCAGAAGACTATTGAGTTTAATTTTTAAATATATGTAAAGAACTTAAATGAATACTTGGAAGAATGAATTTTCAGTAATAATAGTTAATATTATAATAGTTTACATGGTTGTGGTGATGATTAAATGAAACTATGACAAGATTAGAAGAATACCTGTCATGATTTGAATTCCACAGATGTCATTGCTCCTTCTCTATTCCCCTTACTGGCATTGATTCTTCCTTCTTTTCTAAGTTTTTTTTTTTTAAGATTTTATTTATTTATTTGAGATAGAGAGAGAATGAGAGCGAGAGCATGAGCTGGGAGACAGAGGAAGAGGGAAAAGCAGGCTCCCCACTGACCAGGGAGCCCAAGGCGGGGCTCAATCCCAGGACCCTGGGATCATGACCTGAGCAGGCAGATGCTTAACCCACTGAGCCACTCAGGCGTCCCTCTCAGCTAAGTTTTGATCCACTTTGGAGTTTCTGAAGTATTTTAAATAATTATTTTATTGAATGATATCTTATTCCCAAAGGATTTAGAGAAAGCAAATAGATGTGGAAATCAGATCAAAGTAAAGTTGAGGGTGTGGAAACAAAACTCTACCAGGAAATATTAGGAGAAGCTATAGTAATCCATTCCACACATTGCTAGAAATAGGTAAATAATTGTCTTTTAGCTTTTTCTAGAACTGAGACCCAAAACATATCTTCCATATGTCCAAAATAAAGAGAATCATGTGTTAAAGACACAGCACTCTTTTCAAGGCAAGGTGATACATAGTCACACATTTCAGCCAAATAAATTTTCCATAAGCCTTTCTGATGGTTTAGGAAAACTGAAACTAATTAAATAAGTAAATAATTATAAGGTGATCCAGTGAAGTGAGTAGAAATCCTCACTGATAATCACTTCAAACATTCAGAGTCAGAGGTTCTATTTTGTGCTGAAGCCTGGAGTGCAGCTAACTTCTGCTGCCAACTGGGGGCAAAACCATTTTGTGAGTGAAGAAAACTGTGACATTCTTGTAAATACATACTATGACCTGATATCTGATGAGATAGTCTATATCATCTCTGCACTAAGCCTCAGGCATAATTGAGGTTTTTCTTCAGAAAATAGTCAAGTCTACTCTAACAGATAAAATGGCTAAATTATTTGCCTATAGACGAATCTCAATTATTTTTGTCTAGAAAAAGTCAAAGTAAATATTACCAATTTCCAAATTAACATTTTAAAAATCTCAGTAACACATCCCACCAACATTTACTATTTATTAATATGAATTCTTGGATCATATTTTCATATAGATTAACCACAAATGAACTTGATAAAGAGAGGTTGGAAATAAACTGGTTAGATATCGCTGTATGCATAGGATGACTTAATTTTAGGAAAGTTTTCTTTAACCATTGTTCTGACAGTATTTTGTAGCAAGACACTTTGAAGCTATACCTATTAAATGACAATAAAATCACATCAACAACGTTAACAAAATACATAACATTCATTCCTCAAAATAAGAGCACATGGATCCAAATCTTCCAGGAGCAATTATGAGTCATTAAGATACAAGTTTAAGAAAACTTGGTTATGACATCTTTGTTTTCTACCAAAAGAAATTGTCAATTTATCCTCAAGTGACTCTGATCTCAGTATTTTCAGATACAGTCTCAGTTTGAGCAAGAATAATCAGGGGAATATTTCTTTTATAGTATTTCTATTCCAATTGAGAAATAGCAAAATTCAAGAATGTTTAAGAGCACATTCAATACTATTATGGAAAGTAACAATTTTGATAGATCAAAACATTTGCAAATTTATTAGGGAGGTTCGTAAATGCCATATTGATGGTAAAAACAGTAATAATAGTGATATTAATAAGAGCACATTTTAATATTCAGTGTTTGTTATAAGGCCTTTCAATATATCCCAAAAACTGTTATCAAACTCAGACTCCTTTTCTCTATAAAACACAAGCTGTTCATTTTAACATATAATTTCATTTCCATTCTGAGTAAATGAAATTCTTAACCAGGAAATATTACAATCATTAATCTAGCATAATTAAAAAATGATTTTCTTTAAAAGCTACAGTGTGGATAACATATAATTTGAAATTAATTTTAAAAGGAGCATAACAGATACACCAATTCACAGTGGGTTTAATATGGATAAAAAAATGATAGTAAGATATAAGATATGGATTAATTTTCAAACCCAAAAGCATATTTACAGGTCATTGGTATCAGGGAGTAAAACTTAGATTTACTCAGTCACTAAAAGAGGTGAGGAAATAGGCAGACTGGCCTATCCCTTTATATCTCATTCTTTTGAGCATCTTGGATGGACAGTAGTCAGAGGTCCCACCCCTAAATTTATAGCCAAGCATCTGACATCCTTGCCAACAAAGGAAAGAACATACCTCACATTAATAGGAAGAAAAAATAATTTCACATAACAAATGGGTAAATGGTGACGCAGAAGAAGTTTTGTTCATATCTTCACAGAATATTATTTGGCTTATTAAATTACTATTTTGGAGTCACATTTGATTTGGCCATCTAGATTTTTTTTTACTAATCAGGGTACCTAATTAAACTACATATCAATTGTGTTTGTTTGGACATAGCTTGTGTATTAATGTAGCCCTATGCTGAGTAGAAAGACCATTTTATTTAAGTTTAAGACTATTCATCACAGTACTATTATTGTTAAATTTTATTAAAGTAAATTTATTGTGATATCATTCACTTCTCTTATTTGTTTTTAATTCAAGAGGTATGCATCAAAATCCTACTGTGATGAGAAGAAAGGTAAGGAAATACTAAAGCCTTCTAGAAAAAAATAAATGTCATTCTGTAGACATAACATAAACCTATGGAACATCATAATCTGCCTTGTGTCAATGTTGAATGAAATGCTAAAACAAATCTATAGGCAGTAACAGCCAATAAACATTTGAAGAAGAGAGATGAGTGAAAGATGGAGCAATAAAAGAAAGCTTAATGAAGGAAGTCAGTCTAGGTGTTGAGTTATGGTTGGCATTTGGATAGGCTGAAGGAAAGGGCAAAATGTTTCAGGAAAGACAAAGCCTCGGAATTAAGACTTTGTGTAAGTATACACTGAGGATCTATGTGTAGCTGGAACAGATAGTGTGTACCAAGAGAGGATGGGAAGATGTGTTTGGATAGACAGGAAGAAGCCAGACTGGAGGAGGAAAAGTGAGGACCAATAATAAGATGGACAGTTGAGGCATCATTCTACTTACAAAGGAGTAATAGTGATGAGGAAAATAATGTGTTATTTCCATTAACTTGCAAGGTCACTTCTACTACTTACTCCTCTAAGTAAGGAATGTTGAAGAATACCTATTGGGTATTCTCACTGAAAGTTCATCACATATGAACTGGTGAATTCAGGTATCAATTGTTTCATCCCAGGATCATGCTGTAGTCAAAGACATCCTCCAATGACCTTGGTGATAAAAGGGAAAGGGAACAATAGTCCTGCCTCTAAAAATCCAGTGGGAAAGAAAAACTCAATATCTGGTCAAGTGGAAAACTTGAGAATCTATCCAGGAGTATTATTTGGGAACAGTTTTCCCTGGTTGTACTACATAAACTGTATCCCCCTCTATTAAATGTAGGATCTAGTTATAAATTCTGGATGGTGAGGCAACCTTACTAACCCTGGTACTCTGGCTGCTTAGGATTTCACTGCCTCTTAGAAGTTGGACTAATACCTACAGATATCAACTTTTATCATTCCAACCATGACCTTTTTAAATAAAAAAAAAAAAATTGTTCTCACTACCCTAATCTTTCAATAGAAATTGTAGGGGTGCTGAGATGTTATACCTCAGGGTAGCTGGGTTGGGTTTATGGAGGCTCAGTAGGTCTAATCTGACTCTGAGCTGACTTAATCCACAGAGTCATTCAAATATTAGCATTTTCTATGTGTGTCATAATATGGAAAAAGGGTGAGAAACACTGTTTTATATAATAGCAGCAATATTGAATCAATATCCTGATTTTTTATTCATTTCTTCATTCAAGAAATGTTCCCATTAGGAACATCTGAGGTGCTGGATCCTTACGAGTGTGTGGTTCCTGATGACCAAGAAGGCCTTAAAATGTTCCCCTTAGCTTAATGAACATTTAGACAAGCTTCTTCCAGACTCTAAGTTTCTGACTTCCCTTTCCTTAGAGCATTTACTTTAGAAAACTTGTAATTATAAATCTTCTCTACCCCTTTAAGATGTAAATCTTTTTAATACCTCTTACCAGTTTTATGGCCCAGGGATGTCTTTCTTAAGGACCTGGGGACCATCTATTTACAATGTAATCATCAAGGAAGATAACACCTCTATTTCTCAGTTTGTAGAAGGAGGACAAAAAGAGGCTGTAGGAGCCTAAATTCCGCAGAGTTTCTTGCTTCAAGTTATTAAATTATCTCCTGTCATAAAGACAGGAGAAAGTTTACTTTTCCCTTGGATAAACTCAATTGACAAACAAAGTGGCCTATGATCTTCATCTCACTGAAGCTCTTAAAAACCCAACAGACTGGTTTTAGTGGAGTTGAGTTCAGACTGAGTTCTATTCTCACTCTATTACAACATTAAATCAAGTTTCCTTTGCCTATTTAATATTGTCCAGTGTAATTTTTGCTTTAACATTTAATTTTACCGTTCTGCCTTGCATCTTGTACCCTGATATGTCATTTCTTATTGATCTTGTGTTAAGAGAAGCCACGTGTGAGGGACCTTAGGTAATATACTGTTTATATCTGGCTTAATGCTATGACCATTAAAAAAAAGTTTTATATGCTCTTTTTATTTCTACTTTATCATATTATCATAATTTAATGTCTTAAAATAGATTCTTATGAAATTGTACAGTACACACAAAATAGTTCATAACAACCATTGCTGAATATATATTCTTAAATGTCTATTTGATGATAATCTTATCATCATTAATGTTTATCAACAGCTTTCCTCCACATTCCACAAAAATGGTGGTTTTAGGGGCACCTGGGTGACTCAGTTGGTTGAGCGTCCAGCTCTTGGTTTCTGTTCAGGTCATGATGGCAGGGTCGGGGGATCAAGCCCTGCATGGGCTCCATGCTCAGTGGGGAGTCTGCTTGAGATTCTCTCCCTCTCCACCCACTTGTGCACATGCTCTCTCTCTCTCTCTCTCTCTCCCCCTCTTTCTCTCAAATAAATAAATAAAACTTTAAAGAAATGGTAGTTTTAAAAGATATTTCCCTCGGCCTTCATAGGAAACATTTGTTATACAGACTATACCCTATCATAATTCAACTGTAACATAAAAAAAGATGAAACTACATGGTTTGTCACCTTGCCTTCTGAATTTACTATTATCTGGGTTTTTTTTTAAGATTTTTATTTAATTATTTGAGAGAGAGCATGAGTGAAGGGGGAGGGGCAGAGAAAGAGGGAAAGGGAGAAGCAGATTCCCTGTGGAGCAGAGAGCCTGACTTGGGCTTCATCCCAGGACATCATGACCTGAGCCGAAAGCAGACACTTAACTGACTAAGCCACCCAGATGCCCCACTATTATGTGTTTTTAAAAGAAATCAATTCTCTATATTTTTTGGCATCATTTTTATGAGTAACATCCAACTGTTCATTATTGTTCATTTTCCAGCCTGCTCATTCATTTTCTGTAAGACAAAGGTTTTATACCCATAATAAGGAAAAACACTTTAATTGGTACATGAATGTTACATTCCATCATGACTCAATTACTTGCTGAGCATGTTTTCTTTAAATACTACCATGTCATTTTAACAAATATACTGTATTAATTTCTGAAGAAATGTGCAAATCATTAAAACACCCTACAATGACATCATAATAAACTTCTGAAATGCTGTTTACCCATTTCATTGCTTTATTTATATGAAGCAGCAGTGACAGTTGCAAACCAGCTGTAGTGATAACAGGTGTGCTTGCCCCCTGGATATCTGATGGATATATTCCCGCTAAGTGGTAGTCTAATCACCCAAACTCCATGGAAGACTAAATTTAAATCAGATGTTAATTGCCTCCAGAGTTCAGCTGATCTTTGCTTTCAATTATCTCCCCTAAAGCCAAATGGAAAAATGCTTTGACTCAGGAAATTGTATATGAAATTCACATCTGCTATAAGGAAAATAGTTTTACAAACTATGCATTTTTTTAAAAAGAGCAAACCCTTCCTCATATTCAAATCTAATATTTCTCCTGCAATCTTCTTCTAATGTTGTCTTCATCAAATGATTTCTAAAGAGATTATATCTAGAGAATCTTTATTTTGTAATTCTGTTTGTCATTATAAGCTTCTGTAAATAAGGGACTACATTGTTTTCATCATTCTATATTGGGCATCACCCAGCAGAGTCTGTTGTCTATGGATGTTCCACACATCTATGCCAGCTTACCTTACAGACTTACAGTAGCATACACTTGAACAAATTATTTATTTTCTCAACTCTCCTCATTCTTTGATTAACTTATTTTCTAACTTTTCCCTTTTCTCTTCCTCCTCCCAATGTTTAATATAGGCATTCCAGAATGAACAAGTTCGTTTAATGCTCTGATCTGTAATTAATCCCTCAGGTCCTGGGCCAGCTTATCTAATGTCACGTCTGCACAGGTGACTCTACATCTTCAGTCTTGACCTCTCCCAAGTTTCATTTCCAGTTTTCCAACTTCATGTTGGCTGCACAGGATAGTCTTTCTGGCAAACTAATTCCATCCACCACCTCCTTCCTCGTCTGGAGGTCTGCTTCTTTTCTTTTTCTATATAATTTTTCACTACTATCTTAATGGGTATTTGAACTCAAACTTTATTTTTTAATATCTCTTGGTTTCCTTCCTCAGCATCTATTGTTCTTTTTTAAAATTTTTTTATTAACATATAATATATTATTTGTTTCAGGGGTACAGGTCTGTGATTCATCAGTCTTATACAATTCACAGCGCTCACCATAGCACATACCCTTCCCAATGAGCTTGATTCCTTCACTTTTTCCTTCTCTTCCCAAGTGACCCACCTTTATATTTAATCTATTTCAGCTTTCTAATTTCCTTTTCTGATAAAATTTCTAGCCTTATTGAGCTTCATGCACTTGTTACTGTATAAGAAATTATTATTATATACTACATTTAAACTTCCAAACATCATACTGAGCACCTTGGTCTAGTTAGAATTGGTGAGAAGTCTATATACACTCTAATCATATTCTTGATTTTCCTGTATTTGCTCCCTTGTTTTATAGACAATAACAATGTCAAAATGCTCTTTAACTGACCTGTCTAGTTTATACTTTTTACTAAAAATGAAGGGAGAAAATTGTTTTTTTAAGCTCAGAGTTATTGGAATTAGTTCTTTAAAAAGGACACTGCATAGAAGTGTTAAATTTCTGGGCAAAACAAAACAAAACAAATCCATACTATTACAAATATCTTTTCTATTGCTAAGCCAAAATAAAAACCAGGAGTTACAAATACCCCAAAAAAGAAAGATCAATCAACCTACTCGTGGAGATAAAATCAATTGATGGAGAGCAGAAACAGTACTAAATACTCTATACCACACAATAAGCCCCAGTTTACACATGGCACACAATTCATGGCGAAAACGAAGCCAATACAGTTAGTTGGAAACCCATCCAATTATTAGAAACTTATCTCATACTCTTGTTTTCCATCATGAAATGCATGTCTATAAACCTATCTTTTTATTTCATTATTATTATTACTTTTTAAATTCAGACAGGCACTGAGTAAAAGATGCTCAGATATAATGGAAGAAAAGAAAAACCATATTGTTTTTTTCCCTTTAAACTCTCATAAGACAGGCAAACCGATTTAAACTAGATTTAGAAAATAAGAAGATGCTGTCCGCCTCGTTTAATCCCAGTGAATTTTATATCAGAACAATAAATCCTTAAAAATGCAGGCTTCCAATGGAACCCTGTTAAATATTTAATCATAGGCACTAGGCCCATAACCATAAGCCGTGTTCCTTATTCTTATTTATTTCAACAGTAACTTTTATTCTTTTTATGGAAGGGATCAAATGATGAGGAATAATCACTCAACTGGGCATATGTGTGCTTACCAATACCATCATGGCAATATTGCTGCATACAGATTTAGTTGTATAAGGATGAAATTAGAGAAATGACTACTTCTGCAATGCAAAGAGAAGAAAATCTCTCCCATCTACATTTGCTAGATGTGTGAGATTACGATAAAGGCATATAGTTTTTGGGTTGTTTTAGGTTATATTAAAAAATAAAAATGCCATGTTGAGCTATCAGAAGGCATCAGTTTAATGCCTGAGTGTATATATAGTACCAATACAGGAAATGTTCACTTTTTTTTTTTGCTTGTTTTTGAACTTTATTCAAATGGAATCATACGGAATGTACTATTTACTGTTAGGCTTCTTTCATTATGTTTGTAAATTTCAAGCATATTTTCAAATGTGGTTGTAATTCATTTTTATTTCTTTATAGCATCATGTTATAAAAAATGTAACCCGTTTTCATTATCCTTTCTATTATTGATGTATATTTGGGTAGTTTCGAGTTTAGAAAATTACCAAATAATGCTGCTCTGAACATTCTTTTGCACAGTGAACATATGTAGGCATTTCTATTGGGTTTTTACCTAAAAGAGGAATTTGGGGGTCATTAGGTGTATGTAAGTGCATCTTAGGAAGATACCACCAAAGAGTTTTTGAAAGTGGTTTTAACAGTTTACACTCACAGTGAATGGAAGTCCAGCTACTCTCTATCCTCATTAACACCTGGCATCATTGGTGATTTTTATTGTAGTCATTGTGTATTGGTATTGCACTGTGGATTTTTTTTTAGAGAGAGAGGGAGAGAGAGTGTGAGTGGGCGAGGCAGGGGGAAGGGCAGAGGGAGAGAGAGAATCTTAAGCAGGCTCCACACCCAGTGCAGATCCTAACTCAGGGCTCAATCTCACAAGCCAAAACCAAGAGTCAATCACTTAACCAACTGAGCCACCTCAGGAGCCCCATGCACTGTTTTAATTTGCAGCTTCCTGATGGTGTTGTAATGATGTAATGATATAATGATGTTGTGCATTTTTTCATGTATCAGTGAACATTTTAAAGTTTTTTTTTCTCATCTGTCAGGGCTGAGATTAAGTGTCACCTCTTTAAGGAAGCCTTCTTTGACTCTCCAGAATAGGTCTATTCTGATGTGTGTTCTGCAGAAAACGGTATTTTTCATTCATGGCCTGAATCTCAATGATGGAAGCTGTCAAATTAGATTCTACTTTCCGGGAGTGTAGGAACCATGCCCAACCTATTAAATTCTATATTGCAGTGGCTAACATTGCCCTCACATATTAAGCACTCAATAAATAGAGGGTCTAGTATTGCATTTACAAGTACATACTTGATAAGTCCATTTAATTATCAATAATTGAATAGCTGAAAAGCAAGACTCAGGATAAAATAAAAAGAAGCCTTCGAACCCCAAAATTTCTATGGACAAAAAGAGGCTTGGAAAATTATCCAGCTACAAACACAGGCCACTTCCTATGGAAAAGGAAAGATTAACTGGTGATTAAAAGTCTAGTGGCAGAAGAGTACTAGCAGTAGAACAGTAGAGAGGGGGGAAAGGACCCTAATCAAGGAACTGCTGAGAGAATGCCATCAAGTTTCAGCATTATTAATGATGAGTGACCATTGTGGGCTTCCCCTCTTTTTAAACTGAATTATCAATTATGCTAGTGTTAAAAAGAAAACCACAGGCCCCAAATAGCATCACTTAGGCTGAGTCCCCAGGCAGGGGCTTAATACATAAGGAATTGCAGTTTCAACACCACACCCCCTGAAATGTAGTCTTCACCAGTCCATCAGGAATTTTCTGAGGAGTGAGTCTACCACTAGGGCCCTCTCCATTCCCCCAAAGGCAGAGGAGGTGATCTGCATGAGGAGACTCCCTGCTCGGAATTCCCCCTAAGGAAAAGAAAACTTGCCTGAAATGTCCACAATAGCCAAACTGTGGAAAGAGCCAAGATGTCCATCGACAGATGAATGGATAAAGAAGAAGTGGTATATATACACAATGGAATATTATGCAGCCATCAAAAGGAATGAGATCTTGCCATTTGCAACGACGTGGATGGAACTGGAGGGTGTTATGCTGAGTGAAATAAGTCAATCAGAGAAAGACATGTATCATATGACCTCACTGATATGAGGAATTCTTAATCTCAGGAAACAAACTGAGGGTTACTGGAGTGGTGTGGGGTGGGAGGGATGGGGTGGCTGGGTGATAGACATTGGGGAGGGTATGTGCTACGGTGAGCACTGTGAATTGTGTAAGACTGTTGAATCACAGATCTGTACCTCTGAAACAAATAATGCAACATATTTTAAGAAAAAAGAAAAAAGAAAAAGAAGAATATAACAGGAAAGGAAGGATGAAGGGGAGTAAGTCAGAGGGGGAGACGAACCATGAGAGACGATGGACACTGAAAAACAAACTGAGGGTTCTAGAGGGGAGGGGGTGGGGGGATGGGTTAGCCTGGTGATGGGTATTGAGGAGGGCACGTTCTGCGTGGAGCACTGGGTGTTATGAACAAACAATGAATCATGGAACACTACATCAAAAACTAATGATGTAACATATGGTGATTAACATAACAATAAAAAATTTAAAAAAAAAGAAACCTTGCCTGAAACAATCCTTTTCTTTTGCTAATAACTGTCCCACCCTTCTTCCTATAAAAAGCTTTCCTTTTGTATAACTCGCCAGAAGCTCCCCTATACTTACTAAATGGAATGCTGCCTGATTCATGAATTGTTTAATAAAGCCAATTGACCTTCAAATTTACTTAGTTAAATTTTTTTTTTTTTTAACACTATCCTATGTCTGACAATTATTGTGTGCTCTGTCATCATGGAACAGAAAACTGTTCTCTTTAGGGTGTAAGTCTTCAAATCAAGAGGAAGCATACTAAGCAAACAAACTCAAGGATCCTCATCCACAGCTACACCTGATTTAGATAAGGTTCTGCCTCTTGAACTTAATTTTCTTTTTTTAAAGATTTTATTTATTTATTTGACAGAGAGAGAGAGAGAAAGCAGGAACACAAGCAGGAGGAGTGGGAGAGGAAGAAGCAGGCTTCCCGCCGAGCAGGGAGCCCAATGTGGGGCTCGATCCCAGGACCCTGGGATCATGACCTGAGCTGAAGGCAGACACTTAACAACTGAGCCACCCAGGCGCCCCTTGAACTTGATTTTCTGATGGGATAAGATTTTGATCGAGGTCTTTGTCAGAATGTAAATAATTTATGGCCAAAATCAGTCTATGGAAATTTTAAAACAATGGCTGCAAATTCTTTAGTACTCTTCCCATTGAGATGTGGAGGTATATGCCTCTTCCCCTTGAGCTTGTGACTACTTAATAATAGAGTATGATAAAAATTATGCTATGTCACGGCAGAGGTTAAATCATAAATGGCCATTTAGCTTCTGCCTTGCTTGTTGTAACATTCACTGGCTCTATTTAAGGTGTCCAACTACTCTGAAGCTGGAAACTTCAGCTATATGGACAAGCTAAGTTGAGACATACCAATCACCTCAGCTGAGCAAGTCTTCAAATCATTGCAGCTCAATAATATAAACGAAGATCAGTGGTTCACAAAGTTTAGTCCATGGACCTCTTAAGAGCCACTGAGATTCTTTCAAGAAGTCTGTGAGCTCAAAACTATTTTCTTAATAATGCTAACACATGGCTGCCTTTTGTATGGTGTTGATATTCAAAGTGGCAAAAAACTCTCTGTTGTCTTAGCATGAATCAAGGCAGAAGCACCACACCACTAATACTCTAAATTCTTCACCGCCATACACTTACAGAAAAAAAAAAAAAAAAGCCATTTTCACTTAAGAATACCTGTGGGGATGCTGAAAAAAATATTAATTTTATCATATCACAATCATTTAGTACTCATCTTTTTAATATTCTATGTGACAAGATGGGAAATATGCATAAAGTACATTGCTGCATACTAAACTATGATACTTGTCTCAAGGAAAAGCACTTGTGCAACTGAGCTGTGGGCTGAACTAGGTGCTTCTTCTATGCAACACCATTTTCCATGAAAGAATGACTGAAAAAACTATGGTTACTCATCGTTAGGTTTCTGAAAAATGTTTTCTCAAAAAAGGAAGAATCATTTCCAAGAATACATTGACAGTATTGATTGTCAGTGATAAATTTTTGAGTTTTTATCTGCCCCTATCAGCTTAATAGCTTCCTGAGACTTTTCTGATGAGATGGGTGATGATTTTAATAAATGTCAGTTTTTATTTTTATAATGAAATGTATCCACATTTGCAAGATCTGCATAACTCAGTGAAGACATATTTTCCTAAAGACCTGTGCACATTATAAAAATCATTCAAAGGTAGGGGTGCCTGGGTGGCTCAGTCGTTAAGCGTCTGCCTTCGGCTCAGGTCATGATCCCAGGGTCCTGGGATCGAGCCCCGCATCGGGCTCCCCGCTTGACGGGAAGCCTGCTTCTCCCTCTCAACTCTCCCTGCTTGTGTTCCCTCTCTCACTGTCTCTCTCTCTCTGTCAAATAAATAAATAAAATCTTTAAAAAAAAAAATCATTCAAAGGTAAAAGAGCCATTGAAAATACAATACATATCAATGGATTTTAATGTAACACAGTGCAAAAAGTTCACTGATACAGTCTCAGATTCCACACTGCAAATGAACTTGAAGAAAATACCTCTTGCCCAGTTTTGGTGCAGTATTGAAGGAAAATATTCTCAATTATCTCAAGAGGCTATTAAAATATTCCTCCCTTTTCCAACTTTACATCTCTGTAAGGTCAGATTTTCTTTGTATACTTCAATTAAAACAATGCATTGTAACATGGGACATAGCAGATATGAGAAACAATGTTTCCTATTAAGTACGAAATTAAAAGATTTTGCAAAAACGTAAAACAAAGCCACTCCACATTTTTTCTGTTTTGGAAAATAAACTTTTTATTTAAAAAGTTACTGATGATATCAATTAAAGAGATTACTGTAACTATTTTAAATAAATTAAAGATAGTTATAAAATTTGTTTTAATTCTTAATACGGTGAATATCAATGTTATAATCCACATAAACAAACACTGCTCTTGGGTCCTCAATAAATTTTATAAACATGTGAAAGTGTTCTGAGACCCCCCCCAAAAAATTGCCCCAGATGATTCCAGACATTCCAGTCAGTCATCTCAGTCTTTCAGTGCTTCCCAGCTGAGGCCACAGACATCATAGAACAGACACAAGCCATTCCTGCTGGGTCCTTTCTGAGTCCATGACCAGAAAAGAATGGTGGTTGTTTTGTGCCACTAAGAGGTTTATTCTACAGTGATGATAACTGAAACTCAAGCTTGTCTTTCAGCTTCCCTACCTAATCCAGTTAAGAACGCATCCTTAACATTTAAGGATGCTGATACATCCACTCACATAAGTTGGAAGAAAGGGAGTTTCTAGATTGCTCTCACTCCCTCATTCCACTTTCCTGGATTTACCGAGTTTGATAGATTTTACCTATTAGGTAGCTCAGGAAGTCCTTCACTCTTTTACCTTTTCATAGCCAGACATTTAATTCAGGCACTTAGATCTCTCCTTCTAAAGATGGCAATAGCTTTCTAATTGATTTTTCTAGCACAGTTGCTTTGTAGTCAGACTAGTATTTCGCCGTGATCGTATAGTGGTTAGTACTCTGTGTTGTGTAGTCAGACTAGTATTTTATTTTAGGAAAACATTTTTTTCTCTTTTAAGGATAAATATGGCATTATGAGCTTCCTGCTGAAAAGCCTTCAGTAGCTAACCATCATCTTCAGGATAAAGAGTAAACTCTTTAAGGGAGCAACTAAAGTTCATGTAATATGACTCCTACTGTCTGCTTGGTCTCATTTCCATCATAAGCTTTTCTAAATTTTCAATATTCTGCTGTACTAACAGTAGCTTCCAAAATAAACCATTATCTCTAAAATCTCTGAGCTTATGTATTCACCTTTCCTTCTGCTATATCCTGCTAGACTTTCAAGATCCATGTGAATAAATTATCTTTTAGGAAGCAATATATGAGTTCTAGAATTAATTCCAGAAGAATGAATTGGATTTTCTGCCCTGTGTATTTATATCACACTAGTTTATACCTGCATTTTAACATTTATCAGACTATGTAACATACTGTACTGAGAGCTACTGAGATGGAATTATATTCCATCTTTGTATTTCTGAAATCCCATTATCTATCAGTGATGAACAAATATCTATAGAATGAATAAAGAAATTGTTTTTATATAGTAGATATTTCTAGAAGAATTTGAAAATAATTTAACCGTCCATACTGAGAACATCGTATTAAACAAAGATCAAAGTTAAAGGATTATATATAGTCTTTAAACAAGTGAATATGTTTTTGAAATGTCATTCACAGTCAAGGTAAATTTTATTAATAAAAAGACATCACAGATTCTATTAGTTTTCACCTAAGATTGTACTCTTTTTTTTTACTATTTAATATCTGCTAAATCTAGCATTCCAGAGCTGATTAATACTTTCATGCTTTCAAAGATATAAAACTACATAGTAACAGAAACTTAATTCTATGCTCAAATATACTTTTCAGTGCAATATTCATGCTTCAAATATTTATACAGTATTTTAATTTAGCACAGTGCAATTATTCTCTGTATATTACCAACTGACAACCTATCTGCTTCCTTAACAAACTTGATTTCAATTTGTAATGTGGAAAAAAACATAAAGTGGAGTATGGCAAATAGAGAGGGTTTTGACTAGAGAAATGACCTGCAGACTCCATTAGGTTTTAAAAGGATCATTCTGGCTACATTTTTGAGAGTAGCCTTTAAAGGAGGTGTCCTCGGGCCACTTGGGTGGCTCAGTCCGTTAAGCATCTGCCTTCAGCTCAGGTTATGTCCCAGGGTCCTGGGATAGAGCCCTGCATAGGGCTCTCTGCTCAGTGGGGAGCCTGCTTCTCCCTCTCCCTCTGTCTACCACTCTGCCTACTTACGCTCTCTCTCTGTGTCAAATAAATAAATAAAATCTTTAAAAAAAATAAAGGGGTGTACTGAATATCTTCCACTTGTACCTCCAGGTTTATTCTCCATCCTTGTCCCCCTACTTCATGCCCCAGGGGGTCACCCAATATAAATGACATCAACTGACTTCCTTTCTTCCAGCTTCTAGTTGGATACCTCCAATACAAGTGCATCAGATACTTTTTGATTTCAGCCTCACATTCTCCTTTTCACCGCTAGCTGAACATTTAAACTACAGACTTTGACTCACTTATTTTTAATGCTCCTAGACTAACCTCAAACAAGAGGGGATAGGACAAGATGGATGAATGCTTTTCCCTGTAATCTTTGGTTGATACATCTAAAGTCGTTCCTGAGAAGTTCTATGAAGGATCAAGCTTCAGCTATTTCTAGGAGGAATCAAACTCAGTAATACACACTTGTACTGACTTTACATCCTATCTTATTTCATTGTTTCCTATTCCTCCTTCACACTCACTGTCACCTGCTAAAAAATATACCTGCATATGAGTAATTGTTTCAGTCTTTGCTTTTAGAAAAGCCAGGCTAAGACGCTGGTAGGGAGGCACTGATAGGAGATCTAGAAATTATAAGAAGCATGAGGTCAAGATACCTATTTTTCTGGCTTCTCCGCCAAGTCACTGTGGGTTTACTCCATCCTGCTACTGTAAGGGCAAATACAAAATAAAACTAAGAGGCTTAATTCTCCCTGTTGAAAATAAGAGAAGAGACTTTTCTCCCCTCCCTTTCTTAGAGTATTTACTTTAGAAACTTGTAAGTTATTTTTCTGTCTCTGAAATGTATGTAAATCTTTTTAAGAGCTAAATAAGGCTCTTGCCAGCTTTATAACCCAGGTTTGTCTTTCTCAAGGACCTTTGAACCATTTCTTTGAAATGTAATCAAGGAAGACGGTGCCCCTATCTCCTGGTTTCTGTGGGAGAGTAGGAGCCTAACTTCAGTGGGCACTTTGCTCCAAGTTGCCAAACTATCTCCCGTTACAAAGGTATGAGAAGTTTATCTTTCCTTCGTGTAAAGCCAATTAATTAACACAGATGATCATTCTAAATATCAGGTAAATTGAAGATGAACTACTTGGGACAACTAGTGCTATCAAGTCCTCTTAGTTGAGGACTAGTTATTATTTATCTTGAGAATATGTATGTAATGCGTTGTGTCTGGCTACAAAAGAGTGAGATTTATGTCTGTCTTTGCAATCATTTAGCAGATTGCCTGTGATGCACATCAAATTCTAGTTCAATGCTTATTTAATGGTAAAACCATTTTCTTTCTTTTCTACATTTGTCAAGAGGCTTTCTGGGTTGTCAGATTGTTTTTTCTTAGAGAGGGGGGAGAGGCAGAAGAAGAGAGAGAGAGAATACCAAGCAGGCTCCACACCCAGCGGGGCTCGATCTCACAACCCTGAGATCATGACTTGAGCCAAAATGAAGAGTCAGATGCTTAACCCGACTGAGCCACCCAGGTGACCCAGGAGATTTGGTTTTAAATTATATTCCCCCAACACTTCCAAAAACTATAAACCTTCTTATAGTGCTCCCATGGTTCTAGTAACTGCTCCTTCTCCTAGACCCTCTAAACCTAGATGTGTTAACAGCTCCCTTCTATTACTAGCCCACAACCACTGCAACTTTTTCTATTGCTTTTCTCAAACTATGTCAGTAACTTGGTAAACAGTTCTTTTGTTAAACTCTCCTAAAATTCCAAATTTGAGTGTGGCATTAATTTCCTTTCAGAACTTTGACTAACAAAATAGAAGAGCCTGGGGGCAGGAAAATTATATGGGATATTATCTCGTAATCCAAGTAAAAGATGATGGTTGCTGGTGAATATTAATGAGAGATGTAAGACGTAGACAGATTTAAAAAAAAAAAAAAGAGCCAATAGGATTTGCAAATGTATTGAAAAGAAAAAGGACAGGCAGATGACTCTAAAATGTTTGGATTGATGAACTAAAGGGATGGCATTCTCCTACTGAGATGGGAAATACTTAAAAGCACCTTTGTGGTAGGGGAAAGCATGAGTTTATGTATTTGTTAAATTTGAGATGGATATATGATGTCCAAGTAGACATGCTAAGTAGACCATTGCACGTACCTGTAGTTGAGGAGAAAAGTCCAGGCTGAGAGAATAAGTATAGTTGCAACAAGCAGGGGGACAGTAGAGGGAGAGGGAGAAGTGGGTCCTCCACCAAGCAGGGACCCTGGGATCATGACCTGAGCCAAAGGCAGATGCTCAACCATCTGAGCCACCCAGGTGCCCCCACTTGTCATCTTCTAAAGTAGATTTTCATTGATAATGGTCTTTCCCTTCCCATTAGAAATATAAATTTGATGAAGACAGACATTTTTTGTCTTCCTTGTTCGCTGATGTTTTCCCAGCACAAAGAACATTGCCTGGCACAAAGTAGGTGTTCAGGAGGTTTGTGTTGAATGAATGAATGGGTTAGTAGTTTGGAGACTGATGATTTTTGTTTTAAAATGTTCTCTTAGGAATTTATGTAATTGTAGGAGCCCTTAAGACAACTGAAGTGAGGAACAGTCCTGCTTTGGTAGCACTAAGACCCTATATGAGTAATAATTTGTGAAAATGGCAGTTTCAACTAGAGGCAAAACAAATAGCTACTATATAGGCCCATGTCTCCTTTCTATCACAAAAAGTTCTTGAAATAGTATGAACAGAACTTATCTTCCTAAAAATCCAACATATTTCAATGTTCTTGGACACCTTAAGTTCTTTCTTTAAAGCCTCTTTCAAGATAGGTGGTATGGTTTCTATAAAGAGCCTATCTGGTCAGAGAAGAATGTCTGGCTCAAAGCCTGTTAAAATTGTTATCACACATCCTAAGGCCATTCCCTTTATGCTTCTATCCAAAGACAATATCAGCACTACTCTTCTGGCTCTCCAGATCTTACAGAAGATGTGGAGTCTTCACTGGCATATCTGTGTGCTCACCCTACCTACTCTCTGGACCTGTTCTTCTATTACCTAAGACTTTATTTTTAAATGCAGAGTAATTATTTTATTTTATTTTAAATATTTTATTTGAGAGAGAGAGAGAGAGAGCATGAGCGGGGGACAGAGAGAGGGAGAAGTAGGCTCATCGTCCAGAACCCTGGGATCATGACCTGAGCTGAAGGCAGATACTTAACCAACTGAGCCACGCAGGCGTCTCAAAATAATTGTTTTAAATAGCAAAAAAATTACTTAAAATCTTTACATATTTGTGTGAATGAATGTGTTGATCACATAAACACATTAAAATATTGCTCAAATAACAATAGTCTAGATAAAAAGTAGTCTAGTACATCTCAGTGGGTTGATAGAGTGGACCATAAGTTCAGACTACTGGAGTTCGTATTTAGGAGACATGTGTCATCTAATACAATTTATTTAATTTTGCTGTGCCTCATTTTCTCATCATGGACAGATTAGTAACTTCATAAAAGTGTTGTTAAAATTAAATTAATTAGGGTAAAGAGATTTATATGATGTGTAGGACATAGAAAGTACTTCAAAAGTGCTAGCTATTAAACTATCATTTTGCTGTTGTTGCACTGCAAGGATATCCCTAAAATCAATTTTGTAACTAACATTTTTGACACCTTATATTACTAAAACCATAGTAAAACAAGGATTTTGGAAGTGGAGGACACAGGAAGATGGCTGAAAACACTTTTGGTTTAAATTAGACATGAATATAATTTTAAATTCCATGTGACTTGGTGAAAACGTTTCTTTTTGCCATCCCTTCTATGACCATCTCCAATCCTTTGTTTCTTGCCTGCTTTTTTCAAGTTTAATTCCACTGCTGAAATAAATCTTTATTTTGCATGTGTGGTGACTATTAAATACAACAATCGATTGCTGCTGTATGTTCTACTAATGAGCCATAAGAAATTCTCTCTCCTGTCATTTCTACACAGCTGACTTCATTCACACTGCATAAATGAACACCTAAAAACAAATCAGTGTCAGTTTTTATTAATATGTAGTGGTTTTCAGATTACAGTTATCACAAGAAAATGTATTTGTTGGTGAAAAGTGAAGATTAAAAAATGATGAATTTCTGAAAATTGTATTTCAATTGCACCTTTCAGTGAAGTAAATATTGGAGATAGTATAGTAAAGTGGAAAGAACGCAGGGTAAGGTATGAATTGGAATACCAGATCCTTCCTGTTACTAGTTATGTGAACTTGATGGAACAGTTAACCTTTCCAAGCCTCAGATTTTCTATCTGTGAAATATAATTCCTTTCTCACCAAATCCAGGCCATCTAGAGCAATAAGAAACCCCATTTTCAACTCAATAAGAGGCAAAATCGTTGTTTGAAGATGGAAATTAGGATGTTAAATTCCCAAATGCTTGGGGGGGGGGGGGCAAAGTGAGTATAGAGGAGAGGGATGCTTGGCTTGCAAGGTCTGATTACAAAGAAAAATGAGGTCCCTGGGCCACTAAATTGTCTTTGTGTGTACTAGCTGGCTATTCCCTATATCCAAGGCGATGTCTCTTGGCTGCTGGGTCCCTGTACTCACTTGCTTTTTGTGCTGATTGGTTCATTTGCCTTATGCTATGCTCTTGGGGAGCTCTGGTCACCCCTCTTTGCTGAATTTGTTTCCCCTTGACTCCTACGCATTTGCAGACATATGAGGGTTGTTATATCCTCCATCTAGCTCTGCTAAGATTATCCACCTTGCACCTCTGCTGCAAAATCATTTAGCTCTGCCCTAATAGGGCCCCCCCCGATAGACCCAGAGCCTCTCGATTCAGAATCCACATCTCAAAGGAACTGAGGGGGTTTCAGGTGTACCACCTAGAGCCTGACCATTGGGCTCTATTCTCTCATCTAGTATGCATTATCCCATCTTGTAGTGGGGCTTCAGCTCAGGGTCTCCTCCTGGTGTCCTAATCCACTCTGGAACAAGGTGAAAGCTGCATGCTTTTTGTATTCCCTTCATTTTATTAAACACATATCCAAAAATGGCCCCAAATGAACTACATCTCAGAATACTCAGTTTGGGCTGGCTGTATGACTCACTTCTTAGTGGCAGAAATGAGACTTCAAAACTTCTGAATCTAAGCCAGAAGAAACATGGCAGCTTCCGTCCTAATCTTTTGGAATGCTTTCTCAGGAGAAAGCAAGCCATTGTATGAGCAATATGAATACCCTGACACTGCCTTGTGAGAAAGTTCAAACTAGCCATGTCCTGTGGCCATACCAGCTTCAGCTGTTCCAGGCATTCTAGACCAGGCATTAGACACGTGGTGAAAGGGGCCTTCAAATACTCTACTCTCAGCCTTCATTTGATTGCAGTCTCAAAGGAGAACCATCAAGCTGAGTTCCTCATCCTACAAGCCAAATGAGGTAACAATAACTCACCGTTGTAAGCCAGTGTGCTTTCAGAGGATATGTTCTGCAACTGAAAAGCAGGAAAGTTTCTCTTGTTTAAAAGCCAAAGAGGAGAATTAGGACACATGTCTGCTCTTCTCATACTTCTACCTCTCTTTTCTTTTCACATCTTTATGGTCTATAAATACATGTAGTTATGGTCATGGTGGTGCTGTTGATTGATGCTGGGCAATTTCCATTGTTGCTGGTTTTTGCTTTATCTTGTTATGTTATTGTTCCTGTCCTATCTAAGCTTTAATAGTAAACCATTTCTCTCCTCTACACCAAGAGTCTCTAAACATTTTTGATCTAATACTTCTCAAACAGAACAAAACAAAATACATGTTGAAAATTCATGTGCAATGTATCTATTAAGGAAATGCACCCAGGAAAAAATGATTATGGATTGGGGAAGCAGACAGAAAAAAAAAAAAAAAAAAAAAAGAGGGCAAGCAAAAGTGTAATTTCAGGTAGTCCTGGTGGTATAGCTCTAGTCGGACCTTGCAGACACCCTGGAGTGTAAATTACCCCTCAAGAGTTTGTTCTGGCTTAAGGGAGCAGAGCTGACTTTTAATAATTTTGCCCTGTTTAATCAATGTCTAAGGGCTTATTGGGGGGTGGGGCAGTGGGAAGATAAATTCCCCAAACCTCTAGGTCTGTATTCCAGCAGGTAAAGAAACTCCAGTGGCAGCTGCCATCTGAAGAGAGCTACAGGTGTGTACTTTCGAAAGAAAACATAGACGGAAACTGGGGAATCTAAAATAATAAAAGGAATCCAAGGGGATTTCATTGGCACCAACATACCCACTACATCCCACAGTGTATGTTATAGTGGGAAAACACAGAAAGACATAAAAAGACATGGATTAGGACTATACTTCACACACAAAAGTTTTGAGGTTTATTACTGACACTTGGGAAATTTGTGGAACTTCAAAAAACCTGCTTTGTTGGTGTAGAGGAGAGGTAAAAAAAAAAAAAAAAAAGAGGAAATTCTCATTCCCAATTCACTGCACTGCTTTAAAAACTATCAGTCTGGAATGCATAGAAATCAGCCCAAAAGAATTTTTTTTTCTTTTTCTTTTTCAGGGACTTCAACAACAAATAACAGACAAAAGATGGATATGACAAATGAACAGTCAGAAAAGATTTTTTTTAAAAGCCAGATTGGTATACAATAGAGATAATATTCCAGCTAATCATATGATATGAGTTCATAAAAACCTAATAGTTGGCTACTCTCTGTATTAAATTTATGTCTCAGAGTCTTACTTTAGAGGCTTCTTAATATTCGCTGTAAAAGGGAGAATCTACATGAAGTGTGTATTCATACAAAAAATAGGAGTATTTATGCTGTCAATTTCTTGTCTATTTGTTTTGTGGTCTACGTGCACTTGCAGTGTGGGTATTACCTTTAAAGCATGGCATTAATTCATTGCATTAATTGTTCAAGCAATTTATCTATTTTGTAAGGATTGTACTTGGTTGAGGTAAGAGGGTGTAACTGTAAATCCACTTATCAGACACATAACACTGCAATATCTCACAATATGCTGAAGATAAGCCAACTGGTGAGGACTTCACTTCTTATTATTGTAGAGCCCCTATCAGTTTCTCAGAGCAGCTCATAAAACATAGGTGACATTTGACCCTCTAACATAGGGACAGAATTAGAGCACCTTCTAAAATCTGTAAGTTAAATATTAATAAATAATGGTATCTGAATTATTTTTAGATAAATATTCAACTATAGGATCTAGTATACACCCAAATCAAATCTTGTATAGCCTTCAGTGTGTACATATATATTCACTTTTCTTTTACCTACTCTTTTTCTTCCTAATTTCAGCTAGGCTGTATTGGTGGGCAAGGAGTTTATCAGAATCTACACTATAGAGTAACTCTATAAGCAGAGTCCTTCAGATTTGGCACTTAACATATTAAAGAGACAAAATAATTTAGCAAATCCCCTCTCTCCATAGTGTTTGGTTTTCAAGGCACATTTGTGTGGCTGAAAATCTAGTGAATATTTATTGCTACAATTTACTTTCCTTCCCCCAACATTCAGTTTGTGGGAAAAGGGGCCTGGTCTCATCAATTTTTCAAAATTTTGAAACAGTAGAAATACTTAGATTCAGAGTAGAACCCCTGTTACTTCCCTTATTTCAAGGATAGAAAGCAAAGAGGGCTTTCCATGATATCTACGGTTACCCATTTGTCACCTTTAGCTACTCTCACTCTAAAGACTGTGGTAATAATTAAGTAATATCACCCAAATAAACACCTAACAGGACTTAGAAAACTTATGATCTCCAGGGGCTATATTAGGTGACTTTTTGACTATGTGTGCATTTCTGTGTGTAATAAAATTTGACATTTCAACCATTTTTAAGCGTATACTGCAAGCACTACCGTAATCCATTTCCACAACTTTTTCATAACCCCTAACAAAAACTCTACAACCATTAAGCAAAAAACTGCCCATTTCTCCCTTTCCCCAGCATCTGGTAACTTTAAACCTTTCTGTCTCTGTGAATTTGCCCATTCTAGATATTTCATATAAGTGGAATCATACCATATTTATTTACTTTTGTTTCTTAGCTCTGCACTGCTGAATGTCTTTCTTTTTCTGGGGTGATACCTTTTGTTTGTCTGACTGTCACAAGCCCTGTCAGCCTTCTTTGCTCTTGTCCTTAGGAAATGTTCCTTTTCCATGTAATTGTGCATTCAACACTTCATAATATTATGTAAAGTATTATATACTACAAAAATACACACATGCATGCAACTATAAGTAGAATTTTCCATAATCTATTTGAAAATATTGCTATATTATATTACCCATTATGAAGTGAATTAATTGAGAGAAAATTTTCCTGCTTACAATATTAATTAATGAGATAGCACATTCTGCTAAATTTGCATATCTTACTGGTAGCTGAAACATGCCAACTGAGTGACTGTCTTAATTAATAGCTGTTCAGTGGACCACGATGTTGCATTTCATAAAGAATTAGGATAGGCCACTGACTGTTTAATTCTCTTTAGTTTTCACACAAGTTACAAATCATACTAAACTACATTAAAATAATTACAAAGTTGTATACACACACATAAATCTATTTAAAACAAAAGAATAATTATGTTTATATTTTTTAGTGGCAAACAATAAAATTTAGTCTTTCTTTTTTAGCACTTATAATGAAAAATTCAGTCCAACTTATTTGTCTACTCTAAAAAATACTAAGCAAACTTCTCTGCTAGATGAAATGTAAAAATGAAATTACTGCCTGTTTTGCTTAGAAAACTTGACTATAAATTAAAAAACAAAACAGGGCTTGATATTCAGAATACTATAAATATATATATATTTTTCTGGAATATGTGTCCATAGCATTTGATTTGATAATAACCAGATAAAATAGCCTTTTCACTGCTAGTAAACTTATTAGACTTCTGTGGCTTTTTTGCCAAGTAGTCAGATGTGGTGTGGCTCTGATTTTTATAAGAGTAACTTTGGTGATGTGTTCTGGGTTTCTTTGATTATAAATCTCCATCATCAAAGAGACAGAGAAATACACAGTTCCTCACAAGTGGTACGAGTGTGGTGGTTATGGGCCATCAGGAAATTGTGTCTTCACAGGATCGCCTACTTGCTGCTTTTGCATATATCGCTGTGATAGAGCTCTGCGTGGCTTTGAGACAGTGGCATAACTGAGTCTTCTTGTTTACTCAAATGTCATAGTTAATGT
The DNA here is from genome assembly GCF_009762305.2 of Zalophus californianus. Classification (NCBI taxonomy): domain Eukaryota; kingdom Metazoa; phylum Chordata; class Mammalia; order Carnivora; family Otariidae; genus Zalophus; species Zalophus californianus. The sequence continues at coordinate 67,693,197 of NC_045606.1, read as the reverse complement.
TTATAGTGTTTACTCTGTGCCAGGAAATTTGCTAAATCTTCTTCATGCACTAACTCATTTAATCCTAATAACACTTTGAAAGTAGGTACTATTATAATCAGCGTCATCTTCTTTTTAGATGAAGAAGCTGAGCCTTTGACTTGTCCAAGATCACTAAGCAGGATTTCCAGGAGGCCTTTTAGCTGGAGTTTAGAGGATTTCTTCCAGACAACAGGATCCTGGCACCAAAGGTTATTAAATTGCTGGTGCCAATGGTTATTAACCTTTCTGCCACAACTGCTCTACTTCAAAAGATGGTATACTTTTGCACAACAAAAATCTGTTTAGAGGCATAAATGATGTTGCAAACCCTTTTTTTGGTCGTTGATCTCTGAGAGCAGAAGAAAACTATGAAAACAGATTGTACTTCCTTCTTTTATATCAATATTAATAAGTTTTCATTAGATTAGGAAAAGATCCTCAATAATTAGTTTAACATATTACTCTCTGACAAGATATACAATAATCTTCACACTCAAAAATACATTTTCTAAGACTTTGAATTATGTAGGCTATGAAACTGCCCTTCAGAATATTTCTACACATTTTTACATAAAACACAGAATATAGGGTTTTCCTGCCCACTGCTGTCCCTCCCTTCCAAGCAAAATCTGAATATATCTTCTTTATTGATGTGCTAACTCAGTCTTGGCTCCATCTGCAAAGTTCTCATCTTCATTTATTAAATAGGTCCACCCGTGAACTCTGTTTTTTGTTTGTTTTTATTAACTCCTTTCTACAGTTTCCCTGCTAATAAATGCTAGACTCCTAGAAAACCTTACCTTCCTCATCCCAGCAAGGACTCCTAACATACTCTAGCAGCAGTCAACCAGGAAGACCTTGGAAGATGATAATGCAGGTGAGGGAACAGCATCAAGGCTGAAGTAAGTGGTAAGAAAGAGAAGAGACTGCCCAAAATGTAACGCTCTACTTTTAGAGCGTCTCAAAACATTACTGTGGGAAAAACACATTTATCAGAACTCTTTACAAAACAATACACACTGTGTGTGCTTGTTGGAAGGAATACCTTTTTTGTTTTTTGTTTTTTTGTTTTGGAGTATAGGTTATACACAATGTTACATTAGTTTCAGGTGTACAACTTAGTGATTTGATAAGTTTATGCATTATTCCATGTTCACTAGTGTAGCTAGCATCTGTCCCATTACACAGCTATTACAGTATCATTGACTGTATGCCATATGCTCTGCTTTTTATTCCCATGACTTACTCATTCCATAACTAGAGGCCTGTATCTCTCTGTACGCTTCACCCATTTTACCCAACTCCCCACCCCTCCCCACCCCGCTACCATCAGTTTGTTCTCTTTGTTTATAGTTCTGATTCTGCCTTTTGTTTATTCATTTTTTTAGATTCCATTTGTGAGTGGAATCTTATGGTTTTTGTCTTTCTCAGTCTGACTTATTTCACTTAGCATAATACCCTCTGGGTTCATCCATGTTGTCTCAAATGGCATGATCTCATCCTTTTTATAGCTGTGTAATTATTATTGCACTGTGTATATATACCACAGTCTCCTTATCCATTTGTCTACTGATGGACACTGAGGTTTCTTCCGTATCTTGGCTATTGCAAATAATGCTGCAGTAAACACAGGGGTGCATATATCTTTGTGAGTGAGTGTTTTGTTTTCCCTGGGTAAATACCCAATAGTGGAATTATTGGATAATACAGTATTTCTACTTTTGATTTTTTTGACAAACCTCCATACTGTTTTCCACAATGGCTGTACCAATTTACATTCTCACCAACAGTGCATGAGGGTTCCTTTTTCTCCACATCCTTACCAATACTTGTTTCTTGTCTTCTGGATTTTAGCCATTCTAACAGGTGTGAGGTGGCATCTCATTGTGGTTTTGATTTGCAGTTCCCTGATGATGTGTGATGTTGGTGTTTTTGTGTATGGTGTTAGAAAGTAGTCCAGTTTCATTCTCTTACATGTAGCTGTCCAGTTTTCCCAGCGCCATTTAACTTTTTTAAGATTTTTATTTATTTAGTTGAGGGAGAGAGAGAGAGCACTAATGGGTGAGGGGCAGAGGGAGAAGCAGACTCCCCACTGAACAGGGAGCACCATGAGGGACTCGATCCCCAGGACTCTGGGATCATGACCTGAGCTGAAGGCAGACACTTAACTGACTGAGCCAGCCAATGTGTCCTGTTCCCAGCCCCTGTGTAACGGCCCCAAATGGCCCTATGTTGTCAATTTCTTCACAGCAGGCTAGGACATTAACCCACAGTTCACTGGTGCCAATTAATTACCAATCAGTTGCTTCACATATAGTTCAAATAAATATAATTTAGCCATTTAAAGCCTACCTACTTTAAACATCCTGTGAAACAGCACCCAATATCTACTAATAAGATAGACACTATACCTATAAAACGCCCTAAACTGCTATTGCCCTTGGAGCTCTCTGACCAGAGGCTCCCATCTTGCTGTTGAGTGATGTAACCTAGACATGTTCATCACCTAGACATTTGCATTAGTAGACCCATAAGCCCCCCCTCCAAGTTTCCCTTCTTCCATGAGACTTCCCATGCCCTATTCCCCTCCTGGGTGGTGGCCTTGCCTTATCATCTCTCAAACCTCTCTTGCTAGGAAGTACTCCCAATCTTGCAATCCTGTCCAAATACTGCCCAATAAAGCCTGTGTGTTACCACCTCTTATGATTCTATCTCTTTCTTGATCAAACTTGAAATCCTCAAACTTACCACACATGACTGGTAAACCTGATGTGATTCTGTGTTCTCCAGTAGAGGGGAAAAAAAAATGGCATCGAATCTTCATTCCTCGGGCCATAAGAGAAAAGAAACAAAGTCCACTGATAGTGATTTTCCTTCTCTACCTCTCCTCCATGTGTCTTTTAGCTTCTTCACCAAATAAGTAGTAAACAAAGATTTAAACTGCATTGCTTAGAGGCAGTATCAAAGTGTTAGCAGTTTGATAGCTTAGGGTGCTATGGCTGATGGAGCACATCACAGTAAATCTTCCTGGAAATATGAGGGCAATGGGTACCTTGAAGTATTGACAAGAGATCAAAGAGACCCTAACATAAAGTCAGCCACCCTAACACGTTGTTTATTATTATTATCTGAAGTATTGGTTTGGTGGCTAAACTCAGGCAGGTCTTTGTTTTATGTCTTAGTTTCTTTGAGATTATCCTACTGTTAAACATGTTTATTCTGCATGTTATTGGTTATGTCAGCCATATCAGGTATTGTGGTGAAAATTCCACAGTGTATACCTCTAATTTTATGTATGTAACTGAATTAAGTGCTGTTATTTGCAACAAGAAATAAGGGCAAGTAGGATATTCTCTCTCTGATATGAGTGAAGCTTTTCTTTCTAAACACTCTTGACCCAATATTTAAAAACTATCTTCTTAAAGAGTGAGGTCTATTTATTTTTGGATCAAAGACTTCAGGTTATAAGGGGAAAGGAGTAGTTTCATTTAGAATAAAGCATGAGACTTCATATGATAAAAAGAAATGATGTGATGGAAGACACATATGAGAACTTCTCAGAAAAGTTGGGCAGGAAATTAAATGTTTCATCTAAGCTCATTTATCATGCATTCACCTTTAGCTCATGACACATTCCCAGTAATGGTGACATTTGCAAACTAACTTAATTGCATATTCTTTAGGAATGATACTTAGGACATATTTTCTAAATAACTATAAAATCATATTGGTCATTAATTTCAGTTACTTTTTATCCAGCTTTAGAAAATATATAAGTATGGTAGATATCAGAAGAAAGAAAACTAATTGGTTAGCATTTAACAGCTACTTTTGAAATTAAGAAAAAAAATTAAACAGTTAAACGTGTCTTAAAAATGGCTGAATGGGGGCACCTGGGTAGCTCAGTTAAGCATCTGACTCTTGCTTTCAGCTCAGGTCATGATTTGAGGGTTGTGGGATCCAGTCCCAAATCAGGCTTCAGGTTCACTGTGGAATCTGCTTGAGATTGTCTCTCTCCCTCTCCCTCTGCCCCCCCCCCCCCGCCACTGCATGCATACATGCATGCTCTCTCTCTCTCTCATAAATAAATAAATCTAAAAAAAAAAAAAAAGAGGCTGAATAAGGGCATAGGAACCGAATCCCAGAGCCTAAGTGGATCAGATAAGATAGAGAAATAACTGTTTTACCTACCAATAGCTGAGATGCTCAAACATTTCCTGGGGCAGTATCTACACATCTCTGTACTTCTAGATGCCACGGTGTGCCATAGTAAGAAGTTGCACAGACTATAGCAGCAAAATGGTCCTACCATGAACTTGACTGGACAGAGGATCCAGAACTTACAGTAGTGGCCAAGATGGAGGAAGCCTACTACAGCCCACTTGGGATAAAATACACAAAGCAACTCTTATAATACATTGTATACAGGAGAAACACATCATCCTGGGTGAAGAATTAGGAAAAGCAGCTGCTGTGAGTGTGGTAAAAGTCCCTGTTGTTTCTCCCTGTTTTTCTGTCTCTCTCCTTCTCACTCTCTCTTCTCCCTCTCTACTGGTTCTGTCCCAAGGCTATAGATCTGCAGAGTTTCAGTATTCATGGCTTTGGCACCTAAAACTCAAGAGAAAATAATTTCTTTGTAGAAAGGAAATACGGAAATGAGCTCTGTGGTGCAAAAATCATTGGAGGAATAGCTGTCGTTGTTTATTATTATTATTATTATTATTATTATTATTATTATTATTATTATTATTATTATTATTTTGGCTCTCTTTTCTTTCAACACACAGCCAAGGATGAGTTCAGTAGATGGAACTGTGCAACAGCGTGGGAGACGAAAATGCTGAAAGAAAAATATCTACTTGCCAGAGAAATTGGGAAAAAGGATCTCTGGGAGCCTAAAAATGTGAAGGAAATGGTAGAGAAGAAAGATATAGAGAAGGGGGTCTCCTAATTCTGTGTATGAACCTATATAGGTCTCAGGCCCACCCCTAGCCTGTATACACATGTCATGCATCCAAGAGGTATAACAAAGGCTTTGAGAACTGAGCTACAAAATGAATCACCACCTAAGTCACAGACTAACACCTGAGAGAAGAATACCAGGGAAAAACCAAAGAGCCTAGCAAAAGTTTTGAAATCTGACATTGCCTAGATAAGGTAAAACAACTTGCAGTGTAAACCTAAACAGACTTACCTGTTAAAATAACCACAAACCCGACAATATCAAGAGCTAAAGAGGATGTGTAGCAAGTAGAACTTTCACACATTGCTAATAGAGATACACTCTTGAAAACAGTTTGACAGTTTATATAAATTTAAACATATTCTTACCATATGACCCAGTAATCACATTCTTAAGTATCTCATATGAAATACAAATCTTCACATCAAATCCTGCACACTAATGTTTCAGGAGCCTTACTTGAAATCACCAAAAACTGAAAACAAGCCAAATGTTGCTCAACAAAGGAATGGAGAAAAATTCTGATATATCTGTGCGATGGAATATTACTTAGCAATGAAAAGGAGTGAACTATACATAAACAAATGAATCTCAAGTGTTCTGTGTCATGTAAAAGAAGCTAGACTCAAAATTCTACACATTGTATGTATGTTTCTACATATTTTCGGAAAAAACAATATTGTAGAAGTGGAGAATAGACTAGTGTTTACCAGGCATTAAAGGTAAGGGGAACAGAGGGGCCCCAAGATGTCTGGCTGCCTTGCATGCTCCCTCCTTATAGGCTCTGCAGAGATGATGGGCTGAGGATAGTGGGTGCTTGCTGGTCACAGGGCCTCATTGCAGGTTATTTCTAAATCCCTATGGCCTTCCTGGTGAGAGGAAGGCACCACAGTTTCCCCTCCAGAGGGTGGCTTTGTCCCAGGCACAGACACAACCGGCTTGGGGTGCTCTAGGCCAAGGGTAGTGTGGACCCTCTGGTCTTTTTCACCTGATCCAGAGGCACCCAGAGCGAGCTTACACTGGAAGATTCACCTCTGCCCAGCTTGCCCTCATATTATCTCCTCACAGGAAAGAGTGGTTGAGGTTGCTGGTTCAGCCCTGATTGCACACACAGAGCCTGTCCTAGATCTGGCCTTTTCAAAGGCTCATCACTCCTTTCTAGTCCTTCTCTCTATGCATCTGAGAAATAAGCAGGATTTGATCACAAAAAAGAAGGGGTAACATTACCCTCTTGAGCATGAGATAATTTTTTGGCAGTCATCTAATTGTTCTTGTTTATGGGGTAGATTACATAACCATTCATTCGTGAAAACTAGTAGAACTATACACCAGAAGAGTGAACTTTACTTCATGTAAATAAAAAATTAAAAATGGCTGCATATAGGTTAAAAAACGAGTACTTAGTATTAATAAAAAGAAAGAAAACGAAAAAGATAAGCTGAAATGTTCAAACACTATCTCTAAATGCCAAAGTATATTGACTGTTTGGGGTCAAGGTGATTTGCTGGCAAGCTAGAAACTCTAATTTACTGCTTGATACAGTGAGGCCATTAAGACAAATTAAACAACAAGGCAAATCTTGTTATTTCAGCTAGTGAGAAGACTGTCTTTGAACCACTGTTGGCTTTGCATCAGTACTTTTGGACAGTGCTTTACTATGTGAAAAATACTGATACGTGAAAATCTATTTGGTCTCTCCCAATTAGGTTTTCTGAAAAATAATATCAGATCTTCATTTCACTTTATACCTTTCACTTTCACAAATAACTAAATAAATAGACTAGAAAACACTAGAATCAGTTAGGGTCATTTCTTTACAACACTTTTTGGAACAGTTCTAGAACCTTAGGTAGTGAATGCCATGTTACACAGCTCACATTGACCCTACCTTCAATCTCCCTGAATTATAGCATTAATTCCCCAGCTGTGGGAAATCTAAGAAACCTCTTGGTTGGGAATTTCCTTTCATTCAAGAGAGTTGCCTTGCCTAAGGTCATGACCACTCCTTAAGGGCAGACCACATCCAGTGAATGGTCAATGAAGAAGTATAAAAGTCTGACCTCCTTGCTCATAATGGAACAAATGTGAAAGGCTCTCTGAGCTTTAGACCCTGGCACAGTATCAGCTGAGGCTTCTGCTGCAAATGCATCAGAGTTGGACCTCTCCCTTTTACTTCTTTTCTGTTTCTTTTAGTGTCCCCAGATGTTGACCTTAAGAGTAGCCACTAACACATTTACTGCATGGAAATCTCTACATTAGAGTCTGTTTCTCTGGGAACCTGGCCTATAAACTTGGTGCCAGAGAGGCTTCAAGGAAAACAGACTCTAAAAGGAGATACTGGAACTAAATGACCCTCTACCTGGCTGGCAGTGAGGAATCCATCACCAATGATACATGGAGTACTGACAGTCCCTGGCATGTTGTAGTGGTGTGAATTTCACAGGTGGAAGCAAATTCACTAAAAGATGTGGTATTTCAGGGTGAGGTAGTAATTTTAGGGATTATAAAAATTGAATGGGTTATTCAATGTGCTGGAGAAAAGCAGTGCAAGACTGAGGTTGATTAATCAATTAAATTAATTAATCAATTAACTGAGGTTAATTAACCAATTAAATATTAAGGTGTGAAAACCTTGGCAAGCATATAAAGAGATTTTCATTTCCAGTAACTGGAGGGCTGACAAAACTAAGGATGAAGTCCCTATCTTAACCTTTATAGTTAGAAAAGCTTGAGAGCAGACTGGACTCTCAATTCTGAAAGGTCTTCTATGCCTTAAGAAGAATTGAGATCCTGGAACTTGATATTAGGATATCTGTGATGATGCATTTGAAAACTTAAATTCAAATGCATGCTTTGACCTTCAGAAATACCTCAATTCCCAAAGATAATGCAGACAAATTTTCCTTGCAAGAAAATACATACTCCATCAAAATATACTGCCACCTGCTTTTCTGGCCACCAATATAACCCAGTATAACCTGTCCAGGAAAGTACTGGGTTTATTAAAACAGACAGAGACTGGTCTCCAAGGAACTATACTAACATATAGTCATATGTTAGTTAGAGGATGCATGGGACTGGATCCTGAGGGTGCAGAATCAAGGAGAGGTGAAACATTAAGTTTGGACAAAAAAAAAATAGTTTACCAATATTGGAGCACCCTTCCATTATACAAAATTTCATATCCCAGCAAGGATCCAGGAAACAATGATGACATATTACTAAGATGGCTCTTAGAAGCTTAAGAAACTAAAGGCTCATACTATGTGAAACAGATGTACCAGAACTCTTGTTAAAGCTAGTGAAATAAGGGAAGTAAAAGGTTTAGAAGGCAGAGGATACTAGAGGGTAGTATAAGGCACCAGGTAACTATGTTACATGTGAGATACTATGTTACTCAATTTACTGGTGATCTGGTATACACTGATGAGAGGGGCACCAACATCACTGAGAAGCGCAGTGGTAGCTATCTGTTGTAAGCCTGGACATATGGTTGAAATGCTCTTACAGAACTGGGTTCACTGATAGCAATGGGGATTATAGGATCCCTAAATAATAGAGATGAAGTGTCAGTAGTTAACTATTAGAAGGAAGGTGTGCACAATTATTATAATAAATAGCACAGTCAGAGTGGCAGCCAGGGCGTCCTGACCTGCAGAAAACTATGGAATTCCCAGGGACAAAAAAAATGGACAGATAACAAAGGTTGTTTCAAAATAACAATATACAAAATACACAAGGAAATCAAGACTGGATCATCTGGAACATGAGAGCAGCTATCTCAACAAAATGTCACAATATCTTGTCCAGTTTCAAGACCTGAGCCAAATCTTAGATCTGGAAACTGGGGTCTGAAGAAAAGCCAGGACCTAAACAGGTAGAACCCTACAGTACGCAGCAAGTATCTATGGTAATGAGTGCCTTAGTTTTTCCTCAAAAAGACCTATGGCCAGGACAAACTTCATGGTCCTGTGATCATGTGCCTGTGATCATTACAGGCACAAGTAAGTAGGGCTCAAAAGAGCCCTGCCCTTGGTTCAATGTCTACTGTTACTACCTTGAATTTTTTTTTTTTTTTTTTTAAGATTTTATTTAGTTGCCAGAGAGAGAGAATGCGCACAAGCAGGGGGAGCAGCAGGCAGAGGGAGAAGCAGACTCCCGCTGAGCAGGGAGCCCGGGACTCTGGGATCATGACCTGAGCCGAGGGCAGACGCTTAACGGACTGAGCCACCCAGGTGCCCCACTATCTTGAAATTCTTAATTTTATCTTTGAACTTGGTTTTGCAAGTGAAGTCTGATGTAACAGAGGAGCTCACATGTGATCAGATGAGATTGATATGAACAATCTGTAAGCCCTCCTGTTCTTGCTATTTCATTTGCATATAATGTTGCAATGTTCCATGAGCACAGAATTCTGGTGGACTCATGAAGCATGGGAATTGGGTGAGACCCAGAATACAAGTGTATTAAACTTTTGACTAGGTAAACAGAATCCCTGAAGGGCTACATCTTCCAATTGAATTAGAACTTGTTTGAACTCAGGAAGAAGGCAGTCACATTCTAAGAAACATAAATGATCAGGGGACCCTATCACATCCTGTCTTACTCTTGTTACTTGCCTATATTAGCCAACAACTTATGCTGAAAATGACAGAGAGGGAGAGAGAATGGCAAGGCAACTTAAGTTCCTTCTCCTTCAGTTCTTCCCTACTCATCAATAACTTGAAGATAATGTTGACAGAATGTATACATGTCAAGAAGTAAAATGAAAACAGCTGAAGTTGAATTAGTTGTACAGAATATTTCCACTATTCTGGTAAGACTAAAATGCATATGCCTGTATGAGCTACAAAATACTAATTATGTCATTCTGATGATTCTGCAAATGAGTAAAATGTTCTTATATTTGGTTTTAAAACTGACATTGCACAATATAAAGATGAACAGCAAAATTTATGCTAGTAATTTAAGATTTTTTTTTAACTTTAGAGTACTAATAAGAGGCATGACAAATGATACCTCCTACCATGATGAAAGAAGGACAATACTTGCTAACTATCTTAAGATACCAGAAGCAGCATGTCTCTCATTTGGGAATGCCTTTCCAACCCATACTACAAATAATATGCAAGGCTTCCAGCTTTGAAAAGGGCCCAGAGTAGGAAAGGCTTTGCATCTAGTGTGTGGAACTAGTTTTGAGTTAATGGCAAGTTCCCATAGAAGAATCACAGCAGAAATCAACAGGGTTCAGGATATAGAGTCCCCCATAGTGGAGAATGGAAAACCATTTGAAAAACAGTTCCTTGTGAGCTATTGGGCCTGGAAAAAAAATAGAGCACCTAACCATGGGACATCAAGTGACTGTATAGCCAAAACTGCCCATCAAGAGCTGTTTTCTGTCACACCAAGTTACAAATGATAGATCAGGCATGAATAAGGTCACCAAGAGGGGCAGGCACAAGTAAGTAGGATAATCAAGTGGTCCAGGTCCCTGTGATACCCACCTTTCTCTCCTTCACACCTATAGCCTGATGGGGAAATCCCTTATAATCAGCAGATGGAGGAGGAAAAAGTAAAAATTCAGTTCAGGGATAAAATTTGGTTTAGATAAATTTTCACAATGGGAAGAACTTTGAATGGTGCTCCTAATAATCTACTTTTCATGGAAAAAGGAGTAGCCTGTGGTAGGATTTTTAAGTATCCAAGGGGAGTAGATAATGACCTGGTTATTTAGTTAAATGCTTAGAAGGAGGGGGTGCCTGGGTGGCTCAGCTGTTAAGCGTCTGCCTTCGGCTCAGGTTGTGATCCCAGGGTCCTGGGATCAAGCCCCGCATTGGGCCCCCTGCTTGGTGGGGGGCCTGCTTCTCCCTCTCCCACTCCCCCTGCTTGTGTTCCTGCTCTCCCTCTCTGTCTCTCTTTCTGTCAATAAATAAATACAATCTTTAAAAAAAATGCTTAGAAGGAGAAATATTGGTAGATCAGGGGCAACAAGGTCTGAGAAAATCTACGGGAACGGGTGTGAAGATCTTTGGAGAAGTCAGCTAGTTGATGTCAGCCAGCCTCTGTCCTTGGCCAAGAATGGACCAACAGATAAACAGAATAGCAAAGTGGAAGGGATAATTGACCCTGGCCATCGGGGGTGGGCAGGGCAAAGAAACATGTTTGTCCTCTAAATGATCCCCTGTGGTGATGCTTGCCCAATTTTGACAATAAATAGATAAATACAGAGTCATGGCTTAAGCAGGTCAGTAGTGACCAATGGCTCAGACCCCATAGATATAAAATTCTGGGTCATTCCACTAGATAAGGCATCTAGATTGGCAGGACTAACAGAAAAGGTGAAGGGAATCTATAATGGGTGATGGAAAAGAGAGACAATGAATATCATTTGCAACTTCAGAACAAGCTGCAGTGGGGTGGGGATAGGTCTATAGTTTATCCCACCAACCTTTCCTTTTGTGTGCTTCTCCAGGAAAAATGGCACACTAAAATGTGGAAATGAAGGAACTCTCCAAGAACTTATATGACACTCATGAAGCTGGAAAGTACAAGGAATGGATGATGGTGATGCTTCCATAAGCTATGCAGATTACTCACCCCACCCACAGGACTGAAACATACATTCTCCCCGAAGCTGACAGCTCTCACCTGAGTGCAGCCTCAGCTGCAGAGAACACTTGACCCAGGGCCCAATTCTTTCACCAGGGGAAATCCCACATCTAATGACTGGCCACTGTAGGGCATAAAAGCTTGTCTCCTTTCCTTGATTTCAGATAACCCAGAACGGACATCGCAGAAAAGGAGCTCCCTGTACTATGAACTGAGCAGTGAGGCACACCCAACCCTTGCTCAACTGTGCTTCTTTTAATCCCCTCTTCTGTACAATAAACCTCCTGCAAACCCCTGCCTCGAGTCTATTTCCTGAGAAATCTAACCTGTGACACAACCCACCCCACCGCAATATTCAATAGCCTTGTTGAAAATCTAAAAAATCAGGGTAAATGATGGAAGAACCATTCTGCAGATCTGTAGAATGCTGTTCCTCCAACCACAGAGAGCTATAACTGATATAAAATATTGCTTATCACAGATAGGAATCCCAGACAATAGTGTAGCTAAACTAAATTACCAGACAAATAAATTCCTTTCCTCGTCATTGATTTAATAGGATAAATAATATGGGAGATGAGGAAAGTTCCATTTATATGCAATGTAAATGAAACCAAATAAAGAATTTCATTCATTTCTTTATGAGACGTCAAATTAAGAAGCTGATAGGAGCATGAAATGAACTGAAACAGGATGAAGAGCAAAAAATTCCACATTATTTTTTGATTGCTGGTCACATAAACATTATAGGGATTATCAGAACTAGGCTTTATTTAACAAGTTAATCAAAAAGAATCAGGAATAGATGAACATTAATTGCATTTGAAATCGAATACAGAGAAAATATTTCAGAAAAATGGGGCAATAGCAGTGTATCTAAAGACCATAGATATGTTTTCCCTAGATATCTACATCACTTAAATGGTCTCTATGCCACTGGAGTTTCTCTCCACTTTAGCTTTGTTACATCTGAATGTTCTCCTAGAGTAGCTTTTTCTCAGGCATAGTTCTCATTGTATTATTAGATCAGGCATAAATTATGTCAGGTATAAATATAGTCTAATCATAATTCTAATCATCTGAATAATTACTTTTGCTGGGACCTCATAAGTATTTTATCTCAGGGACTTTTATGATCCATTGTTTTCACCTCTAACTAGGAAAATCTTTATTTTTTTATTTTTATTTTTTTATGTATTAGAGAGCAAGAGAGAAACAGCATGAGGGGAGAGGGTCAGAGGGAGAAGCAGGCTCCCCACTGAGCTGGGAGCCTGATGTGGGACTCAATCCCAGAACTCTGGGATCATGACCTGAGCCGAAGGCAGTCACTTAACCAACTGAGCCACCCAGGCGCCCGGAAAAATCTTTATTTTAAATACAACTCTTCTAATATCCTGTCAAGATTTTGCCACCTCTTGGGCATACAGAGGAACCTGGACTTATATTGGGAGAAATAAGGAGGGGAACCTACTTTGTATTTTCATTGCAAATTCCATGACTTTAATGTCCAAAATTATGACAAAATCAAGCTATATAAACTACTTTACAACTATGCTAAACATGTCCAGATGTCTTTTCTAGCTCTATCTTGAGTAGGTTACTTACATAATCTTAGTCTCCACCTCTGTAATAAGAATATCACAATTGTACTAAGTCCACTTTAGAGACTAACTAAGGGACATATATTAATTAACATGAGTGAGACAGAGTGCTAAATTCATATTCTTGGTAAAAACAAAACAAAACAAACAAAAAGAACCCCCCCCAAAAAACAGCTATGTTGACAATTTTAAGTACAACAGAAGAAGACAGTAAATTTGCAAATGCATGACTATCATAATGAAAGTATCCTTCTCTTTTTTTTTTTTTGTAATCTGAGACTTGACTTTGACTATTTTCTGAGCTCCAGTGGAAGAGGCACTGCAGATTTCCTGAGGCCCTCCAGATTTCCTTTCCCTTGCAAGAGAAAGAAAATCAAGCCTTATAATACAGTCAAGATCTCAGTCTTCTAAAAAAGCTTTTAGCTCAGTGATTGATTATATAATTGGTTTGGTGACAGAAAAGCCTTCTTAAGATATACATTGAAATTGTTTATTTAGGGAGCTTGTTTCCTGGTTTGCTCACTACTTAGAGGTTATGCTTGTTTTCCCCATTGGCACAGGATCATTTATTTATTTCATAACATCATTGAGTTGCTATTGTATTATCTCTATTTTCAGCTCATTCCAACCAAGGGGAAAATTTAATCAATGGTCCCTAGATCATCGCATCCTGATGCTGTAGTGATGTAGCATTAATGATTAGGGAAGTCGTCAGTTCAGCCTTCAGTCTTAGGCCTCCAGCCAGAATCTTTCATGCCCCATTACCTTGGGAGTATTATCTAAATACTTCTTTTCTCCTCTTTACTTTATTTAATGTTTTTCTAGAAAGTATATTTTCAGGTTTTATTTTTTAAATACAATGGCTTAGGAAAGCAACAAAATCTACCAAATCATCTTTTGAACATCCTTAGTCTCCCCACCCTATTGCCTCCACCCTGCACCAACAGGCTTATTTTTTGAAGAAACTAAACTATAGACTCTCATTGCCATAGCTGATGAGCTTTCATTATAAGAACAGTAATTAAGTGACAGTTTACAGATTAAATGGGAAGACTATTTTACCCTAGTAGTTATCAGGATGTTAGCAGCCAAGTTTATAATCCCCAATGGAAGACGAGAGGATCCTTTCAGAAGAAACTGACCCAAGAAAAAAAGATCTTCAGATGCTGACATATGGTATCTCCAAGAAAATGATGGCTCCCAACAGCACCTGCATTGTGAAAAGACTGAAACAATGAACAGTGAAGCCAACCAGTTGGCAAAGACATCTCACATTAAGAGTGTCCTTTAATACTTCACTCTTAAATATAAAGACAACTGAGGGTCACCAAACCTTTGATGGAAGCCCTAATAGAAAAGACAGAGATCCAAAGAAACTGGAAAAGAAAATGAACTCAAAGGAAGCAGCCAGAGAGAAAAACAACCTTAAAAGAAAAAAAGCAAAAGCAAGAAAAAACTATAACTGATATCACCAAAGAGATGAGAGAAGATACTATGCACATGAGGTAGGTTTTAAAAAAATGGAATCATTAAAAAAAAATAAGGTCTTGGTAATTAAATATAAAATTGCTTAATTAAAAAAAGATAAATGCTTGGAAGATAGATTTGCTGATATGATCCAGAAAATATTAAACAGATAAAGAAATGGAAAATAGGAAAGAATTGGGAATATCAGAGGATAAATCCAGGAGTTCAACTATCCTAATGGGATTTCCAAGAAAACAGAATTTGAAAGAGAGAAAAATTATCAAAGAAAAAATACCAATAATAAAGAGCTGTAACCAACACATTATCATGTGATTTTAGGTCTCTGATAAAAAGAGGATCCTAATAGCTTTCAGAGAGAAAAAATCATGTATAGAGAAATAAGAACTAGAGAGCATCAGACATCCATCATTAGACCGACAGCAAAAGCCAAAAGGCATTGGATAATGCCTTAAAAATTCTGAATGAAAATATGTTCCAATCTTGAATTCAATACTCCATATTCTCTGTGTGCATTAATCAAGTGCAAACTTTTAAAGCATTTTCAGATCTGCAAGTTCTTTAAAATTATGTTTCCCTTGCCTTTGCTTTTTTCAGAAAGCTACTGGTAATTATATTCCACCAAAATAAAGAGATAAACTAAGAAAGCAGAACAACATGGGATCAAGAAAACATAAAAGTCTTAATCCCAGAAGGGAGGTGTGAAGGGGATTCCCAAAGTGACAGGAAAAAAAAAAATGAGACTTGTTTAGAACAGGTCTAGATTGAAATAGGAATATAAAGGGCAGGGCGCCTGGGTGGCTCAGATGGATAAGCGTCTGCCTTCAGCTCAGGTCATGAGCCCAGGGTCTGCGATCGAGTCCCGCATCAGGCTCCCTTCTCAGTGCAGAGCCTGCTTCTCCCTCTCCCTCTGCTTGTGCTCTTCTGTCTCTCTGTCAAATAAATAAATGAAATAAATAAATAATTAAATATAAAATCTTATTTATTTATTTGACAGAGAGAGACACACAGAGAGACGAAACACAAGCAGGGGAAGTGGGAGAGGGAGAAGCAGGCTTCCCACGGAGCAGGGAGCCCGATGCGGGGCTCGATCCCAGGACCCTGGGATCATGACCTGAGCTGAAGGCAGATGCTTAATGACTGAGCCACCCAGGCGCCCTAAATAAATAAAATCCTTAAAAAAGAAAAAAAAAGAAATTTTTTTTAAAATTAAGGAGGGGGCTCCCCAGTAATAAAAATGGAAAGAATCAACTAAATGATATATTTGGCCACATTAAAAGGAAGTTTTACAGTTTCTTCACAGCTCATTTTGGGGATGAACTAGAGATCGCTAATTAAAAAGCAAGCAAATTGTAAAAATAATTATAAACTGATACTTTCTACATTGTTTAGAGCAGGAAGTCTATTTTTAGGTTATAAAATAAAAATAGCAGCTACAATTCTTTCAGAGGCTCTTATATGTCAAACATACTTTGTCTCTGATTTTTGAACCATTGCAAGTAAGAATTATCATTATTTTACAGATGAGAAAATCAACACTCAAAGAAACTAAATGAATTGCCTGCCCTAAGTCATACAGTTAGCGAGAAGTGAACTGAGATTCAAATCTACATTCTAAAATCTATGCTTTTCCTAATAAAGCATGCTTAAACAGCATGCTGATACATCTGTATGCATATTATGTACATAAAATGCAGTATTGCCCAGGTGGCTGGGTGGCTCACTCAGTTAAGTGTCTGCTTTCAGCTCCGGTCATGATCTCAGGGTCCTGGGATTGAGCCCCTTGTTGGGCTCTCTGCTCAGCAGGGAGTCTGCTTATTTCTCTCCCTCTGCCCCTCCCCCTGCTTGTGCTCTCTCTCTCTCTCTCTCTTTCGCTCGCTCTTTCTCTAAAATCAATAAAATCTTTAAAAAATGCAGTATTGCCAGCTGACATATAGTATCGCTTTCATCTTTATTTGCACTATGTGTGCATATAATATAATGTGTGTATGTATGTAATTTCCTCAACTAGGCTACGAGCATTTAGTAAAGAGGAATTATACGTTCTATGCTCCAAGTTAATATTAAGTGAAATATTCTTATTCTTATGTGTTTCCTTAGGACTTTACTTTCAAATTATTTTTACATTAAAAACGAAGTACCTGTGGTAGATGACAATTTTCACATCCATCTGTGCTAGGAAGGATATAGTTACACACTGGACTTTCAACATGAACTTGATCGTGGATATCATTAGATGAAATACTATAGTAGGATTTAAGGATAAGTGCCAGATTTCAGAAATTTGTACATACAAGCGATGGTCAGAGAAGAGAAAGAGTGTCCACAAAGAAGTTTGGTGTTACAGACATGAAGTGAGGGTTTCTAGAAAGAATTAATCAACCATTGAATACTACTGTAACAATCCCAATGGATTCTACAACATGAAGGGCAACGGCAGTTTCAAGAACTGTCTTGGAGATAGGGGTAGATGATGTGGAAACAATATTGGAGTGACTGTGTTTTGACTCCTCATTAGAATGTAAGTGCTGTAAGGAGAGGGAGCTGTTTCCTTTCTTCCTAACACTATCTCAGTGACTGTAACAAGGCCTGATGGAGGAGGCACTGGGCAGTGACTTCATTTAGTGAATTTTAAGCACAACTATATTTTAAGGTCCCAACTAAATTCCTGTGTGCTGGGATTTAACCAGAACAAAATCAGAAATAGAGAGAGTTTATCAGGTGATAATGACTTCTATGGAGAACGTTTAAGCAGGCAAAGAGAACAGGGAGTGCAGGAAGTAAGGGGGGGTGGTGGTAAATGAGAATTGCCAGTGGGCATGTCCCGGGATGCTGCTTTAGGACGGTTATGTTCATGCAAAAACACGAAGCAGCTGCAAAGTCATAACGAAATCTGTGGGAAGAGCATTCCAGGGAGAGGGAGAAGGAAATGAAAAAGGCTGATGTGACACTGCATCTGGAATGTTTGAGAAACAGCAAGGAAAAAAATGATTACTACAATCCTTAAATTTTTTCCAGACAACTTATAAGGTAATTTCTAGATCCATCTTGTAAATAATGAAATGGAGATTCAGAAAAGTCACCCAGTAAGTTACAGTTAGGTTCCCTTCCACAAAATGAGAATGCTTGCTCTTGGCCAGGGTTTCTCAGCTGCGGCACTATTGGTGTTTGGGGTTGGGTAATTCACTGTTGTCAGGGGCAGTCTGGTGTATCACAGGCCTCTACCCACTAGACGCCAGTAGCACCCCTCTCCTCCCTACCCCTGTGCGACAGTCAAACTTTCCTCCAGACATTGTTAAATGTCTCCTGGTGGTAGAGAGCCTGAAATCATCCCTGGTTGAGAACCACTGCCAAAGAGCAGCGCAGGTAACAGGCAAAGGCATCATTGTGAATGACAGTTAACTTAGGCCCTATTTTTAAGACCAAATTAGTTGCAGCACAATGATGATATTTAAGACCGTTAATGGTCATTTTATACATAATTGATTGATTCTGCTATGAGGTAATTTGAATCAGTTGCAAAGATAACCCCAAACCCTAAATTGACTAGAGTGGGCTTTTATGCTTTGCATTACTCAAAGATGCCTTATGTGCATGTAAAACCAAAAGCACATCATGGAAATTCTGAGCCTTTCTACTTAATTCTAGCATGAGAATATTTATGCATACATTTTATTAGCCTAATTCATTTTGTTAAAGAGCATAAAAGATATTTTATATTCAAAGTTTTAAGACAAAGCTATCATTAGATTTTATTAATTTTCCAAAAAAATCAATCTCAGTGTAATTAACTTGTAATGAGTATACCCTCACTTCACAATATCTTGCTCTCTCCAACTACAATTTATATACCCCGCAACTAACGAGTTAGTGTGTTTTAAAATACTGTCTATGCCATTTATTGAGGGTGTGGCTTGGTAATATATTAAGTTTGCCTTTATTTCTTAATAAAAAATACATCATTTGAATTAAGGAGGTTCAGCTCGCATTACTTAAGTAAACATATGTAACTTTCTCCTGCCTTATAAAAGCAGATATCCAGCTCACCATTGGGCCCATCCTTGCCTAAATGATGAATGAATGTTATCAGGGAACTGTTTCAGCAGTGCAGTGGGTAAAACAGCCCAGAATGCATTCAAACGTGAATTGAGGAAATGCAGTTCAGAAGCTTTTTAAATGGCCTTAACCTCACAGAATGCATTTCTTCCCTGGCCTCCTGAGCAGGGCTTGCTGTTGTTGCTGGGCCAGTGGGAGAAGCTTAGACACAGCTCTGTTTTCCCACCAGGCATGAAGAGCTCTCCTACCAGATTGAAGACACACAAGCCTGTTAGAGAAAGGATTGAGCACTGGAGCTGTTGTTTACAACATTATTTAGACTAATTAAAAATTATAATACATAAAAACTCATGGAGAACTTAGAAAAGAGAGTGAAGTTAAATTGTAAAGCTGTTTAATCAAGCACCAAATCACGAGTGTTTTAAAAAAAATATTTTGAGCCTGATCCTATTTATATTAGTATGCCTACTATTAACCCATCACATTCCTACACATAGAAAACAATGTATGAAGCATGTCATTTGTGACTTTAAAATTGTTTTTAAGAGCTCAACATAATTGAGGCATCTTTCTTTAAACTAACCTGATTTATACTGCAAAGTTGATTACATCAGAATCACACAGGGCAATTATTTCTCTTATATGTCTCAAAATTTGGGCTAACGGTCTAGTGATAGGCACCCTGTGCCCAAATAATGTTTTCTTTTTCTCCCTAAAAATGCTTATTACTTGAGTCCATCTAGTAATTACCCTTTAGTTATTTTAAAAAAAATCCTACTATTCAAATTTATACAAGAAATATCATCATTTTCACCAAACAAAATTTTTGATCTTAACTGCTGCTCATTCTCCTCCCCCCCCCCTTGTTTTTTGGTGATTGTTCACCGACATTTTCTAGAGAGGAATAAAGCTGAATGGAATTCTGTATCATTGGCTTGGAGACTTTGCTTATTGAAGATTATTTTTTTAATATGCCAAAAGCTGATATTTTAAGTAAAACCATTGCCCTAGTTTCTTTATAGGTCTATGAACTAATAAAACACAGAGAGAAATTCAATGCCAGTTGTGAAAAGAAAATGGGATTTTGAGCAAAGGGAACATTTTTGGTAGCAATAGTTTTACAAGATACTCTACATTCCAACGACTCTCATGAGTCTAGGAATTCAAGCATGGCAGAGTAAGTTCTGGTAAGATCCACAAGTGAATAATTTTTTAAGCAAGTGCAGCTTATATGACTATTGCAATAAGCATAGTTATTACCAACAGGGTGAGGCAATTTTATAGACTTTCTATTAAACTCTTTCTTCCCATATATTTACCATTTTAAAATCCATGTAAACAAATGAAAGATATTTCAGTAACAGATTGCATGCATACTTTTTAAGATAATTCAGTCTTTATTCATTTTAGAAGAAAGGGCTTAAATCTGGGGTGCTTTTGGCAGTTAATGAGACTCATTCTTGATAATGGTGCATAGTAGAATTAGTAAGAGTTTAAGATGCTTAATTGCAAATTATTCTTCAACACTAACAGAATGTGCTCAAAGCTTTTGTTTCTGTGCTTTTATTTTTCTTTCTCACCAACACTGCAGAATTAATTTAAGCATGTTTTATCAAAACTTGAAACAGGGAAATACAGTTTACTTTTCTGTCATGTTTTGTTAAGTGAATGTGAATCACTATGCACTGGTGTGTAAGTGTGAGAGAGAGAGGTAGAGAAAGAGAGAGACAGAGAGAGAGTGACAGGGACAGAGGCAGAGAGACACAGAGAGAGGAAATTAAAGTTTGCAAAATTCCTTGAGAAGTACTGAGATCCAATAAAGAAACTCACTAAAATGAGATAGTACTAGCATTCCAAGAAAGTAACTCACCACATACTTTATGGCATAAGTGCTATTTCTGAGAGGAAAGGAAAGAAGAGTTGCCCTCAAAGGTTGGCATGAATGCAAGGTGCCATATCAGCAAATGCATCCAAAGAAAGATTGCCTTCCAAAAGCTGGACAAAAGAATTAGATAAAGTAATGAGGTGTGACTGACATTTCATACTAAGATTCATCATGTTGTCACTTTAACAATGAAAAGTCGACTCTCTTGGGGGTATGATAGCAACTGTGAAAAGAGCTGGTTGATTTACCTCTACTATTTATCTTAGAGTAAACAACAGGAGATGTGGAGGTTTTCTGCTCAACTATGTCTTTATCTACAGCCCTGACAAATCCTATTTGATGTAGGTAAGGCATCACTAATTGCACCGAGTGGACAGGAATGTATTTGACCAATTAATTGAATATTGCAATTTTAACTTATTCATAAATAAAAGTAACATCTTCCTCATTTTAGCCTATTCACCTACTTTTTCTATAACATAGTCACAGTTATCCATGAAAAAGAAAAAGGGAACTACCTAGAATAATTTTAAGATGATTCAAATATTAACTAAGAGTGTGATCGAGTTCCTTAATTGAGGTTGCTGTTGCCTTAAAAAAGGATGCCTACAATACTTTGAGTACAGCTAATGTGCTCTAATGAATGAGCAGGATATAGTTTAAAGAATATTGTCAAAGAAGAATCCCATACAATATTTAAAGGGACTGAATCATCTTTCTCCTTATTGCAATAATAACCTTGCATATGAATTCACTTGAACTTAAAAGCATAATTTGCTTTTGTCCTAATATTAAGTACTCAGAAATGTTTTCTCTTTATTCTGATTGCAAATTAGATTAGTATTCTCACAGTTGATTTCCTTTCAGATAGTATAGGGCTTTTCTGTTCATAAAGTGAGAAATCAGTGTAATTATAGTTCCATGACACTTTTGTAGTATGGAGAGATGTAGATAATACTTAATACCTGAGAAAATTAATTATCTATTCATTGAAGAGGTTTTCCAATAATTTCCAAATGTAGAAACCATTCTTCTGTGTCACCTTTCAACTTTTGCCTCTATTTTGTGCTATCCACCATTGAATAGAAAAGCTGATTTTAAAAAAAGAATATTCAAATATGTACTGAGCTATCAGGTGCCATGCACTGTACTAGACATTCTGAAAATAGGAAGAAATATGAGATAATTATGTGGGTTATTCAAGGCTAAAGCAGTTATAAGAAAATATTTCTGATAAAGAGATTTCTCATTATTTTATACATGCATTTTACTTTTATTCACTTTATTTGGTGGTTGTCTTTATAAACACAAGTCAGTATGAAAATGTACAGTATATTGCCATAACACCATCACAGTGATTTATGAAAAAAAAATTGAAACAATTTTTTATTATATCTTTTTCCCTTACTTTTATTGTATACCAAATTACTCCAAAACTTAGTGGCTTGAAACAAACCATTACATTATATTCATAGATCCTGTGGGTCAGGAACTCAAATAGGGCAGAATGAGAAGTTTTGTTTTTGTTTTTGTTTGCTTTTGCTCCATGGTTGCTGAGATTTCAACCAGAAAGACTCTAAAATGATAAGGTAACTTGATGGCTAGGGCTAGGACCATTTCAAACTCATTCACTCCCATGTCTAGCATTAGGCTAGGATAACAAGAACACTAAGAACACTGTTCAGAAGACCTGCATGTAGTTTTTATGTGGCATGGCTTCCTCACAGCATGGTGGTCTCGGGGTAGTAAGATTTCTAACGTAGTGTTTCAGGGCTCCAATTGTGACTATTCCAGGGATCAATTAGAAGATGCAGTTGCAATTATATAAATAGAAAAATAAATTGCATAGTACCCTCAACCATTTAAAAATATCAAACTGGCCCTTGAATATACTCAACTCCATTTAAAACTGGCACTTCCTCACTCTCTCAGTTTGCACAGTTTTTACCTTGGTTTGATTTTCCCCCTATGTGGATGTGGCCTTTGATATTCCTTGGTTCTCAAGTGAAACACATTTATCATGGTGAGTTACCAAGCTAGAATTTTAATTGTAATCAGTCACAAGTTAGTGTCATTGACCTCAAACTTTCAGTTTGCAATTACTTTGGATGAGCAGAGGACTAAATCCTGAGCTCTGAGATGATACCACTAACCTACTAACATCATGCCTAAAGCAATGGCTCCACTTAATTTTTTAATCTTTATAGATCAATTGTTTAACTGCTCTAACAAATCAGAACCATGGCTTTTGGGAATATGTAGCCAATCCTTGGAAGTAATTTTTGCACTTCCTCATAGGTTTGACTCATTGCGAGCATGCATGTGTGTATTTAGTAATTCCTCTGTTACTTTTCATCGCATACAGAATAAAGTCCAGTCTCTGCTATTACAGCCTAAAAAGCCATATGTGTGTGTGTTTTTTTTTTTTTTGGTATTTGAAAGTGGTTTTATAATTTGTCTCCCTCTAATGACTATAATCTCCACCAGAACTGGAATATTCCAGAATTATTCATCATCCTATCCTTGTCCTAAATCAGTAGTTGCTTTATAGAAACAACTAAATGTGTATTATTTACATTAATTAATCAATGTTTACATTAATTCAAGAGGGAAGACCAAGGTTCTATTATCTTTAGGGACTGGTCATCTATTAGAAGGAATAACATATTTATTTTTTTCCTGAGCAGAAAAATGGAAAAAGCCATTTGTAGAAGGCACATAAATCTCATGGGTAATTTGAAAGACACAGGGTCAGATTTTCAAAAGGAAATAAATGTAAAGATGCATATTCTCAGGCAAATTAAAAACGTGGTTAGCATTATGGCTATAAAATCAACTTTGTGCTAATGTTTCCAAGTATTAAACAGTAACTATTTAAGGGCATTTTATTTGCCAGCATATGATAATAGATTGACATTTGATGACAAGATTTACACTAAATTCATTTAGGCAATCAGTGTTAACATGAGAAAGGATGATATCATGTAAAAATAAGACTGGAGCTAAGTTGAAAGCTATCACAAAGAATTAACTAATTCTGATGCAGGAGATTGTGAGGTAGAAAAAAAAGGAAAGAGGAAAAAATGAATTCTAATTGAAGAAGTCTGAGACACTATCTCTTAGAGTGGTTATGTAGGCAGAATAGGAAAACAGGTTAAAAAAAGTCAATTTTTCTGTGAAAATTAGTTTTGGGGAACACTCAAGTGGGAATACTATTAATAACTGAAAATATTTGGCTGGTATTAGGCTAAAGATATAAGTAACTGAGATAGTCAGATTTCTAAGATGTGTTATATCCCCCAATTCCTGTTTTCTGGGTATTCAGTGGAATAGTAATCTATGTACTTTGGTGAAGAGATTTTGCAGATGGAATTAAGGTTACTAATCAATTCAGTTTAAGATGAGAAGAATATCCTAGATTATTCAGGTAGGCCCAATTGAGCCACTAAAAGCAGAAGAGGAAAGCAGAAAAGTTAGGCAGAGAGATACCACTGGAGAGAGAGGCAGAGGACAGGTTATGTGGAAGAGAAGGTGAAAAGAGATTTTGGAAGCATGAGAATGACTCAACCCATTGTTGCTGACTTTGTACATGGAGAGTAGAGGCAACATTCCAAGGAATGGAAGAAGTCTCTAAAAACTAAAAATGATCCCTGGTCAACAGCTAGCTAGGAAATGGGAACCTCAGTCCTACAACTGTTTGGAAATGAATTCTTACAATAATCTGAATGATCCTGGAAGAAGGTTCATCCCTGAACTTCCAAGAAGGAATGCAGCCTACTGACATGTTGATTTCATGAACCAACTGAGCTACACTGTGCCTAGACTTCAGACCTAGAGAACTCTTGGATAATACATGTGTATGGTTTTAAACATCTAAAACTGTAGTGATTTATTATAACAATAGAGTTTCTAACATAAAAGTGATTCAATGACTAGCACTTAAGTGATAATGTAACTGAAGCACACAGAAAAAAAGAGAAGAACTTAATGGTTTAAGATTAAACTTTGGGAGTTCTACTTAAAATGAGGAGCTAATTGGGGAAACTGGGCTTAGTGAAGCCAAGCCAAACAAGGTGGAAGCTAGGGAATGCATGGATGGTTAGCCATTAAAAGGACAGTTGATGGTTATAGGACCTCTTCATGGTCATGCAAATAAAGGGAGCTAAAAACAGGAATGGATGATCAATAAGTTTAATGTCAAGCAGAAAAAGGATGAAGAAAAAAATCACTGAGGAAGTCATTGAAGCTAGAAATCAAATTTCAGGAATAAGAAGGGACTAGCAAAGAAATAGTTTGTGACAAGTATAGATTGCTTGCTTTAGAAGAGTTTAGATATAGGGCGCCTGGGTGGCTCAGTCAGTTAAGCGTCTGGCTTCAGCTCAGGTCATGATCCCAGGGTCCTGGGATCAAGCCCCACATCAGGCTCCCTGATCAGCGGGAAGCCTGCTTCTCCCTCTCCCACTCCCCCTGCTTGTGTTCCCTCTCTCGCTGTGTCTCTGTCAAATAAATAAATTAAATCTAAAAAAAAAAGAAGAGTTTAAATATAAATTGAATAAAAGTGAGTTTGAGCAATGACATAAAGAATAACTGAAATAAAGGTGACATCAGTATGAAAGATGACCCTATTTTACAAAAAAAAAAAAACCTGTCAATATTATAACATAAATTTCTGTTTCATTAGCGTATTAGGTGAAAGTGAAACCAACTAATTCTTAAGTGCTCACAAATGCATTGAGGGAAGCATAGCAGAAAGAAAAGGTAATAGAGCAAACCTGGATCCCAAAACATGAGCGAGTTCTTAACATTCCTTAATTTCAGCTACCTCAGCAAATATACAGGGCGAATATACATGCTTCTCAAGCTTGTCGTGATGATTACATGAGAAAGTATGTGCAAACCACCTAGCACAGATTCAACAACCTGAACCAGCCTAGGAAGTCCCAAACTGAATACCACTCATAGTAATGGCAACCTTAGTGTCTGTCCCAGAGGAGGTTTGAGAACTGAGAATATGATATGAAATGGTATACAGCCAGTTTTTGGTCTGGATACTTTCTCTACTTTTCTAATATTTCTTAATAAATAAATGAAATGCTCCTCCTTAATCACAGTGCCTTAGCCATCAATAGTGCTGATATGATTTCATATTTATTCTCTTTGCTTTCTTTCTTGTGGGTTACTGTAAACAGCCTTTCCTTCATACAACATTGCCTTGAACAGCTATGTAACTTGTGATCTGCTTGACTCCAAGGGGTACCATTTTCATCAGAATCTATGATCCAAGGGGCACCTGGGTGGCTCAGTTGGTTAAGTGACTGCCTTTGGCTCAGGTTGTGATCCCAGGGTCCTGGGATCAAGACCACTTCAGGCTCTCTGCTCATCGGGGAACCTGCTTCTCCCTGTCCCTCTGCCTGCCGCTCTGCCTGCTTGTGCTCTCTCTCTCTCTGTGTCAAATAAATAGTCTTTAAAAAAAAAAATCTATGATATGAATTGCTAAAATTGCTGGGACTTCACACTTAAGATTTTAAAACAATCTATTACATTATAGGCTTTCTGTTTAAACTGGTTTAAGTCAGTTTTAGGCATGTGGATTAAAACAGCAAGCCTATGATTTCTTGATGAGATTTGAGAAAAAACTTTTTTTTAAATTGTTTTTGGTAGTATTTAAGTCTCTTTGAATAAGGCTTAGGAAAAAACTAGACTGAGAATAAAGCCTCTCTTAAAGACTATCTGTTTTAACTAACTGTGGACCCAAAGAAGTATAAATATGATCATATACCTAAATGAACCTCAATATCATCACGTGAGTTGATGTCAATTTGTGAATATTATGATGATTATTACATTTTAAAATGTTAAGTACTTATTGAAATATCTGTTTCCTGATAGATGCTAGCATTTTTGTGAGAGTTGTACTATCAAAACACATTTTTTGATAATTCGGTAGCAGATTTTAAATTAGTGAAAATATATTTCAAGTATTTTTCCAAAAGATGATTTTATTTCAGATATTCTAGGCTTAAATTGTTTATGTAGGTTTTGATTCTATAGGATATCATCTAGAATTTACTGTTTTAAGAAATCACTCTTTAAGAACATTAAAACAGTCTCTGATAAGTAGAAGTTCATGCTATTATTTGTGTTGTTTTCACTTCTTTTTAATAGAAAATGTACTAAATAAGATCATCCAAAACATGTGCATTACACTGCACCAGTTTAAGCCATAATTATTACTATGAAGACTTTAAAATATCCAAAAACTTTCTATTTGCCTAAGTAAAACATAAATTCTGTTTAAGCAATTATGAATGTCAATTGCTAACTTTAGAAATTATGATTTTTTATGCCATGAACCTTCTGGCATTCTGCTGTTTCTAGCATTTTAACAAGTCATGCTATAATTTTTTTGAGGGAGGGATATAGGTGTTAATTCAGTATTGCTTTGGCATACTGTTTTTAAGGTCTCTGAATCCAGAATGAGACTTTATAGATTCTCCATGGATTTTATGGTGACTTAAACAAATTAATTTTCTACATTTCAATTTCCTTACTTGTATAATAGACTTATCTTATTGAGTTGATGTAACAAGTAAATAATTTAATACATTTGAAAGTAACTGGAATAAAATAAACCCATAATTTATTAGATGTTTAGTAATAGTGTTACTTTCTTTTGAATGACATAAATCTGAAATAAATTCAGTGCTAGCTCTAAAAGAGTAAATCACAAGAGCCCACTGTAAGAAAAACATTGTATTCTTATGTAATCTGGTAAATATGGTAGACCAACCTGACAAAGATATGCCACTTTCCCACTCCAAACACACTGGAATACTGAATAAAATATAAAATTAGAAGAATTATATGAATAGCTGACACTGAAGAAAAAAATACTCTTTAGCTAAAATCCTGTGAAAATATAAGGAATTTAACGCGAGAGCCATCAGTGGGAATTTCCATGGTGGCTAATGTGGGATGATTTGTATAGCAACTTTAAAGTGTGGGGTTGGATGGGAGGGGCATGGGGGGATGCAGTAACTGGGTGATGGACATTAAGGAGGACATGTGATGTAATAAGCACTGGGTATGATATAAGACTGATGAATCACTAACCTCTACCTCTGAAACCAATAATATACTATATGTTAATTAATTGAATTTAAATTAAAATCTCCTAAAAAAAAAAAGTGTGGGACTGAGATTATAATGCCTATAAGAGTGGTAGCCCCAAGCTCAAGCTAGTTGGAGAACAAAGACAGAATCCATTTTATAAAGCCAAGAGCATCAAAGGACTGCTCTCATCACCAAAGGGAGACAAAAATATTTACTTGAACAAAAAACATGGCAAAAAAAATTCTATCACCTTCATAGGATTCTAAGAGTAAAAGAATAACCCATGAGATAATAAAAACTAGAAGGCACCATTTATGAGTGTGAGAATGTAGCAGTAACCCAAATGAAGACTCAACATGAAAACTGTTCTAGAAATAGCAAAACCAATGGGACACCAGTAGAGGCAAATGTAAATGTGCTTTGTAGAAATAATGTCACAACCCCAAAACATAATATTCTTTCAGAAAAACAAGGTGTTCTGAGAATGAACTCACTATTAAAAATTTAAAAATAAAAAAAAGAACACACAAAAAACAACGGAAAATAAAGGAAAGTTGGCACACACAATTAAGAATTAGCATGATAATAGTGCAGATGAATATTTTTTTTAAATGTTTTATTTATTTATTCATGAGAGTCAGAGAGAGAGAGAGAGAGGCAGAGGCAGAGGGAGAAGCAGGCTCCCCGCCTAGCAGGGAGTCCAATGCGGGGCTCGATCCCAGGACCCCGGGATCATGACCTGAGCCGAAGGCAGACGCTTAAACATCTGAGCCACCCAGGAGCCCCAGATGAACATTTTTAAAGACCATTTAAAATAAGTACGTTTAAAATGTCTAAAGAGAGGCACCTGGGTGTGGCTCAGTTTGTTAAGCATCCAACTCTTGATTTGAGTTCAGGTGATAATCTCAGGGTCATTTGATTCAGCCCCACCTAGGGCTCCAGTGCTGGGTGTGGAGCCTGCCTAAGATTCTCTCTCCTTCTCCCTCTGCCCCTCCCCCCCACCACTTGCACTGTCTTGAGCTCTCCCTCTCAAAAACATAAAGTAAAATAAAATAAAATGCTTAAAGAATAAAATATGGTTTACAAAAAATAATGCCATACCCCCTGGTATGAAACAGAAAGAAATGACAGAGAAGAAACAAGCAAATATGGCTTCTAGGAATTATACCTATACATACACACATACACACAAATACATATATTTAGTATAATAATCACTTTCCTGTGTCAACTTGATTAGATCATGGGTCGACCACATGTCTGGTTAGGCATTACTTCTGGGTGTGACTTGTGAGGGTGCTTCTGGAAGAGATTAGCATTTGAACTGGCAAACTAAGTGGAGGACATTGCCCTTCCCAATGGGATGGGCACCATCTAATATGTTGAGAGTCTCAATAGAATAAAAAGGTGGAGGAAGGGAGGATTCACTATGTCTTCTCAACTTCTTGAACTGAGATATTAATCTCCTCCTGTCCTTGGATCTCCTGATTCTTGGACCTTGAGACTCAGATCATTAGCTCTCTGGCTCTCTGGCCTTAGAACTATATTACTAGCCTTCCTGGATCTCTGACTTGCAGATAGCAGATTGTGAGACTTCTCAAACTCCATAATTACATGAGCCAGTATCTTATAATATACCTCTTTATGATACCTTATAATAAACCAATATCTTAGAACAAATATATATACGAGCCAGTATCTTATAATATACCTCTTTATGATACCTTATAACAAACCAATATCTTAGAACAAATATATATACGAGCCAGTATCTTATAATATACCTCTTTATGATACCTTATAATAAACCAATATCTTAGAACAAATATATATACGATTCTATCTATTCTTAGAACAAATATATATACAAATATATATTCTATCTATCTATCTGTCTTGTTGGTTCTGTTTCTTTGAAGATCCCTGATTAATGCATTTAGTGTGACTGAAAATTTTTAAAAAATGCATGATAGGTTGTAAAATGGATTATATAAGTGAAAGAGAATTATTTAATTCTTGTTATGACAAAAAACTTTAAAAAGTTTTTTAAAAAATGAAAAAAAGATTAAAAAAGATTAAATACGTTCACAAAGGAGGAGCTCTGGTCCTAGGGGATTAGTGTCCTTATAAGGAGAGACACTGGGAAGTCTTCTCTCTCTCTCTGCATGTATATAAAGAAGTCATGTGCATATACAATAATAGATCAGCCACTGAAAAACCAGGGGAAGAGGTCTCACCAGAAACATACCAGGGTAATACCCTGCCTTGGACTTCCAGCCTCCAGAACTGTGAGAAAATAAAAAATAATAAAAAATAAAAATACTAAAAATCTGTTGTTTAAATTTAATCTATTAATAAAATGAAACCTGCTTGTAACTGAAAAATAAAAATCTGTTGTGTAAGCCACCCAGGCTAGGGTATTTTATTATGGCAGCTTGAACTAACTAAGACAATAGTCTTTTCAATTACTGGTACTGAAACAACTGGATAACTACATGCAAAATCAATCAATCGATCAATCTAGTCACAGACCTTACACATTTAACAAAAAATAACTCAAAATGAACCACAGACCCAATGTAAAATGCAAAACTATAAAACATAAGAGAAAACTTAAGTGAACTTAAGGTTTTTTGAGGATGACTTTTTAAGTACAACACCATAAGCAGAATTAATGAAAGAAAAAAATAATTAGGTGGATGTCATTAAATTAAAAACTCCTGCTTTATGAAAAACAATGTTAGGAACACTGCAATACAAGCCACACACTGGGAAAAAATCTTTGCAAAGTGCATATTTGATAGAAGGATGAGTATCCAAAATATACCAAGAACTCTTAAAACTCAACAATAAGAAAACAATCCAATTTAAAAATAGGCAAAAAAATCAGAACAGCTATATCACCAAAGAATATATACTGAAGGCAAATAAGCATAACAATAAAATCGTCAACATCTTGTGCCATTAGGGAATTGCAAATTAAAATGAGCTACCACTACACACCTCTTAGAAAAGCTAAAATATAAAATAATGATAATACCAAATGCTGGTGAGGATATAAAGCAACAGAAACTCATTCATTGCTGGTGGAAATGCAAAATGTTACAGTCACTTTGAAAGACAGTTTGGTGGTTTCTCATAAAACTAAATATGTACTCTTACCATATGATAGAACAATTGCATTTTTTGGTATTTATCCAAATGAGTTGAAAATGTGTCCACACAAAAACCTTCACACAAATGTTATAGCAGCTTTAGTTACAATTGCCAAAACTTAGAAGGAACTCAGATGTTCTTTAGTAGATGAATAGATAAATTGTAGTACATCCAGACAATGGAATATTATTCAGCACTAAAAAGAAATGAGCTATCAAGCCACAGAAAGGCATGGAGGAATCTTAAAGGCACATTACTAAGTAAAAGCAGCCAGTCTGAAAAGATTAAATACTGTATGATCCTAACTATATGACATTCTGGAAAAGGTAAAATTATGAAGACAGTAAAAAAAAAAATCACTGGTTGCCAATAAATCCCAGAAATAAAATATAAATTCCAAACCAATAAAGAGTATAATAGGAAGAAATACTGATCAAATAGAAAGCAAACAGAAAACATGCACACAAAGAAAAGCATTTCAAAAAACAGTATAAGAAGCCAATAATAAATCTAAATATATCAATAAGCACAATGAGCATGGTAGATTACATTACTGTTCAAAAATAATTGCTTCCCCTTCACTGCACTGTTATCAGGCTTGGCCATATGATTTGTTGAGTAACACAAAGGACTGAATTTTCAAATCAAACTTAAGTGGGTTAGACATCATACCCAAATTCAGGTTCTGCTAGTGATTTCAAGGATACAGATAATCAAGAGACTCAGATAAAGCAAAGAGACTTCTAAGACATGCTGAGCAGCCCCTGGGTTCTTTCCTTCCCACAGTGAACATTCACTCTTGGCCAAAAAAAGACAAAATCTCTAAATGGGGTATATAGGCTATTACCTTGGATATCAGGGAGCATTGTGTTTATGAAGCATTTCCAATTTCCCACCAGCTAGTGTGATATTTTCCAGGGAGCCATACCTCCATAAATCCATAGATTCTGTTTTTATTTATCAAGCCATCTTTAGCCAGGAGCACCCCATTAAGAACTTTCCCTAGATAAGGACTTCTTCCTAGCAAATATTATTAATCTATTGACCCAAAGATTCAGTTATGATGTTATAAAGGAGATATGACGGAAGCATCCCCTTGGTAATAGGGTGATTAGATTATAGGCTAGATTTTTAAACACCTTCTTCCATATTCATAATGCTTTTCTTTTGGGGAGGATTATATTTCCTGATGTCATTGGATTTAGGTCTGTCCACTTGCATTGCTTTGGTCAATAAAATGTGAGTAATTGTGAAGTGTGTCACTTCTGAACAGTTTTAAGAACCAGCTTAGGGATTGCCATTTATCTCTTTCATTCTACCAAGAGAATAGCAGTGTCCTAGGTAAAGGTTACATGGTTATCCTTGGTTCTAAGTGAAGAAGATGTGATAGACAGTAGAATGAGCAAGACTTAAACTCTCAGCTTTAAGTCACTAACTGGGTTGTTTGTCACTGCATCTGATTAGAGAGAGTGAGCCAGAGCGAAATATTAGCATGCTGGACCCTAAACAGAAAGACTGAGGGAAGTCCTTATGGCCATAGAATCCCAAGAATATTATTTTATCTCATTCAACACTATTTTTTTCTGAATTATGCTATAATACATTTACGTTATACCAGAATATCAGTAAATTATTGTATTGATAGGATCATAACAATTAACAGTCTAGGCTGGGAGTATTTTATTGGTCAAGTAGTGCTAATAGTTAAGCCACTGTTACTTTAAAAGAGTCCCACGTGTTTAAGCTCTTGCGTCTGAATCTATAAAAATCCACTCCTTACTGTATATGTAAGAAATCCTTATAATGTAAGTTATGCATGAAGAGTTAATAGAAATAACTCAGTATATAATAAAACTGCTACAGGTTCCAATAACATAAAAGGAAGGCTCCTGAATTTTTAACTTTTTTTCTCAGTACTGTAGAAATACGCACAGTAAGAGTGTACAACTGTTTTATGCCATACTGAAACTCTTGGGGTTTCCATGGGAAATGCGCTGGTATAACTACATGGGTTGCAAGAAGATCTTTATAATTTTTTAGATGAAATCTTGAATCTACACAACCACTCACGTAAAAGGAACAGACCCTGACATGTGTATATATTACAGATATAATTTGGTCATTCGTTAAATTCTACTTTACCTCCTAAGACAAGTTCATACCATCATTCCAAGTACACAACTATGTGGGGGAAATAATTGCAAAATGGAAAGAAAGTTTTTCCTCTAATGATTGTTTGACTTATAGTGACAGAAAACATCAAAATAATATTGGCTAGAAATAAATGCTTACTTTCCTCATGCATAAATGCAGGCAGAACATTGTTGGCATGTGTACTCCACAATTATCAATAAGAGAGATGTGGAGGCTTTTCACACCATTTTTGTCCATGTAAACCTGTTGTTTTAATAAATAAAGCATATTCATGGCTTAGATTTTAAATCATATTTACAGATGAGGAACACTTCTAGGTCCAAACAGGTGAACTTCACAGCTACTACTGCTGGCAGGAATGTGCCCCACCCCATGCATTTTAAGCCTAAAGGGCAGAGGCTTAATGTCAGAGAACATCATCCTCTAGATTGAAGAACTGAAACCAGAGAAAGAGACTTGGTGAAGTTCGTGTAACCATCATCGGATACCTTCACCTCCGTGCTACAGAAGCAAATGAAAGCTATGCTACTTTTAGATAAACTAGAAGGAATTATCCTGATCATGTTAAGTGAAATTTTCTCTCATTGTTCACAATTACGCCAAGGGCATTAGCTACAGAAGGGTATCCATGGATAAGTATGGAATATTAGAACAGCGAAGAGGAAGCCACACAGATATCCTGTCTCTTCAAATATCAGAAGCTTCTACATCATAGCAATAGAGCAGTGGATCAAGTCCACCTCTCCCAGAGGCTTAGTCCAAAAACTTCCTGTTGGCATTTGTACCAAATAAGGCTCCCTGCACTTCTGGCAGCATCTGCTGGGCTATGAGATCTAGCCACCTTTCCAGAGTATTGGAAACTTGTATTTTATGATCTCCATTATGGATCTCAACTCCACCACTACCTCCTCAGGCAGGTAGTCCTCCGGATCAATTTGGACATCAATATCTTTTTTGGTGGCAATTTTATACATAGAAATTGCTTTTGGCACTGCAGCCTTTACCAGAGGGAAAGCTTGTGTCCTGAAATGTACGCACATTCAGGGCTCCAACAGTTGGTACAAACCCTGGAGGACCAGTCCATCCAGCAGCACTGGGTACCTGGCTGTGTCTTTTACCACTTTGCTGAGCCTCTGTTTCACTCTGTTTAGTAGGTCTTTAATAAGGTCACCTCTCACTCTGAGGACTTTGGGCTTTGCTTGATTCATCAAATTGGATGTCTGAATTTTCTTCTGCTGTTCCATCTGCTTTCATTTCTTATACTATTCCATAATCTTGGTCTTTGGGTTTGCCCAAGATGACCTTTCTCAATCTCGAAGTCTTCCTCTGCCTTTGCATCTATTTCTTTGGCTTTCTCGTTGGCTTCTTGCTCAATAAAAGCCATCATATGCTTCATCTGCTTTTGCACATCAGCATCACTGAGGGTCTGGTGAAGGCAATGCTAGGCTGGTGGGCAACTGGCTCCAGTTTAGGTTTGAAAGGGGTGGTGGAAGGAAGGCGAAAGGAAAATCCAGTGCAGGTTTTGGCTTCCTTTGCTTTATAACTCTGGCTTCTGGTTCTTCTCAGACAATTTTTGCATCATGGTTTCCATCTCATAGTCCAAGATTGATACTCCAGCTCAAACTATCACATCTGCATATCAGCCAAAAGGAAGGAGAAAAAATATTGGGAGGGGACATTTCCCTTTTCTTTAAGTACATCTTTTGTTAAACACACCTTTTCCTCCACATGGATGCCACTGCTCAGAGCAGTCAAAATCACAAATCTAAGGGCAAAGGAGGCCTGGAAATACAAGTCCAATGTTGTACAATCGTACACACAGAAATCACGGGGAAGATCAATTGCTGAAGCAAAAGGAAAGAATATGTGAATATGTAAAGAGGAAAGTTATCTGCGTTAGGAGCTTATTTGACTATGAGAATTTGGATCATCTTCTTATCTGGACAACTTCACCAGAAAAATTCATTAAAAATATTTTGAACATTAAAAAGAGACCCTTGTATTACCTAATAAAAGTAGTACTAAAATTCCTTTGTATATTTCCAAACTGGATGGTAGTGTTGAATGGGTAAACTACTTTTCCCCTTATTTTGCTGACATTTCCTAATAACCTGATACATATAGAATAAAGATTTTGAAGATCACTTTAGATGGCTTTTTGAATCAAAGGGGATGAGTTTTTCAGGACTTCTAAGCATCTAACAGCATTAGAGAAGGGAGTTAATATCTTTGTCTTATTCAACAACATACACATTGATTCTTAACACTGTGCAATACAAATAAAAAAGGCAAGACTAGCCCATTTTGAATAGATTTTTTTTCTTAATCTAAACAAATTAAATGGAACGTCTCACTTATTATTGACTACTTATAAATAATTACATTCTGAGAAGAATTTAGGTACATACTTTCAGGTACTTAATTTTATAGCTTGAATAAATTTGTTTTTATTTATATGAAATTTATTTCATTTTTATTTTAATTTTAAATGTAGTAACAGTGTTTTATGTTTTTTTACAAATTCCTTTCTATTTAGTAAATTAATTTCATGGTCCATTTAGAAATATATTAAGCACAGGGGGTAACTGGAGATGGCAAAAATGTGAAAGTGGTAAATAAATGACAGTTAAACAACATGGAGAAAAATGTACTTATTATATCCTTCAAGCAATCTTGCATATATAATGTTTAGACCAGTTAAACTTTTGGTGGTTATTGATATGCAGTAAGTTTGAGTTTTGTTTTTTTTTTTTTTAGTTTTAGATATTTTTGAAGCACACTTTCTCAATGTTCCATGTTTAAGGCAGAAACATGCATTAATAGCCAATGAACTGTGAAGAAATTTATACAGAAAAATAAAGCACCTAATAGCTATAGAAGACTTTATCCACCTTCACACAGAGTTGATACAGAAAGTGTCAGAGCAGTAGTATTAATAACAAATAATGAATTAGAATAAAATATTCATTTATGATCTAACTTTTAGCAAAATAGCTTCTTTGATTCACTAGAAAATATGCTGCTTGCAAGAGGTATGCCCCTAGTTATTAAGTGTACTTTTGATGCTATAAGTCCTGAATTGGCCATCATTTCCACAACTAATTTGTAATGAATGTATCTTACTAACATTTCTGTGTCTGTTGATAAAATCAACAGTAACCAAGAAAATTTCTGCTTTACTTACTGTACACTCAATAATAAAAATGTTTTTACAGTTATTAATAGTCATAAAAAATTCACAACTTAATGATATATCAGCCCAAAACACGTACATAGTCCCAAATCAGCCTACATTTCTCAAACTATTTTTGTTTTGTTTTTTGACTGGTACACTTTAGTATATTACAGTTCTGGTGACAAAGTGATAAAGGGATCCAAACCACAACATGTTAGGAATAACTAAAATACTGTCATTACTAAAGAACAATAATAACTCCCAGTATCTATGAAAGCATCTTCAATTGCCTAATCATTAAGCTTGTGTCAAAGTTTAGGTTAAAATTTTTATTTCACTGACCAAATTCTTGCCTATGTTTATGCAGCAGAGTTCTCACATGTTCTAATAAAGACATTTTCAAGTGTCTGGCTTCACAGTGCTCTATGTCTCATCTCTCACTTTTCAGCTCATCAGACATTGTCATAACAGAATATGTACTCAATTATAGCAACAGTGAACCTCACATATTTATCAAAGTGGGGCACACTGTGAAAACTTGGCAGGACACCAAAGGGCCATGGAAAACTTTGAGAACCACTGGATCCAAAACAAAAAAAAAACACAACCACAATTTGCTTCAATTGTGAATGGTCTATCATCTCATCTATGTTCTTTTGACTAAATATGTGTTAGTATTCTACATACATATTTCTTTTCCAATATGAATGTATTTTTATTGTTCTTAGATTTTTTTACTTGAGTGCCATCTATCTTCATATTTAAGAAGTAAACCTGTTAGTATGTTTACAGATATTTTAACATTTTATAAAATGTGTGGCATACCCAGTATGATACTCATATGTATAGGAGACACTGTCAGAGTCTTGACTACATACTCTGGATGCTACCATTTCAATATTTTCCCGAGGGCTTCCAAATCCCATCATCTGCATCTCTATTCCTGAGGGTTATTTTTTCCCTGAAAATACCGAAAATTATTCCTTCCAAGTGTATAACAGGCCAGAAGTCCTGGGGAATTAACATCCCCTGGAAATAGCTCTCAACCAGAGATGGATGGGAATTGTGTATAAATGTCTCAGTGCCCTTCTTCTTTTGTTGAGATAATTTTGAGGCCCAGAGTCTTCCTGTAGTAATGAACTCCAGCTACCCATCTGGATGGATAGCTGGCCTAGTCACACTCCCAATACTGGCTGCCATCTTTTCCCTGGTCCCCCTCCTCCCTCTTCCAGCAACTCTCTGGCCACTTGCACTTGTAATTTTTACTCAAATGATTCCTCCTTAGTTTGGGGAAACAAACTAAGGCAATATGATAAATATATTTCTGAATTTTCCTTTTTGCAACTGTCCTTTTGTCTTCTCTTGTCTTAATATCTTAAAATCACTTGTATAAACATTTAGTTACTACTTTTTTTTAAAGATTTATTTATTTATTTTAGAGGTGGAGGAAGGGTCAGAGGGAGAGAGGAAGAGGGAGAGAGAATCCCAAGCGGACTTCCTGCTAAGCACGGAGACATATGTAGGGCTCAATCCCCTGATCCCAAGATCATGACCTGAGCTGAAACCAAGAGTCAGATGCTGAGTGTGCTACCCAGGTGCCCCAACAGTAACCACTTTCTTGATCATTTTGGTTTGACTCACACTACCACCAGTTTTCTTCCTAAAACACAGGGTTGGACTTGACTCAAACCTGCTCCTAAATTTTCATTGCCTATTCTATAACGGCCTAATGGGCAAAATCTTCCAAAATCTTACTGAGCTGTATTCCTTTAATCTTACCTTCTACTTTATCACCCAGCTTTACTCCTGCCAGACCAGAGAAATGGCCACCTCCAAAGGAAGTTCCCATGCTCTCTGAATCTTCAGTGCTTCTGCTCATGCTGCTTTCTTTGCCTAGAGTGGTGGTGTTCAACACAGTAGCCATGAAAGCTAAATTAATAAAAATTAAATACATTTAAAAATTCAATTCAAACATTTCAAGTTCTCAACTGAGAATTATGTGCTACCATAATAGTACAGATATAAAATATTTCTATCATCACAGAAAGTTCTACTGGACAGAGCTGGTCTGGAGCATTCTTTTATATCTAGTTTTTAAAATACTATTTTTTTTTATTTTAAGTTCTATCTTTAAGCTAACTTTTTGGGGTGCTGTGTGGCTCAGTCAGTTAAGCGTCTGACTCTTAATTTCGGCTCAGGTCATGATCTCAGGGTCGTGGCATCAAGCCCTGTGTCAGGCTCCCTGATCAGTAGAGGTCTGCTTGAGATTCTCTCTCTCCCTCTGGCCCTCTGCCTGCTCATGCTCTCGCTCTCTCTCAAATAATAAATCTTAAAAAAAAAAAAGTTTTCTGTGAAAATTCTCCCAAAGTAGAACTAATTTTGTCACATGTCTCTATTCATTCACTGATTTAACTTTATTTCAATCACATGACAGATACTGTGTATTTTATTTATGAATATCTGTGCATATAAATCATTTATGCATAAGTAGATTTCTTAAAGACAAAATAAGTACACTCATTTTTGTATTTTTTAAGACACTTAGCAAAGTGTTTTACTTATCAACAAATATTCATTTAATTCTTATGAACTAGTTTAACTGAATTAAACACCCCTCTAGATATTATTCCTGTAAGCTTCTTTTGAACCACTTCTTTCCTAATGCTGTATTTTTGCTGTCATTACTTAGAATTTACAGTCATTATTAAATTTTGAGAGCTTATTGAAATTATTTTGAATCTTAATTGTATCATCTAGTCTAAATTAATAATGGCATTTCTATATTACATATAAATTTGATACATGGTTTATTTCTTAGAGTACTAATATTTTCATTTCTTCTTTGACATCCAAAAACACTGATGGGAGCTTCCGGTTCCTTTTTATAATTATAAGAATCTAGAGAAGAGAAACCATGCCCATATCATTAAATGTGCCTATTTCCTTGTATAGAATTTTGCTTAATGTCTGCTTTATTTTGATGCTTGTTGTCACTTCCAGGCCAATTTATAGAGATAATTCATGTACACAAGTAGAGCTGGAGTGCTTAAAATGTTCTTAAACATAAGAACTGGGTCCTTGTTGTATTCCATTTATTTAATTAAACATTAATAGATGTTTTTAATAGAGTTTGCCAAAAATAACCTTAGAGACCTCCACTGGAACTTTCAATCTTCCTAAATTTGATTCACAGATACTCTTTACATATTGCTGTTTAACCTGTTGTATACGCAAATAGTACTATCATCATTCTCAGTCCTTCTGATCTTCTCCATACAGGCCATATGAAAGATTGAAACCAAGGAGATTTTCATTTTTATAGGGATAGTATAGACTCTCTAAATGATCACTTACTTTTCAAAATCCTAGGAAATTGTGGCAGAATCTAAGCTTAAAGGACCCCAGAGAATCTTCTAAAAAGCACGTATTTAATAATACAGGCTACACATTTTTAATGTGTTTTTTTTCACATTTTTAATGCATTTTTGCTTTGAAGTATCAAATGATAGATTCACAGTCCTTGGAAAAAGTGCCTAAGACTAGAGTAAAATCTATCATGAACTCTTTTCAAAAGTAAATGCTTATGGAATGACATCATCCTAATTTTCTCAATTAGGATAATGTTTGAAAATAAATGATCTCCAAACATTGACTCTTAACTAGTACATGTCTCAAATCCAAAACAAAAGTAGGTTAAAAATTAAAGTTCAAGAAGTAATATCTAATAATGAGTGATCTAATCTAAAAATCATGATTCCATACATTTTGTTGTGTCCAGTAACTTTAGATTTTTAACTTTTAAAATAGAAAGTGTAATCTTAGTTTCTTTAAGCTTTAATTAAGGATGTAATATTCAAAAATGTCTAACACCTGCTTTATAATAAGTATTATTTCAAATGCCAGATGGACCAATTAAGATATTCTTTTAGATGATGCAAAATCTTGTGATGTAAGTAGTTTTTTTCAAATCCAAATTTAAATATGCACTATAAGAATGTAATATTATCTAAGTATATGTTAATGAAATACTTTCATTTTTACCCTGGAGACAGAGCAAAGCACTGTCATTTTTTTTTTTCTTTTCCAGCATCCCCTCTTCATTCTTGTCTTCTGATTCCACTGTTTGAACACCCATGCTTTTGTTTCCCCATGACCACTGCTGCTGGAAGCAGCTCATATTTTACAGAGTTGAGCTCCCCAGAACAAAGGTAGAATTACAGGCTTTTAACCTGCAAGTACATGGAAATTAAAATAGGTAAAAGATAAAAGGTATAGAGAAATATAGACTGAATTTGTATATAAAAATACTTTACAAAGTCTATATCCTCAGCTGGCTCCTATACTTACACAAATCATTTTAACACAGTTTATTCCATTCACACAGTAGGAACCCCACTGGTAGCTTCTACTCAAATCAACCATCCAGCACACATTTCCAACACTCTTAAGCCACAAGTCTCATGAAGAGTTCACTGAAAATATTTGTTTATAGTTCCTAACACCTTTCTTACACCCACAACTGTCAGTAGCTGATTTTGTATAAACTGACTGGGTTCTGTATGTCTGATCAGAGAATAAGTTCACAACTTCACTCCCATCAGGCAAAGAGAGTGGTTTTTATCTTCTATTGTCTTTCAATGCTTTGTTTATATTGAGTTGGTAGCATTTAACACCTTGCTTTTACTTTTCCTATTTCACATCATTCTTCCCTAATAATCTCCAAGGTCCTCTGGAGCCAGGGCCGGGTATCATTCATCTTTATATCTCTGATGGCTAGAACAGCAAAGTTTTCTGTGCACTTGGCTGTGGATTATGGTCTATGTGGTTCTTAGTCTCATCAGTATGTATGGCTCAATCTTTTCACACTGACAAATACAATCACCACATCACTGGAGGCAACCTGAAGATAGGGCAACTAGAGTTTCTATCTAAAACCACAGTTGGGAGAAACTCCCCTGCTGCTCAGCAGTAACTTAGGCCAAGTATTGGTTGATTCACATTCAAACAAAGCCTTACAGCATTTGTGTGCAACAGAAGCAGTCTGTCAGATGAAATTTCACCATTTCAACAGAGCACCATTTAGACCCCTGTTCTTTGTCTTCCTTCCACACAAGACTTTTCACTGAGGTCCCTTAAAGAGACCGTCTGTATGAGGTTAGAATTCTATCCATCTATCTATATATACAATACAACCTACGATCATAACCTCATGGCTATAAAAATAAGGTTTGAAGACCCATAAGAATCTAACTCCATCTTAAAAGCACCATGTCTGCTATAAAGTCCTTTGAAGACTGGAGAGTTTATGGGGACACCTGGGTGGCTCAGTTGGTTAAGCACCCAACTCTTGACTTCAGCTCAGGTCATGATCTCAGGGTCCTGGGATCAAGCCCTCCCGTCGGGCTCCACAGCTCTGCACTCAGTGAGGAGTCAGCTTGACGATTTTCTCCTTTTCTCTCTGCCTCTCTTCCCTCTATACTCTCACTCTCTCAAATAAATAAATAATCTTTAAAAAGAATAAGGACTGGAGAAATTGGAAAGACTACAGCTTAACAATTACTCATCCGTAGCCTTTGTGACATTGGGAACACAATAGCTGAATTTTATATCTAATAGTGTAGTGCGGCAGCCAAGAAGGATGCTTGTTGACATTCTATTGAGTCACAGAAGCCAATATTCTGCCAATGACATGGGAGTAAAGAAGATCAGTTTGTAACCTAGATCTTCATCAGGAAGCTAGCTTTCTCCACAAAAGACTCAAGACAGATTGGAGAATGCAGACCATAACACAGAACTCTAAGATGAGAAAAAAACAAGAAATTCTAGGTTTTCCTAAATATAGACAAAAATCATCCGTGTAGTACTGAACCAAGCAGAAGTCCAGAATTTTGCTATTAACTGAAAGTGAGAAAGCACTATATGCCAAAGCTTGATAAAGTTTTAGAACTCAGAATGAACAAATGTATAAAAAAAGAATTGTCTGCAAAATCAAAATTCTTGTTCGGGCATGTGCATGTGTGTGTGTGTGAGAGGGTGAAAATGACAAAATATTACATTGCGTGCATCCCCACAGAAACAGAAGAGAAATATGAATCAGATCATAATAAAGCCTAGTTCTTTAAAACATTTCAAGAGTTCATTAGTGTGGAAGCATTAGAAGTTTATATATTTCTCCCACTACATATCATTTAGGAGCCATATATATATATATATATAATATATGCACATTATATTAACATTATATATTATACTATTTTACAATATTTAATATTACATATTAAATATAATTATATATATTTCATATACATATAAAATTTCATTCTTTTTATCAAAATTTTGTTTTGTTCTTGACTTATAACCCTCAATTAAAGAAGCCTTCCAAGTATTTTTATAGAAAATTTTCTGTATTGGGTAGATATTCTCTGAGTAATGTAGCAGACAAAAGTAGACAAAACTGGATGCAGCACTCATTTGAGAATTTTATTTAACAGAACATATTTATTGAAACTACATTATAGGCTGTGCCATGGAGTGGGAAGCCTTAAAATATGTAGCACTTTAGTTTTTATTTTTATTTTTTATTATTTTTTAAGATTTTATTTATTTGACAGAGAGAGCACAAACAGAGGGGGAGAGAGGGAGAAGCAGGCTCCCTGCTGAGCAAGGAGCCCGATGCAGAGCTTGATCCCAGGACCCTGGGATCATGATCTGAGCCGAAGGCAGCCGCTTAACCTACTGAGCCACCCAGGCGTCCCAGCACTTTAGTTTTTATAGGCATCAGGGACACACCTAGAAGAATGACATTCAAAGCATATTATCTTTATTCATGGGTGACTTGACAGGATTCACTCCAGCAGACCCACTCAATCCCCTGAAAAGTTTTGTTGAAACATAACCTGATAAGTAAATGAAGCTCAATTTTCCAAAGAAGGGAATGTACTTATATACTTCAATGTTATATATACTGGGCTATGTGATATGTGAGGTTATTTCCAATTCTAAATTTTTGTAGTATATGCACATTATAGGTATGTGTATGTACATAGGAATTTCAAAATTACTCTGGAGATGGAAATTCAAGCAATGATGGTGATCGTCTTTCAGAG
The DNA here is from genome assembly GCF_009762305.2 of Zalophus californianus. Taxonomy (NCBI): domain Eukaryota; kingdom Metazoa; phylum Chordata; class Mammalia; order Carnivora; family Otariidae; genus Zalophus; species Zalophus californianus. The sequence continues at coordinate 67,649,873 of NC_045606.1, read as the reverse complement.
ATGGTCAAAGAAGCCACTCTCTGAAAAGCTGTGCTGCCAACAAGAATCATCAGTCTCACATTTAAGTCAGTTTTCTTTATACCTAGAATCAATGCAGGAAAAACAATTACCTTACTTATTTTCAAACACACATGAAGGTATTCAGGAACTTTTCCTCTTGCTAGATATAAAACACAACTAAGCTTCCTGCTGTAGAATTATTTTCTGTAAGATTAAGGTTTACATTGATGGAAATTTAAGAAAATATTTCTCTTCTATGTTCTTGCATTATCTTAAAGAGCCATTCAGTGAATCATTTTTCTTTCAAATTTATCAACTCCACTGTCTAATGGCCTATAGTTTCCATTTTTATGCATTTTTAGAGCATCTATTCATTAACAAGGATATAACGAGCATCAGTTGTATGCAAGGCTCTATCCTAATGAGCACAAGAGCTATATACAGTGCTTTCCTCAGAGAGCTTAAAACTAATTTATGGGGTCAAATTATATGTTAAGCATAAATAAACAATGTAATAATAAGTGCAGTGTATGTATTACCAGTGCATTAATACATATATGCCACTAAGATCACACACAAAATATTTTCAGCACGATTAGACACTAATGCAATAGTATGCCAGATTATGCACATTTCACCATGAAGCAAAATGTTTAGGGGAAGCTTAACAGTAACAATATGGAAATGGGATTGTGCCTTAAAAGTGAATAAACTTCGGGGCACCTGGGTGGCTCAGTCGGTTAAGTGTCCAACTCTTGGTTTTGGCTCAGGTCATGATCTCATGGGTCCTGAGATCAAGCCCCACTTCAGCTCCGCTCTGAGTGAGGAGTGGGCTTGAAGAGTCTCTCCCTCTGCCCCTCCCCCCACTTGCACGGTCTCTCTCTCCTTCTCAAATAAATAAATAAATAAATCTTTTAAAAAAGTGAATAAACTTCAAACACATTCAGAACTTCGGTAAATCTGGAAAATAGCATAAGAAATGGGTTAAAATATAGTGTGTCCAAGACATTTTGAAGATAAGAACAGCCTAGACTTGCCAGGAAAAGGGAAAGAATTGAAAGACCCGCTTGAAAGGTAGATTAAACTCAGATTCTAGAGAACTTTGTGCTCCCAGCTAAGGAAGTTTTGGCTGCATTATTTCATATGAAATGAGAAACCATAGCAAGTTCTTTTTTTTCCCAAAAGAAATTATGCTGAAGAAAATTTTATGATCAGTCATACAAGAATTAGCATTAGGGAAAGGGAACCTAGAGATTTAAAAAAGACAAAAAAACAAACAAAACAAGACAAAAAACTAGCTCGGGACTATTTCAAACTCTGTACCTGAAATGATTAGAGTCTGACCTGTGTGTCATCTCTATGTGGAAGAAATAGAAAGGAAGGAAGGAATGCTTTCAATGGGTGTTTTTTAAAGAATTGGCAGATCGTGGTAAAGGATTTGGAATGGAGGCGGAAAAACAGAGTAATTCAGGTTTTCATCCTGGGTGATTGAGAAGTGTTTGTATCATTAATTGAGAAAAGGATGTTTGTTTTGAGAGGTAAGGAAATCTACCTTACAAAAGCTGAGTTTGGGGTCATAATGGATTATCCAAAGGGACGTGATTATGAAAAAAAAAGATGAAGATACAGAATTGGAGATTAGAACCATAGATATACATGGGTAATGATGCTTGAATAAAAAGAAAGGGGATTTACTACTGAGAAATCATCTGTGATGATCAACATGGCCCACTCCATGGAGGGGTAAAAGCAGATTTGGGGCAACAAGAAAAGGAGGCAGTGGAGATCACTTATATTTAAACAACTATACAATTAAGAGAAGAAATAATAGATAATACAAGTAAGCAGAGACAAGTTTTATTTTTAAAAAATTCACTATATTCAGCCAAATTGTTATTCATGACTTAAGACAAACAAAAATCTCATATATGCAAGGTCTTAGAATATCTACTACACAGATACTCTGCTGAATATATCATTTAAAATTTAAGAACAGGTGAAGATTACCTGAAACCCAGGATAAGAATAGTGAAATAACAGGAAAAAATAATTTATAAATATTGAAAGTCTTTAAAGATAGAGTGACATGTATAACAAATTATGTATGTGTGTATATATACCTAAATATATGTGTATATATATATCTACATACATTTTTATGTGTGTTCTATGTCAATACCACCAGAGTTTTTAAGAGAGTCATGAGAAATAAAACAAACAACCAACCAAACAAAAAACCAGAACTGGATCTAGCACCAGATGAGTCTCTGAAGAATAAAAGTAACATGATATCAGAATTTTTAAAAGATGCTCCTGAGAAAAATATTCTTGAGATACAGAGTTATGACTCTTCCGACTTAAAAGCTCTTTGGACAGTACATCCAGGACTTCCTGGGTTAACCTGCCTACCTTTAAAGGAAGCTCTCTCTATGGAGAAATGTACGGCTGTCAGGAGCTTAGCTGAGGAACCAATTCCTTTGAGATAATGTCATTTTATTTTTTTTTAAACTTTTTTTAAAAAAGATTTTATTTATTTATTTGACAGAGAGAGAGACAGCAAAAGAGGGAAACAAGCAGGGAGAGTGGGAGAGGGAGAAGCAGGCTCCCCACTGAGCATCAGGCTCGATCCCAGGATCCTGGGACCAAGACCCAGGCCAAAGACAGACGCCCAACGACTGAGCCACCCAGGCGCCCCAATGTCATTTTATACCAAAGTAAAAGAATGCAGGCAAAAACAAGCAATGTGAGAGTTTGGTCTACAGTTTACTCAACTTTGGTATTCCTCGAAGCCCTAAGACATAGTGGGACCTCAGTTAATAACTTCTCAGTGGCATTAAAGGACTGGGCCCTGAGCTAGTCACACTTTAGCACCAGAGTGTTTTTACAAATGCATCATGAAATTAGTCCTCTCTTTTCTACAATTAATTAAAACTTTAAAAATCTCTTTGTATGGGTTTATTAGGTGAGGTGGCTACACCAAACGGAATATTTATTTTGGGAATTTAATGACAAGAAATTAATTTCCATTGACATTCTGATTTAAAATTCAAGGACATCTGAACAGTGGGTTTGTGAAAAGGTGTCAAAGGCCTTCTGGCTGTTTCATCAACTTTCTCCCCGCCCCTCACCCCCCCGCCTTTTACCATCTTACCTCATTAGTTAGCAGGCATGCCGTAGCATGACCAAGAGTCTGAAAAATAAATGATTGCAGCTGTCAGTACCTCCTGTTTGAATTCTTGACTTTCTTTATGAGTATGTGGGCTCTGTTGTGTTTTCTAGTAGCAAGCCATTGCCAAAGGAGGCTCCGTGGTTCTTTCATGTAAATTAATTTCTACAAATGTAACTTTCCCACTTTGCCTGGAGCTCTTCTTTGTGACTTCTGCATTTATTTAACACACAGTATTTTGAAAATTAAAATGTATTTTTATTGAGTTTCACTTTTATTGGAGACAGCTTGAAATTATTACTTGATCTGCATTTTAAAAACAACTAATAAACATGTCTCTCTTAAATAATTGCTGGGTGACTATTTCACCCAGGCATTCTTTATCTGCATAGACTGCTTGCAGTGCAGCCCTTCTTCTCTCTCTCGCCCTTGTAACACGTCATTCACTTTGCTGTTATGTTTCTTTTCATTAATTAAAGAAAAATTCTACTCAAGCCCATGATCTAGCCCAAATTAAAAAATGTTACCTTTTGAGTTGCTTGGAAATTCAGCCTTTTCAAAATTGCAATGATCACCCAAGATACTTTATTCTGGCAAATCAGACAGACTGTATAATTAAAACTCTCTTTCTGACTTTTATCTAGTTAAGTCAAGATTTTGTCAATATATTAAAAATGTACTAATAAATAAATAAATAAAAATGTACTCTAATGTTACTAAATATAAAAATGTCACAGCCATTTATCCTGTTTATTTTCTTTATATAATCTTGAATTCTCAAGGACATGAAGCATAGTTTTATTATTGATAACAAACTGTAGAAATGCTTATTTTAATGATAGTGGTTTTTTTTTCATTCAAGTAGACAAATATTTTTTTGGCAGCAAACATATGGTCAAAGTTTAACAGTAATGGGAAAAAGTCTGGATTTGTATAGGTGTTCAGTGTTTTAAAAATAAGTATTTTAACACTTGACAGTTTGTTTCATGCAAGAAGTATAACTTGGGATCTAAAAGTCAGGTTGACAAAATCTATAAAGAACTTATCAAGTTTTGGGTTATCAAACTCAACACCCAAAGAACAAATAATCCAGTCAAGAAATGTGTAGATGACATGAACAGACATTTCTCCAAAGAAGACATACAAATAGCTAACAGACACATGAAAAAATGCTCAACATCACTCAGCATCAGGAAAATACAAATCAAAACCACAATGAGATACCACCTCATACCAGTCAGAATGGCTAAAATTAACAAGTCAGGAAAAAACAAATGTTGGCAAGGATACAGAGAAAGGGGAACCCTCTAATGCTGCTGGTGGGAATGCAAGCTGGTGCAGCCACTCTGGAAGACAGTATGGAGGTTCCTCATGAAGTTAAAAATAGAGTTACCCTATGACCCAGCAAGTGCCCTACTAGGTATTTATCCCAAAGACACAAATGTAAGTGATCCGAAGGGGCACCTGTACCCCAATGTTGACAGCAGCAATGTCCACAATAGCCAAACTATGGAAAGAGCCCAGATGTCCATCGACAGATGAATGGATAAAAAAGATGTGGTGTGTGTGTGTGTATATTCATATATATATATATATATATATATATATATATATGAATATTACTCAGACATCAAAAAAATGAAATCTTGCCATTTGCAACAACGTGGACGGAACTAGAGGGTACCATGCTAAGTGAAATAAGTCAATCAGAGAAAGACGATTATTATATGATTTCACTCATATGTGGAATTTAAGAAACAAAACAGAGAAGCATAGAGGAAGGGAGGGAAAAATAAAACAAGATGAAATCAGAGAGCGAGGCAAAACATAAGAGACTCTTAATCATAGGAATAAACTGAGGGTTGCTGGATGAGCAGTGGATGGGGGTACGGGGTAACTGTGACGGGCATTAAGGAGGGCACTTGATGTAATGAGCACTGGGTGTTATATGCAACTGATGAATCACTGACCTCTACCTCTGAAACTAAGAATACATTATATGTTAATTAATTCAATGTAAATACAAATAAATAAATAAAAGTCAGGTGGAATAGGGTTCAAATCCTGAGGTTGCCATTTAGTTGCATGACACATAGGGCAAGTTCCCCAATAGCTCTAACCTCATATCTATCAAAAGTAAAGTGGAAGCTGTAACAGTACCCACCTAAAAAGTCTGTGGGGAAGATTAAATGAGAAAGTGCCTATTAAGTGCCTGGGTAGCACCTCCCAGAGTTACATACTCACTAAGAATAGAATCTATAAAGAGAACAGAGTTACTACCTATACTGATTTGTCCCATAGTGTACTCAAGTCTATGTTAGCAAACACTAGGTGTGCTTGCTTAATGGTTTTCTATTGAAATATTGTGTCCATTTATAGCTCTATGTAGAAATTTATTAATGGTAAATAAACAGGAGATTTGATTTCTGGAAAATTCAACTCTGGGAAAAAATGTTCGAAACAGTAACAAGTAAAGGCAACTGGTGTTATGGTTCTTATTAACATTTAGCACTTGTGTAGGTATAATTGATACTGGTTATTGCTTTAACTGGCAAGTTCTTTAGTTACCAGTAAGTTCAAGCATCTCTGTTTATATTTGTTGACCATTTGAATGTGTTATTCTGTGTAGTGCCTATTTACGTCCTTTATGCCCAATTGGGCTACTTGCTTCCCCTCACATTGTTTGCTTAACAATTTGTACAAGCTCTTTGTACTACACAGATAATAATCCTCTCTTTGTCCTTTGTGTTGTGAGCTATTTCCCCAAAATCTATTGTTAGCCTATCGACTTATTAATGATTTCTTTTGCTACAAAAGTTCCTAGCTGTGTGACCTATACCTTAATGTTCCCATCTGTAAAACAGAGATGATAATAACTAAAAATTCAGTCATACTGGGAAGGTGCTTAGACTAGTGCTTGGCACAGTGTATAAGTGTTATGTATGACTTCATATAAAGATGTAATCAAACATGTACCTCTTTTCCCACATAAAGTCTAAATTTTCAGTCTTTTTCTTTTTAAGATTATTCATCTTAGAGAACAAGAGAGCCCATGAACATGCGAGAGTGGGGGAAGGGGCAGAGAGAGAAGGAGAGAAGAATCTCAAGCAGACTTCCCGCTGAGCTCAGAGCCTGACACTCTACTCAATCTCCTGACCCTGAGATCACGACCTGAATTGAAATCAGGAATCAGATGCTCAACCAACTGAACCACCCAGGTGCCCCTAAATTTTTAGTCTTGGTTAAACATTTTTTTATCTGTATCATATATTGAATTTTTATATGCTCCTGCAGAATTTGGGTATTTTTTAAATTTTATATTTTACAGAGCTTTATTTCCAGACACCTAGACAGTTGTGCTAACAGTGTTTATGACATACCTCTTTTATTCTGAGTTGAAATGCCACCCTTGTCATTTAATAAATTTGCATATTATAGTATCTATTTCTGAATTCTCTTTTCTGTACCTCTAACCCTAGGCCAGTATTGTCTTGATTTGATTATAGTGGCTTTCTATTTTTTTGTGATATTTATCTGTCAAATTATACCTTCCTTACTTATTGTTCATTTGCACACTTTTCACAGTTAGTTTTGGAAATTTATAATTTCATATAAAGTGTAAATCATTTGCTCAGTTTTCATAGAAAATCTAGTTTGCATTCCAATTGAAATGGTACAATAGATGTATATTTATTTATTTTTGAAATGGCTACTGAATTACATTGAATTAATTTTCATCATTTATTGATATGATTGTTTTAATGAGATTTTAAATTATTTATTTATTTATATTATTGAAGTGTAGTTGACATAAAATGTTGTATTAGTTTCAGATGTACCACATGGTGATTGGAAAATTCTATAAATTATTCAGTGCTCCCCACAATTAAGTATAGTGATCTGTCACCATATAATATTATTACATTATTATTGATTATATTCTCTATGCTGCACTTTGTATCTCTGTGACTCATTTATTTTATAAGTAGAAATTTGTATCTCTTAATCCCCTTTACCTATTTCATCCATTCCCCCAGCCCCCTCCCCTCTGGCAACCACCACTTTGTTCTCTGTATTTAAGAATCTGGTTTTTTTGTTTGTTCATTTGGTTTGTTTTCTAGATTCCACATGTAAGTGAAATCATATGGTATTTGTCTTTCGTGGTATGATTTAGTTCACTTAGTGTAATACCTTCAAGGTCCATCTATATTGTCACAAATGGCAAGATTTCATTCCTTTTTATGGTTGAATAAGATTGCATTATTTGTATTATTTAATTTGTTAATATAATGGATTCTATAAGTTTCCTGATATTGAATACCCTTGCATTCTTGGAATAAACCTTATTTGCTCATAGGGCATGTTTTTTTGATACATTACTAGAACATACTGGCTTAATATTTTAGTTAAAATTTTGCAGTGTAATTGAGGCTGGTTTATATTTTTTCCTTTTTTACTGTATCAGATTTTGTCATTAAAATATACTTCATTCATAAAATTAACTGTGTACTCTCCCACATTTGGAATAATCAAAATAATATTGGAATTATCTGATATTAAAGCTTACAGAAAGTTCTGCTATGAACTTGTTTTATCCTGGTGTCAGTGGTCTTTCCTTTGTAATTGGTGTTTTATTTTTTTCACTTCTCAGGTCAGCTAGCGAGAAAAACATCCATTCCTAAGGTTTTAAAATGTGTTGCCATAGAGTGATTCCAGAATCTATTTACAAGTGTTTTATTTTTTCATATGTACCTGTGGCTATTCTTTCCTTTTCCTGATACTACCTACCTGTGTTCTGTTTCCTTTTTTCTTATTTGAGTGTGAAAGAGATTTTTATGTTTTATTTCACTTTTCAAGGTAAAAACTTTCTATTTTTTGTTGTTATATTCCATTTGATTCAGCTTTCATCTTAATCACTTCTCCCTTCCCAATATATTTTGGTTCATTTCAATGTTCTTTGAATATAAATTTCATCTAGTTTTCCCCTTTGCTCTTTAGTAATAAAGGCATTCATAGCTATAAGGTTTCTGCTTAGAGTAGCTTTCACTGGGCCTCACAGGTTTCAAAGTGATGCCCTTCATATTGCTTCCAGGGAATTATGTTTCTATTTTGAGTTCCTTTTTAATCCAAAGTTTATCTATATGTATTTCTTAATTTCCAAGTACTCAAGGATTTGGTTCACCTTTTTTATTATTTATATCTATTTTTGTTTTTTTTATGATAAGCATATATATACTAAAAGACTTCTACTTTTAAAATATTAATTTTCTACTTTTACTGAGAAATAATTGATATATATTATGGTGTAAGTTTAAGGCATAAAAATATTATTAAGTTTGCCATATATTTCATAAATTTTTAACAGTTCCTTGGACATAAAAATATATCTACCTTCTGTAATAGGAGGTTCTAAATGTATCTAGCAAATCAACTTTATTTATTGTTATTCAATTTCTCTATCCTTTCACTCACTTTTATCTCTATTAGTTTTGTTCAAATTTGAAGGAAATACATATTATAGTTGTATTTTTATCAAGTTCTCCTTGCATTTATAATAGGCTTTGCCTTGATGTTTTCTTGCCAAATTATTTGTGGCCTACAAGATTCAAATGGCTATGTCTTCATATCTTTTTTAATAATCTAATGTCTCCTTTTATCCTGTTTAGTTCTATTAACCTTGAAAACCACTTTGTGTGATATTAATGCTTCAACTTTTGCCTTCTACCTGTTTGAATGTGCCTGGAAACTCTTTGCCAACTCTTTTATTTTCAATCCATAGTACTTTGGTTTAAATATTTTTCAAGGAAACAGCTTATAGCTTTTTTTAAAACCTAATCTGTCTTTTAGATTTTTTATTATCTGTAGGTTTAGTTTGTTATAATCTGGATGCTATGATGACCCGCTGTCAATGAGCTCAAAGTGCTGAAACTTTCTTGGCACACGGTAGAAAGAAGTCTAAAGCCTGATGGATATGAATATATCGGGATGGATCTTTTATAAGTAACATGCTCAGCCTGTAACTATGCTTAAAAAGTCCAGAGAACACTCTTCACAAAGACATTAAGAAATTTATTAGTGATAAAAAGCTTGGTGTTGTGTCAGTGGTCTAATTGGTCATGAGGTCTAAAGAAAAAAAACAGGTAGCCTATATTATTTTAATATACTGTAGTATAAATTTATAGACCTGTCCTCTCATTATTAATTTATAGACTTGTCCCCTACAAACAGAGACAAAAACTTAAAAAATAAAATACTAGCTAAATTATTCTCTAAATAGGAAATCTAAGAAATCAACAAGTAAATGCTTAGAAGTAATGGGAATTTAATTTAATAGTACTCTTATATGTATAACCAATTAAGGTAGATAAAATTCCACTTAACATATCAACATAATCCATATGGTATGTAGGTATAACACCACAAATATATGCGGGGCTTGTGTGGGAAAAGTTACATAGCATCACTGAAGAGTACACAGAAGGTTTTGGGTATTTATAAAACCTATCTATCTACAGATTGATAGATAGAGACAAAGATAAATTACAGATGGATTAGGCAGCTATATGCATAAAACAACATTTCAAACTTTGTAAGAAAATAAAGGAATTGGCCTTTGGATGAGAAAATATTTTTTAAAGGAAACACGAAAATCAAAAACTTCAAAAAAAAATGATACACTGACTATATAATAATATAAATTCTAGACAGCAAAATGAAAAGACAAGACAAACTGGGCAAAATGTGTAACCACAATGACTAATGTCCAGAAATAATTTATATATATATTTCACATATGCAATTATATATACATACATTTATAACTTATATACATATATACAAAAATCCAGAAAAAAGTATACATAAAAATATTTTCATATATAAAATATAGAAGTGGGTATATATTATGTATATAATTTTTTTCTGGGCATTAATCTTTTGTTATACATGTTACAAATATCTTTTTCACAGTCTGTGGTTTGTCTTTCATTTTGTTTTGTATTCTGTTATACAGAATATATACATATAAACACATTATTATATACAGAATATATGTATATAATAGAATACATATATAAAACAGACATTTAATAGTAAAAGGAGGTGCTTCAAGGAAAACTAATAGCCAATATCCATACTGAATATGAATATTTATTTATTAACCCATTTATTAACCCATTTATTACTATAGTTTTAATAAAATAACCAGCTCTTTCAATGTTATGAGAAAAGATACTTGTGGTTGGGATAAAATTACCAGGGAAATCATTGCAACTGTATCTTAAACATCTTAAAGGAAAACAAAGAGAATTCACCCTGGAAAATTATTAGGTGACTCAAGAAGTGCCACTAATATGCTAATGAAGATGTTGGAGTCAAAGATGCACTGGAAGAGTCTGAATTAAGTTGTTTTATAACATGAGTAAATAGAACAAATTTTCCAAATTAATATATTGTCATAATATGCATGTGTAATAAAAGTACTAAATTAAGTAGTTATTTGCTCTTTTATCTACAGCTTTAAAAACTTAGCTGAACATTTTTCCAAAGAAGACATACAGAGATGGCCAACAGACACATGAAAAAAATGCTCAACATCACCAATCCGTCGGGGAAAACTGCAATGAAATATTATCTCACACCTGTCAGAAAGGCTAAAATCAAAAAGACAAGAAATAACATGTGTTGGCAAGGAGGTGAAGAAAAAGGAACCCTAATCCATTGTTGGTAGGAATGTAAATTGGTACAGACACTGTGGAAAACAGTATGGAAGTTCTTCAAAAAATTTAAAATAGAAATATGTATGATCCTATAATTCCATTACTGGGTATTTACCCAAGGAAGATGAAAACACTAATTTGAAAGGATATATGCGCCTCTGTTTATTGCAGCATTATTTACAATGGCCAAGATATGGAAGCAACCTAAGAGTCCATCAATAAACAAATGGGTAAGGAATATGTGGTACATATATACAAAGGAATATTACATATCTTGTATGTAATCTTGCCACTTGCAACAAAATGAATGGACCTAGGGGGTATCATGCTAAGTGAAATAAGGCAGACTGAGCAAGATAAACACCATATGATTTCACTCATGTGGAATCTAAAAAAACAAATGAATAAATAAAAAGAAAAATCAGACCTATAAATACAGAGAACAAATTGATGGTTGCAAGAGGGTAGGGGAGTGGAGAGATTGGCAAAATGGTGAAGGGATGTGGGAGATACAGGCTTCCAGTTACAGAAGGAGTAAGTCACTGGAATAAAAGACACAGCATACAGAATATACTCCATGATATTGTAATAGCATTGCATGGTGATGGGTGGTAGTTACACTTATAGTGAGCATAGCATAATATATAAACCTAATTACCAAGTTGTATGCCTGAAACTAATGTAACATTATGTGTCAACTACATTCAAATACAATTTTTTAATTAGTCAAAAAAACGGAAGTCATTTAACTGAGAAAATTCTACTTATACAAACATAGATTTTTACAGAACTATTAAAATAATACTGTAAAAAAAAAGAAAAAAGAAGTGTGTGTCAGGCAATTGAAACAAATCAGTCTGAAGTTCATCAAAACTACTTGAAGAATGGCTGGAGACATAATTTATTTTCATTCGTCTTCCTCAAATATAACCCATTTTCAATTTTGCTTTATTATTTGAAGGAATCTCACTCCTAGTTAATTCTCTATATAATGTTTATTAATCTCATTTTTGTTACCAAAATTTTATTTTATCTGTTTTACTTCATAACCATTAAGTTGCTTTAAAGGTTTTGTGGAAAACAAAGTTTGAGGCAAAAAATGTCTGCATATATATTTACATACATGAAACGATATGAGAGCTTGATAGAGAATTCAATTAGATTTTCCATGTATCCTTCAATGAAAAATATATTTAATGGAAGATGGAAATATTTAATTAAAATGGAATGTATGAATCAAGAATATACTGAAAAGGTCATTATTAGGGAAGAGTACAAATACAAAATCTAAATCTGAAATGATAACCTAATAACTGGGAGGAGATAAAATGTAACGTGCATTGTTACATAATGAAATCAATCAGATAAGTATAATTGAGTTTACTCTATTTCTGTTTTCCTTTATATGCAATTTTAAATTATATTTTAGAAGCATAAATAGAACCTTATTTTCTAAGAAACCCTCTATTATTTATTAGATAATATACACAATCATCTACTTAAAGTGATTTTAAATTTATCTTTAGACACACACATACACACGTTAGCTAAAGAGACACTCTAAATTTTCTAATAGAATTTCTACTTTAGCCTTGAAAATTGTTGTCTCATTTAAGAAAGAAAATTTGTATGAGAAGAGTCAAATTCCCTAGACCCTTCTTCAGAAACATGAATTCAGTAGGTCTGGTGTTGGGAGCTCTGGAATCTGCATGTTAAGAACTTGTGGTAATTTAAATGATGATTGAGTATGACCACACTTTGATAATCATCACACTGTTCCAATTATTTTGTGAGTTGTTTTGTTTTGTTCTAGGACCAGGTTTTAGTTTTTAACTTTGTAGTACGGATGATAGAACATAGTGTAAATTATCTCATTGCTCTGAGAGTTAGACAAGAAATAATTTGTATAATCAGCATAGTAGTAAGTACATACTATGTGCTCACTAAAGGTTAGCTTGTTTTAATTAGTCATTTTCCATTATGGATATGTTAGCCTTATACTATCATGATCTATCTCTGCATTTGTTCCCCTTTGAACCGTAATTTCCTGAGGGAAGAGAAGACTACACTTCTATAATTGTACCTCTAGAGTCTTGCTTAATGTCTGACATGTCATATGTGCTCAGGACATCTGTGTTCAGTGTATTAATGAACTGAGGTGTGCTCACAGAAAAACTTTCAAAGTTAACAGATGTCTATAGAGCAAAGGTGGGGAGGTAAAAGAGAGAGGTAAAAGAAATAGAAAGAAGGTAAAAGGGATATAAAAGAACCAAGTGACAATTGGAGACCAAAAAAAAAAAAAAAAAGAGAGAAGATGGACGCTCTGATGCGATCCTCCACTCTCAGTGTGAGTAAGTCCCTGTATGTCCCCTCTGAGCGGTGTCAGCATCCTCACCCACTCAACTCTGCAGCTCCGTCCTGCCTCTGTTATCTCTCTCCTACCGCTCTTGCTCACTCTCTTTGCCGTAGTATGGATTTTGCACCCCTCTACTGAAATAGTCATATCTTATTAGACAAAACATACTACCATTTCTCTTTAAGGTGAGTGCCTATTAAATCACATTAGTGGAAAACTTCTGTAATATTAGCATGTTACTAAAAATCTTTCTATAATTTTATTCTTGCTTAGTTTTTTTTTTTTTTTTCCCAAGAGTATCCCCTAGGAGACTTTCTTAGGGCACAAGTACAATTAAAATATTTACCAAAATGCATACAAATAACAGCAGTTATTTAAACACTAAATTTCCTAAGCTATAGGAAAATATTGAAAGTATTTCATCCATAACTTGTTTTAAAACCGAACATGTCTTAATTTTAAATACTGCTCCCAAGTAACCTTAAATATTGTAGTTAAAAATTCAGTAAAAAGTCTATATATTAAAGAATGCATTTTATTTATTTATTTTTATAGATTTTATTTATTCATTTATTTGAGAAAGAGAAAGAGAGCATGAGCAGGAGGGAGAGGGAGAAGCAGACTCCCCCCTGAGCAGAGAGCCCAGCACCCTGAGATCATGACCTGAGCCAAAGGCAGACGCTTAACCAACTGAGCCATCCAGGCACCCCTAAAGCATGCATTTTAAAACAATTAAGGTATTTGAGCGCTGTGAATTGTTTAAGACTGATGAATCACAGACCTGTACCTCTGAAACAAATAATACATTATATCTTAAAAAAAAAAAAAAGAAGATAGTAGGAAGGGGAAAATGAAGGGGGGTAAATTGGAGGGGGAGACGAACCATGAGAGACTATGGACTCTGAGAAACAAACTGAGGGTTCTAGAGGGGAGGGGGTAGGGGGATGGGTTAGGCTGGTGATGGGTATTAAAGAGGGCACATATTGAATGGAGCACTGGGTGTTATACGCAAACAATGAATCATGGAACACTACATGAAAAAGTAATGATGTAATGTATGGGGATTAACATAACATAATAAAATAAAATTAAAAAAACTAAAAAAAAAAGGTATTTACATCATTTCAAATGACAATAAAATTTTTACTAAGAGTTAGCATTTGCCCCTAAGAACATTCCTAGTAATAAAATATCAGATAATTTGAGTATATTAAATAAGCTACCACTTAATAAATTATTGTTTTGTGCTAAATGATGAATTAAAAGAATTACTGGAACTTCCCAAAGAAAATAAATTACTCTCAAGTGTACATTACAGGCTAGAAATATAAGGTTTAATACATATTAAAAATGATTTATTGCAATTCTCATCTTCCTATCCATGATGATAGCTGCTTAAGGGAGGTAAACTTGAAATGTAGCAACTATTTAATCTCTCCCACAAAAATATTTTTCAGCTTCTTGCTATAGTATATTTTTGTTGTCATGTTTTTTCACTTTAACTAATTTATTTCAAATGAGACTACTTGTTTATTTAGTGAGCAAGAATTTCTCAATGTATATTTTTAGAGGTTATGATAAAATAAGGCACCAAACATACGCACATCAGTTGCCTCGGTAGATTCAGCTTCTAGACCAGTCCCCAGGTATCAACACAAACAGAGTTGATGTGGGCATGACATTGGCGACACTGTGATACAATGTGATGACACATTAGTTATGCTGTGAAGCTGCATAATGGATGCAAAGCAAGATAAGATGCTCAGAACTGTAAGCTAAATAGTAACTTCAGATCATCTGAGAATGGTTTAAATTATGAACAGAACAAAGTTATATTTAGAGCAGAATTCATTCAGTCAATAAATACTGAACAACTACTATGTGCCAGGCACAATTTTGGATACTCATAAATCAAAGCTGGAATCCCACTATCTCTGTTCTCAACAGAGGTGTTTAGTGATTGAATAACAACATAGTTTTTCCTCTCTTAAGCCAAGGGTAGTTTTAAAAGTGACCTCCAAACTAAAAGAACCCCAAACTATAAGAACAGGAGTCAGCAATTCTATAGGTAATTTTTTAGGTTCTAGCTCTTGATTCTTAGGCCTGTGTATTCAGTGTCACACATTAGCTGCTAGTTCAAACCATGTACAGTATCTTTTAGGAGAATATCCCAGAGTTTGTAGAGAATAAATGTTGCAAAGTAAAAATAAAAGCATTTGTTCAATTACCACAGTGCCCTACAACTGATTTGATGCTTTTGATCCTCAATTGCTAAAAACAATTTTTTGAGACATGTACATGAAGCCTTAAATTAAAGATGCCTGGGCTTTTTAGATACATACTACAACGGTTACACTACCACAAGATTACTCTTATGTTCAGACACAAAGAAAAGAAGAATCTGTGATAACTTTTCTCCCCATCCCTTGTAGCACAGAGGTCCAAGTCCAGACACATGGGCTTAGAATCCAGAGAGGTACCTATGATGCTTGAAAAGCTTTCCATCCATGATAATGTACCTGTGCTTCGTTAGTTTTTACCCTTCTCTTTCTCATTCTCTGCTGCTATAACTTCTCTCCATTTCTTTCCCCTTTTTCTTCTTTTATACAGTTAAATGTAAATAATTATTTAAATCACCTATCAATGAATGAACTAAGAAACAAAGCCATGACTTCATATTTTTTCAATAACTTTCATCAAACAAACCCTAAGCCCCAATTTAATAGTCTCTCATTTTGCAGTTCTAGGTTAAAATCCATTCACTTGCTATTTCAAAACCCACCTCATGTTATGGTCTCATCACCTTAAGGAATAAAAGTCATGCTTGAAATATACTAGCTAATTTAACACAAATTGCTGCCTAAAGAAGACACTGGCTAAAGGAGAGAGAAAAACCTGC
This sequence comes from Zalophus californianus, assembly GCF_009762305.2. Lineage (NCBI taxonomy): Eukaryota > Metazoa > Chordata > Mammalia > Carnivora > Otariidae > Zalophus > Zalophus californianus. Next base: position 67,633,734 of record NC_045606.1, on the reverse strand, counting down.
TATTCTGCAAATTCCCAAAACAAGTGGTCTGGGGTTCGGGAAAATGACAAGAAACAAGAAATTTGTATTCTAGTTGTATGCGACCAAATTTCTAGATGGACCTCAGGTATTCTTAACTACAGGGAGAGCTCTATAAATGTAATCCCAAATGCCCACAATTAAGAAGTAGATAATTATCCGCATGCACAGAGGAAATGTTTCTAGAACTGTATGTTATAATGCTTTTAATATCTTGACTTGGAACATATGCTTCAAACTACCAGGAAGACAGAGGCTGTAGGCATCAACTGAGCTTGAGTCTTTCCTGGCATTCCTCCTACCTTCTCTACTTAAAGCAGAGATCAAACAAAGTAGGATAGTGGAGAACAGTCTGCTTAGCAAATATATCCAATCAACAGATACTTCCTTTTTTCTTTCCTTTCTTTTTTGATGAGTTTGTCTAAAGGTTTATTGACTTTGTTGATCTTTCCAAAGAACCAGCTCCTGGATTCATTGATCTGCTCTGTTGTTTTCTTAGTCTTTATTTCATTTATCTCTGCTCTGGTGTTTTTTTTTCCCCCCTTCCTTCTCTTGTCTTTGGGCTTTGTTTGGTCTTCTTTTCCTAGCTCCTTTACATATAAGGTTAGGTTGTTTGAGATTTTTGTTTGTTTCTTGAGGTAGTCCTGTATTGCTATAATCTTCCCTCTTAAAACAGCTTTTGCGGCATCCTTAAAGATTCTAGACCATTGTGTTTTTTCATTTGTCTCCATGTAGGTTTTTTTTAAAGATTTTATTTATTTATTTTAGAAAGAGAGAGAAAGTGCCTGCACATGCACAGGGGCTGGGGGAGGAGCGGAGGAGGAGGGAGAGGGAGCGGGACAAGCAGACTGTGCTGAGCACAGAGCCCAATGCCGTTCTGTGTGAACTTGAAAACAATGTGTATTCTCTGCCATTTTTGGAGAGAATATTCTGAATATATCTGTTAAGTTTATTTATTTCTCCTTTAAAAAATACTTTTATTTCCCTTTATCCTCTCTATGGCTTCTGCTTAGGCCAATGGCAGGCAATGATATTCACAGTCTTTACAGATCTTCTAAGAAATGTTCAATAGTGACAAAATTGTTACTTAATTTTATATTGATAATCATAATCTTTCCATATATATCCAAGTGCTTTTAATGGTCTTTTCTCTCAGTTTTATTGACACCAAGACACTTTTGATGTAATTATGCTACCTTGGAATGTTATATGTAAACATATGTATAATATTATATATTTGTTATCAACTTTAGCTAATTTTTAATACAAAAATATAATATAATTTTATTATTTTAATAATATAAAATGTGTTTGGTTTTTTAAAAATTTTTTATTTAAATTCAATTGGCCAACATATAGCACATCATTAGTTTCAGATGTAGTGTTCAATAATTTATCAGTTGCATATAACATCCAATGATACATTAGTGCTATACTAATTTTAATGATATACTGCATTAGGCTATTGGTCCATCAGACTGTCTAAGAACCTCTTAGATAAAGTAGGCATCTATTAAAACCATATTGCAAAAGAAAACTTGCTACTATTATCCATTGTAATCCATGATCATGTAATAGAAACTTGTGGGTTACTCTACTACATTTTAAAGCTTTAGTTTTACCATTTCTTCACCATTATCATTAATTTATAAAACACTCAGTTTTGTTACTTGTATTTTTTTAGGAATGTAAGTTTCTTTTAAAGAATTTTTTTTTTCAAATCCCAGAGATGTAAATCTAAATCTTAGCCCTGATAGATCCTATACACAAGCCCATAGGCAAGTACTTTTAATCTTCCCATTCTTCAATTTCTTTGTTGGTTAAAAGAGGAATAATTACAATAGTTAAGTAACAAGCAGTGAGGGTAGATCTCTATACTGCGCATCACTACCAAAGCAACTATGTTGGGATCTTCTCAATCCCTCCTACACACCATCAGAGATGTGTGTCAGGGAGCATCAGTCTTGCTTTTCTGAGCATCAGGGAGCTCAGTCTTGGATTGGGAAGAGGCATGGAGGGCATGGGAACAGTGGACAACTCAGACTTGACCACAGCTAAGTCCTGACACATAGACAGATATGATCCACTGGTGGTTTAGAAGGTCCCAGCTTGAGAATGAAGAAGACAGCTGATCAGACTCAAAGGTTGTTATCTGGGCACATGATTGGCTTTCAAGCACTCCCTGGAGGACTCTCGTATGGTTCCCTCTTTTCCACTTCGCAATACTACCAGGTCTTCAGATCCCCCTCCCAATAACATCTTCTCCAAAGTTAAGCCCTTTCCCTTTCTGTTTTTGTTGAGTAAAGGGTGCAGAGACAGAAACCCTTTTAGTCATTAGCATACATGTAAAACAGAATTAGAAAAAAATTTAGAAGCAGAACAGTAGCCTTGCACTGACCATCATGCCAGTTCTAATTTTCAGACAAGGGCATGCCTGCGTGGGGTTTACCTGTAATGGATATACCATGGAAAGAGATCCTCAGGGGTGGGACTATTTTAATGCTCTCCATATTTATAGGGACAGGTGTCAGAGAATAATAAATGCTCCTGGTTGAGAAACTGGGTCTTGTTTGAGAAGCAGAGCCTCTCTGATCAGCAACTGGAATCTGCCAGGGCTTTCTTGAGCTAACTCAAACCTACCAAGACTGATTTTTATGAAGATTCTAAAAGGAAGAGGAAATGAGCCTCTGGGGTTTCCATACTTGGTTCTCGTCGCTATTCTACTTCATCAGCCCTCATTTTCTACAGGTTGAAGGGAATGGGCAAAGGAGTGTGGTCAACATATTCTCAGGGGGATTTTATTTCAATGTTCTCTACCACCTCTCTTTATGGCATATTCTTTTGTTTCTCAAGAGCCCAATTAGATTTTTTTAAAAAAAGCAAAACAAAACAAAAAACCATCAGTAGTTTCTTTTTAATTGCATTTCTGCTGTGACAATTTCTCTTGAGACAACCCCGGAAGAAGCTAGAAGTTCTGGAAACAAGGAAAGCATGAAGATAAATATGTCAAGATCTTATCTTACTACTTCTATCTCACAAGGCTTTTCCTGAGAATTAAATGAGATAATGTATGTAAAGCATTTATCCTAATTCCTGTTAAGCACAAAATAAGGGCTTGATTTATCAAGCTTCATTTAGGTGGCTCTTAGAAGCCAAGTTTGTCATGAAATGTCCCTTACACACAAGTTAAAAATGAAGACAACGCATTTCAGACTCATTTCAATATAGCGATCTTATAGTAACTACTTCTTTGAATTCACTCACTTTAAGCTGACTTGTTGGTCTGAGGTGTATTTGTTAATTATCAAATAAAACTGGCTTTGTTATTCAACCTCTAACACTGCCATTGATTGTCACTAGAATATATGGGATCCAATATAGAAAAATTCATAAACCATTTACAGCTGTGTATTAGCAATAAATAAGACTGGCAAGCAAAGTAAATCAAAATCCACTTTAGTAATAATACTTCTAATAAGAATCTACTTGGTTCTCAAGGATTATAAATAAAATACACTTGATACCTTTAAAAAGGTCCTAAATCCTAGAAATATTTAGCACCATTTCTTGGGAAAAGAAAGTAAGCATAGGAAAAAATAAATAAATGGCCAAAATGTTACATGACTAATAAGCATAAGGGGTAAGACTCGAGTCTAGATCTACTCACTCTCTAACTTAACCTCCCACTATTAGATAAAACTACCCAAATCATCCATTTCTCAATTCCCTAGAACTAGTAGCTTAGAGATTTCACTGGTCGTATATGTAGTGTACTTATTTTCTGAGAGTTATTGTGAAATTCCTTATCCTTATAGTTCTAATAATGAAGAAAATAAATTAAAATGAAAATGCCATGCAAATACTGAGGGATATTTATATTAATTATTTCTCAGCAACTTTGGTAACAACCAAGCAAGGTCTTTCTCATCTGAATCCTAGTTTTAAGCACCAGATTAACATTAACAAACAACAAAATGATACCCAAAACTTAAGGAAAACTAATGAAGCTTCCTAATTATCTAACCTATTACTCAGTTGCTACAAGGTATGTCAGAACTTGAGTCAAATTTAAGCTAATTTCCATTGATTACTAGAACAGCAATATTCTTGGTTATTCTTCTCCTTTTCCCTTCAATGCTATCAATCCAGATATAGGGCCTAGAATTTACACACTGAATAAATCTTACATTCAAAAACTTCTTTTAGTTTTAACACCTATCAGGTTACTAATAATAAATGTTTGGCAAAGGGATGACTCTAATAGTTTTGCACTGCATACAACATAATACTGTAATACGTACTGAATAGATAGAAATAAATACCTGAGACCATGGTCTCTGTGTGTTGGTATTTGGGAGGAAGGAACATTTGTTTCAGCTAAATTAGCACATATTACACAGGCATTAAACCACCCACATTGTCTCTGCTACATTAAATTCCTATGCTGAGTCCTTCAGTCCAACCTTCAAAGACCACCATGACCCAGTACTATAAATCACTAGACAGAGAGATAGGTATGTAAATGAAAATGCACGCATAATTATATATGTATTATATACAGATACATACACATGTGCACATTTGAACTACTACATTCCAAAGCTTAATTCTATCATTTCATTCTCATCATATCATTCATGAATAAAGCACTCACAACGTACAAATTGTAGAGCTGACTATTGTTTGTTTTTGTTTACAGTAAGAAAAAGAAATTTCTTTCAAAAGGCTTTACAGTCTCTTTTAGAATACTAAAAACTGTATGTGAATCTTAATTCTGTCACTTTCTTGCAAATACATGCCTCTTTCACCCATGCTCACTATTTCTAGATGAGGGTGTCCCTGTATTAGATTATACACACCCTGCATTAGTCAGGGTCCTCCAGGGAAGAACCAATAGGATAAAATAGAAAGACATAGATAGGCATAGATAGACAGATAGATAGGTAGGTAGGCAGGTAGATAGATGATAGATGATAGATAGATGATAGATAGATAGATGATAGATGATAGATAGATAGATAATAGATAGATAGATGATAGACAGATAGATAGATGATAGATAGAGTGAGTGAGCTAAAAAGAGATTTATTATAACATATTGGCTCATGCAATTTTGGAGGCTAAGGTGGCCCATGACCTGCCACCTGTAAGCTGGAGATCTAGGAAGGTCAGTTGTATAGTTTGAAGGCCTGAGAGCTGGAGAGCTGATGATACAGATTCCAGTCTTGGTCTAAAGGCCTGAGAACCAGGGGCAGTGAGGACAGGGGAATATCAATACTCTGGCTCAGGCAGTCAATCAGAGAGCAAATTCAAGCATCTATCACCTTTTTGTTCTATTTAAGTTTTTCTTCAATGACTAGATGATGATCACCCACCCACACAGGAAAAGACCATCTGCTTCACTCAGGTCACCAGTTCAAATACTAATTACTTCTGGAAACACCATCACAAACACACCCAGAAATAAGGTTTAACCAGATAGCTGGGCATCCTGTGGTCCACTCAAGTTGACACAGAAAATTAACAATCACATACACCAAACTCCAGTTCTTCCATGAGTAAAATAAAGATGATAATAATAGTTATGTAACATTTAACAAGGGTAGGTATACACACTGTTTGGGACCACCAAATTACTTGTGAACAACTTTATTAATTTGATGGATGTTCAATGCTGGGGAAGTACATATAAAATATGCTTCAGGGGCAGGGTTATAGAGAAAACTAATTCAGTAGAAATGGTGGATTTCTGTTCTACTAATTTGAAGGGAAAATAATTAGGCATATGTACATAATTAGGATATTTATATTTTCTTTAAGAACTTTGATTCCTAAAACTTATATAGATAAGATATCTCAATACCTCAACATAATTACTGGTTTACACAGAAAATGAAAATGCTATGCTATTCAAAGGTGCCTGTGGGCTATTCTGAGTCACTACTTTTGACTCTGAATGATAACAAGGATAGGAAATTCTGGGCACTCTGTGGTGAACATGGCAATTTGGGGGGATGTACCTAAGTATACAATGCCATCAGGACTTTAGACCCCTTGTAAACACTTCTAATTGTCCATTTATTCAGACCTTTTATTTCCAGATGAAGGACTATAGAATATCTACCCTAAATCCTCACTATTATGAGATTTAGGGCTTTGTCCATAGATTGACCCTCCTTAACAGGTGCTGCACTGAAGATAACTTGCAGTCTTAGCATTAATGTTAGTGTCCTGCAATTGCTCTCATGATTCCCCAAATAGTGGCCCATAAAATAAAAGCAATGAAGAAAAAAATTATATAAGTAGCAATAGATTAATATTAATCAATTAGTAAATGAGTAGGTCCTCTGTTCTAGAATAGATGCCTGAGGGTGACTAGTTAATTCAGTTGGGTAGAATGTGATGCTAACACCACCAATGTCACAGGTTTGATCCCCAGACAGGCCAAGAAAGGCACTAGTTCTCATGTTTAATAGAATAGGTACCTGTGCAGAGAAATTCTAAACTCTAGAGCCCTTCCTATGCACTACCTGAAGAGGAATCCCTAGTTCCTCTTTCTAAATCAGCTTTGATTGATGAAATCCCACAGTGATGTTGGAATGGTTTGATGAGACATACATGTGACGTTGGGAAGGTTAAGTCCAGAAGAAAAAAAGGTTTATATATATATATCTGTATGTGTATATATATATATATATATATATATATATATATATATATATATATATATATATTTTAAGATTTTATTTATTTATTTGACAGAGAGGGAGAGACAGTGAGAGAGGGAACACAAGCCAGGGGAGTGGGAGAGGGAGAGCAGGCTTCCCGTGGAGCAGGGAGCCCGATGCGGGACCCGATCCCAGGATCCTGGGATCATGACCTGAGCCAAAGGCAGACACTTAATGACTGAGCCACCCAGGCGCCCAAGGTTTATATTTCTAATTATACAATGCAAGATCTCTTGGCATCCCCATGTACTAGAGTGTCTCCAGGCTGAGAGATTTTAGAAAATTAGTGGGTTCAAAGTGGAGTGAGGAGTAAGGAAAATGAGAAAGCAGACTTCTCAATGAAGCTGTTCACTGAAAACAAAGCTGAAAATAAGTTCAGGCTGGCCCTGTGGAGAAAAGTGAACCAACAAATCAAAAAAAAAAAAAAAAAAGAGAGAGAGAGAGAGAGATAGAGAGAGAGAAAAGAGAGAGAGAGTCAAGGGCTTGTCAAGATCCTGGACAGCATCAGAAACAGAAAGCTCTGGCAGAGAACCATGTAAGGTTAATGGCCTGTTCAAATCTAGGTGAGGAACATGAGCTGTGAACACATAACTAAGCAATTCCTACTTGGAATGTCCTCTGTGCCCAAAAAAGACTTTATTTTGGGACACATAAAAGTGTGCATAATGTGAAGAAGAATTTTAAGGGGGAAGGAATTAATCTATGAGGCCTTTTAAGCAATGAATAGGCCCATAGTTGGGGCCCATTGACTGTATGCCAAGAAAACAGACTCTAGTCCTAGATTTTTACCAGCTTCTTAAGCGCTCATGGCTGTTATTAAAACTTTCGAGGCTACTTCCTTTATCTCTTAAATTAGGAAATTCTTTATTGTTCTAAAATGTCACAATTCAGTATCAGGTCCAACTATTGTATGAATATAAGACAGCAGTAATTCACTTATACAGATCTGCAAATTTCCCTTCAGGTTTCACTTCCACTCCCTCACCTGTGACCCAAGAGGGCATATTCATATGGTTTCATGCAAGGTAGAGTCCACCACAGGTCTTTTTACAGTTTTCAGAGTTGTCTAAAAAATATTCCAAATGGTAAATGATGCAATTTCAAAGAACTGATCCTTAGAAAACAATCTCATAACAGGGGGCAAATAATAGCACTAAAGACCCTTATAAGGAAAACAAGATGAACACTGTCTTCACAATTTAAAATAATAGCTTTAAAGAAAAAGTATGTTAATTTTAAAATATGTGCCAAAAAAGCATAGTACTTCTTCTCTATATTTCATTCATTCATTTATGCCTTCATCTAGCAAATATTTATGTAGCACTTACAATATGTCTGGAACTACACTAGGCTTTGGTGATAGAGCAGGGAAAAAAACAGACAGATATCTCTGCACTATTGGAGCTCACATTCCAGGAGAGGGTGGGGTGGGAAGATAAACACAGAATGTCAGAGGGGGACATATGTTACAAAGAAAAATAACACAGGGATGGAAATTAGGGAGTGGGTGATGGGAGCGGGAGATGCCTCCTTGTACACAGGGCCATTGGGAGATGGCATTCTAGGAGAAGAAGTTAACCTGGGAGTTCTTGATTCCTTGAGATGACTGACACAAACGGGAGTAAATGACAACAAAATTACGTTAGTTCTGATGATGTGAGATTGGAGGTTAAGGAGTTGGACTAAGGACCATAGCAGAATTGTGCAGAGGTATGAGTACCTCCTTATTCTGCCAAAGTTGAGATTAAGGCTCATTAGAAGGCTCAATCATGTCTAGATGGTTTGAAAACACTTACTCAAATATGTGGATGGATAGGAAGAAGGTGAAAAGAATAATTCTAGCTAAAGTTATATAAATCAAGTTAATATTTGAGAAGAAAAAAGGGACACTCAGAAATGTAACTCAGAGGCTGGCAGGAGGATAATGATTCTTAAAATTTTCACTTTAAATGATATATATACTTTGGGGGCGCCTGGGTGGTTCAGTTGTTATGCGTCTGCCTTTGGCTCAGGTCATGATCCCAGGGTCCTGGGATCGAGCCCCACATCAGGCTCCCTACTTGGCGGGAGGCCTGCTTCTCCTTCTCCCACTCCCTCTTCTTGCGGTTCCTGCTCTGTCAAATAAATAAATAAAATCTTTAAAAAATATAAATGATATACACTTTGGATTTAAGTTAGAACTAATGTAAGAAATTAGTAGGCATACTTGAAGGTATTAGAAAGCTAAATTCTTAATGCAGGAATACAAATTTACTGAACATGCAACTTCTATTTAAAAACTGAGTGAGCTTTAATCTGTTAGGATTTTTACCAAGGTCTAAGAAATCTCAATACAAAGAATAAAAAATGCACACTGAGAAAGAACAAATGAGAATTCTTATCTCAAATCTACATGTTCTATCTATTCTTGGAGGGGGGAAAACACATTAAACAAGGCTCCCACTTCTCTGCAGCACTACTATTTATTAATACTACATGAACTTGGGCTAATTTCTTATAACCTGAAGGAGGTAATCATGGAATCCAGATTTAATATTTATGCTGATTTGCAGCTACCACTGAGAGAGGTTTTGAAGACTTTAAAAGAATCAGATTGACAATACGCAATTTCCTGATTAAAAGAGTAAAATATTTTTAAGTCTCTTATTGCACTGTTGACATTACACACAAAAAAGAAACATTTTGGAGCAATTCAAGAAATAAACCAAGCAACAGATATACTGAGAAACTTGTGCACAAATGAACAAGAAAACAACAAATTGGCACACAAAGCAAACCAGCCAACAAATAAACAAAATACATACACATACACAACAACAAAAAAATCACCCTCCTTTTTTCCATGCTGATTTTTTATATCTTCTGCATAATACTCTTCCAAGTTCTAATTAATGCATTTGCCTTTATAAAATTTAGATTTTATGATATGATTTGGTATAAATTCAATGAAATCTAAGTGTTAAAATTACAGGAGTATACTAATATGTTTCAAATCTTCCAAGATAAAATTGGCTTTTATTCTACCTCTCCACTCCACATGTCACAAAGTTGTTTTTAAAATGATGAATTACAGCTCCATAGAAAATATGTTAGATTTTCACACAGAGATCATTCCACTAATGTGATTCAGTCAAAAGATATTTCATCTGTTGTACTCAAAAAAGAAATGACAGATTGCTAAAGGAGGATGAACTTTTGATTAATAGAAATGCACACATGGCTACAGAAAAATGATTTGTTGAGAAATCTAAATAAAACTATTAGCAAAAATATTAAAAGATACAAGAAAAGTCAAGAATTAGTCTGCACTTGATCTTCAGAATGTTAGTTGCAATTAATATTTTACAAATATTTTAAATCTTTAATAATTATGACCATTTAATGAACAATGATAAAATTAAAACAAGTATTAAAAATACCAATTTTGTTTCTCTGAGAAACAAACTGAGGGTTCTAGGGGGAGGGGTGGGGGGTGGGTTAGCCTGGTGATGGGTATTAAAGAGGGCACATACTGAATGGAGCACTGGGTGTTATACGCAAACAATGAATCATGGAACACTACATCAAAAACTAATGATGTAATGTATGGTGACTAACATAACATAATAAAATAAAAAAATAAATAAAAATTCCAATTTTTTTCCTCACGATTGCATTCTTCTTTTGGAATTTGTGTAAATTATTATCTTGCTTCTCTTTGTAACTTTACCATATCTATAAGTGCTCCTATACAACATATCATTTAGTTTTGCCTGCTTTTAAAGATAACATCATACAACATGCATGCTGCTGGCAGTTTTATTTCAATCAATGTTATGTTTTTGAGATGTATTCATGTTGTATGCAGTTCATTCATTTTCAGTGTTGTACAGTATTCAGTTGTGTTAATACATTATAATTTGTTAGTTCTGCCAATGGATATTTTTATTATATGAAGTTTGTTTTTTCTCCTCTAATGCTGCTGTGAACATGTATCTATGTATTGGTACAACGCACAAAAGTTTCTCTAGGGTATACATGTCTATGAGTGGAATTTCATGGTTGTAGAATATATGCATGTTTAACATTATCAGGTAATACCAATTTGTTTTCCAAAACACTGCTAACAAATCATACCCCATCCTACAGTGCAAGCAACTTTCTCTTTGGTAACAACCTCACCAACATTTAACAAAAAAAAAAGTGTAAATTTTGACAATCTGGTGAGGCAAAATCATATCTTTTCATTATTAATCAACACCATTAATATTAATAAGGCTAAGCTTTGTTTCTTAAAATTTGTGAATTTCCAATTATACCTCTTGTCAATTTTCTAGAGTCATTGTCCCATTTTTTGATAGATTTGTAGAAATTTTACATATTCTGAGTACAATATTTTGTCAGTTATTAGCATTTTAAGTATCTTCTCACAGGTTGAGCTTTGTCTTGTAACTTTACAGTATATTTTGATAAACAGATGTTCTTAAGATATTTTAAATTAAGATTTATATACTGAGATAAATTTAGTTGAATATGAAGCTGTGAGAAATAAATAGAACAACTGGAATAAATTCAAAAGAATTCACACCAGAACATATAAAGAGTCAAAGTTTTGAAAATGGAAGACAAAGAAAAAGTCTTGAAAGCCATGAGAAAGGATACCATATCTACAGGACAAAAACAATTCAAATGACAGCATATTTCTTATCAAAAAACATGGAGGCCAGAAGAAAGTGGTACAAAATTTCAAGTGCTAAAAGGAAAAAAAGCCCAAAAAACCCCATCAATACAGAAATCTATATCCAGTGAAGTATTCTTCAAGAATAAAGTGACAATGAAGAAGTTTTCAAATAGTGAAAAATGGAAACAAACATAAACAGCAGACTTAAGTCCTAGGATGTTTATAATCACATTATTTGTAAAAGATCTAAATATACCAACTAAAAGACAGAGACAAGAAGAATGAATTAAAGCAATGACCCCACTAAATGGTTTCTATAAGAAACTTACATTAAGTATAATGATATTGGCAGGTTAAAAGTAAAATAAGGGAAGGATAAAGCATAAAAATATTAATAAAAATAGCAGGAGTGACGATATTAATATCAGATAAAGGGATCTTAGAGCAGAGAAAATTACTAGAGACAGAGAAGGATATTATATAAACAGAAAAGGGTCAATCTATCAAGAATACATGGCGATCCTGAATCCAGATGTGTAAATTATATAAGGCAAAAATTAATAAAACTGAAAAGAGAAATAGAGAAATCCACAATTACAGTTAGAAACTTCAATATACTCCTTTCAACAGAAGAACAATTAGATAACTAAGCCTGACATCTTATATTAAAATTAACTGAAAATAGAATCACAGACTTAAATGTAAATGTAAAAAATACAAACTTTTACTTAAAAACATAAAAAAATTATTGGGATGTAAGGTTCAGCAAAGAGTTCTCAGACTTGATCCCAAAAGCATGATCTACAAAAGGAAGAGTTAATAAGCTGGATTTCATCAAAAACATTTTTTTTAAATTGCTACATCAAAGACCCTGTTAAGAGCATAAAAGGCAAGTTGCAGAGATGGAGAAATATCTGCAGATCACATATCCAGCAAAAAACTAGTATCTACAACACACAAAGAGCTATTAAAACTCAATAGTAAAAAAAAAACGGCATGCAATTAGATGACGGACAAAAATATGACAAAAAAACTCCACTGAAGAAATAGTACAGATGACAAATAAGAAAACTGAATGATGCTGAATGTCATTAGCCACTAGGAAAAGGTAAATTAAAACCACAGTAAGATATCACTACTTATATAATTACCAAAATGGCTAAAATAAAAAATAGTGACAATACCAAATGCTGGTGAAGATGTGGAGAAACTGGATCACTTATCTTACTGGAAGAATATAAAATAGAGCAGTCTGGAAAATATTTTGTCAGATTCCTTTAAAAATTAAACATTCAGGGTGCCTGGCTGGCTCAGTCATTAAGCGTCTGCCTTTGGCTCAGGTCATGATCCCAGGGTCCTGGGATCGAGTCCCACATCGGGCTCCCTGCTCGGCGGGAAGCCTGCTTCTCCCTCTCCCACTCCCCCTGCTTGTGTTCCTGCTCTCACTGTCTCTTTCTGTCAAATAAATGAATAAAATCTTTAAAAAAAATTAAACATTCAACAACTATACAAACAGGACATTTCATTTATCAGAGAAATAAAGACATGCAGAAAGGGAGGTGGATGGGGGGATGGGCTAACTGGGTGATGGGCATTAAGGAGGGCACGTGATGTGTTGAGCACTGGGTGTTATATACAACTAATGAACCATGAACACTATATCAAAACTAATGATGTACTATATGTTGGCTAACTGAATTTAAATTAAAAAAACACAAAACTTATGCACATATAAAGACATGTATAGATATGTTTATAGTAATTTCACTCATAATAGAGTAAAATGGGAAACAATACAGATATCCTTCCATCTGTGAGGAGTTACACTTTGGTTCTTTCATATCATGGAATACTACTCCATAATAAAAGGGGATACTGTATTATTTCACATACTAGCCTAGATGAATCTCTAGAGAAATAAACTGAGTGATAAAAGGCAATCCTAGAAAGTTATACATTGTTTGATTTTATTTATGTAACATTCTTGAAATGGAAAAAAGAAATATAGAGATTGAGAGCATATTAGTCATTGCCAGGGATTAAGAGTGGGGGAGAAAGAGTTAAATGGGGACATGAAGGATCCTTGTGTTGTCAGAAGTGTTTTATATTTTGACTATAACAATGTGATTATCCTGGTTGTGGTAATGAACTATCAGTTTTCAAGATGTTTCCCATTAGGGAAAACTGGGTGAAGAATACAAGGAATCTCTTTGTGTTATTTGATAGAATTGCATATTAATCTAATTTTAAATAGAATAAATTTATACTATTTATTTCTATTTTCTGAACTTATTGAATCTTTGTATTTATATCTTTTGCCAAATATGGGGAGTTTCCGACTATTATTTGAATATTTCCTTAACCAAGCCCTTTTCCCCTTTCCTCAAAAGGGCTCCAATGACATAAACATTAGATCTTTGGTCATAGTGCCATGGCTCTCTGGGCCTTGGCTCATTTATATTTTCAGTCTATTTTCTTGGTTATTTAGACACTGTGTTTTCCGGTGTTCTATCTTGTAATTCACTAATTCTTTCCTCTGTCCCATCCATTCCACTGTTCAACTCATTCAATGATTGTTTTTAAAATTTGTTATTGTATTTTCAGTTCCATTTGGTTCTTCTTTATATTTTCTATTTCTTTGCTGAGACTTCTTTTCCCCTTCATTTGTTTCATTTGTAATTGTTCTTTGAAGCATTTTTCTTTTCTCATGGTTTCTTTAAGACCTTCATCAGATAAAGGTAACGTTTCCATTATCTCAGTGTTGTCATTTTTCAGTTGTATTTTTTCATTCAATGTGAGATCATCCTGGTTCTCACTATGACAAGAGATTTTTTAATTTGAACCTGGGTATCTGGGGTATTATGCACTGAATCTCATGGACACAGTGTCAAAAATGAGATGAGTAAGGTCATGATATGCAATTGTCATGAATTTCAATTATCTATTTAGCTTAATTAAAAAAAAAAAACCCAAGAAAGTTTTTCAAAAAAACCTGATGAGTAGATTTTAAAACTTATACATAAACATATAAAAGGATAGGAATTCTTGAAGCATCATTAACAGAGAACCAAGTGAGCATACAAGGCCCACCAAATATCAAGACTTATAAACCTATAGTGATTTAGATACACTGATAGTCACAAGTATGGACACACAAAAAAATTAATGGAATAGATTTAAAATCTATAAAGTAATCCAAAAATATATGGAAAATGGTATATGATCCATTCATTTACACTTTTTTCCTAGTTGGACAAATATTTTTTTAATTAAGCTAAATAGATATTTGAAATTCATAATTGTATATCATGCTCTTATGCATTGCATCTTTTGACATTATGTCCATGAATGTTTATTTACCTAGGTCTTCTTTATTGTATGCCAGTACAATTTTAAATTATTTATATCTTTTATGTCTTATAATGGATATTTTTCTATTTTTTATTATATTTATAGTAAGTAGTATTTTTAATTGCATCTTCTAACTATACATGCCTTATTGAAATACAGTTGACTTGTGTATGGATCTTATAGCTAGTCTGCTAAACTCACTTAAATTATAAATTTATATAATATTACATACGTTCTTGAATGTCATAGAATCTAAATAAATCCTTATAGAATATCATTATGCTATTTTCCATGTCTTTTCATCTTTCCTAATTTATATCTCTATTTTGGCTAATTTTCATAAAAGATACATTAAAATTCAATGACCTTCTTTTTAGAATCATTTTTAATGATTAAACATTGTTTAATCTACCCATTAAACCTGAATTATGTATTTTAAAATTTTAGAAGTCCTATGTAGTTCCTATTCAAATCTAATTGAACATATTGGTATTCTCTGGTCCTTAAATTATTTTTTATTACTTTAATCATATTAAATTTACTTACTTTATATTCTGCATGTGATTTGTCCTATACCCAAAGTTTTGGTGGGATTGATTCTGAAAGCTTTTGGTACTGTTACTCTTAGTCATGGTGGCTTGTTCTTTCACATATTTAGTGTTCCTTGTGATTTCATGCTTCTTGAATTTTATCTTGGCATTTTTTTTCTTTAGCACTAGCTTTAAAGTGTTAATTTGCTTCTACCTGCTGCCTATGAAAAATATTGATGTTGGACCTGTTTACAATTTTTCTTAAGGTTTTCAGACAATATAGCTCATGGGATTCTTTCCCCAAAGGAGCATAAGCATAGGCTAGTTGTTAGGAATTTTCAAGGGAAACTTCTTTTTTGCTGCCTTCAACTAGACTCAATGCCAAATTAGGCAGATATTCCACTAGATACATCTGCAGGGTATGTTCTTCATGTTTATAGTTGTATAGGCACACCTTCCTCTCACTTGTTACTAGCAAAATTTACAATGATCCAACCACACATAGATTTAATGAATATCTATATTTGTATATATAGTTTATAAGCCACACTGTTATCTGTAAAGAAGTTCCAAATTTTCAACAATATTCATTTATCTTAAGATGACTATGTTTGACTTTATTTGTTTCTACTTAACTTTGTATTTGACTTTCTTATTAGTGGCCGGTACTAATGTTAATGGGTCAAATATTAAAGTCAGAAGTGATTCTAAGCTCATTTCTTTACATATATTCCAGATTACAAGATTAAGTGATGTCTCCTAAATGTCAGCCTCATACTCAGCTTTCACTCTACCCTCTTCCCTCAGTCTGAAATACCATCCTACCCCATCCTCCACCCAGTCTCATTTGCTGAAAATTTACTACCTCAAAGCTCAAGTGAAATATGGAATTCAGTAAGCACTCCCTTACTGTTTGCTCTCACAACCATACCACACTGTCATGGATTATTTATTTTGTCTATATATTTTGAACATTAATAAAAATTCATTCATCCTGAGTATCAAATCTATAATTAAAGATCTAGCTAGAGAAAACTTAACCTTCCTTGCTATATTGTTAAAGTAACATGGAATAATATGTTTCTTCAAATGGGAGAAGTCAGAACTCAAAATATTACATATAAACAGAATCTTTATTTCAAAGCAATGAAAAATGACTAATGGCACAAAAAGGAAATTGATTAAGAGTGATTTCAAGTAAAAGCTATGTAACTAAAATTCTCAGTGCATGCATTTGGGGAACAGTTTTTTTTTTATGTAATGCAGTTTTGAAATAACAAAGAAATGAGACTTGGAAGCAATTATTTTCAACTATGGCTTTGAGATGTACACTACTTTGAAAGTGGAAAAGTTACATTTTAGTAATGGATTAGAAAAACATATGAATTAGCAGATCTGATAGAATTAAGAGACGTTAACACAGAGAAGTAAAAACCAGTAAGTCACCCTTCAAAGGGTTACAAAACAGAGCTCTCTCACAACTGTGTATTTGGAAGTGAATCATGCACTACACAAGTAAACACCTGAAGGAAAAATATAAACTGGATGCAATTTAATTGATTATAATGATCTCACCGGGAGAAAGAGCCATGGCCTTTCATTAACATGTATTAAAGAACCACAAAGGTTACAAATAGTTCATGGTTTTAATGTTCCTTCATTACTTTCTTCTTCACCTTCTTTTTCTACTTCTTTTATATTTTAAACCATATTCATTTAGCATTCAGCCAAAGAAACAGCAGGACTCTCTTGAACCTGCCACCAATGATTTATTAAGCTCATTTTCTATTCATTTGTTTATAGATCAAACACAGAAAGAAAGGCTCAACAATATTGAACATATTTAATAAAAAGCACACAAACCAAGTATTTAAACTTCGTATTGTGCTAGGTTAGACATTTTGGAAGAAAGACAATAATTACACATAGGCAACTGCTTTGATGTAGCCTCTCAAATCAATACAGCTACTTAGTACAAGGTAGGCATTTATGTATGTTTAGCATTGGCGCTCTTTCCAGAGTATGACATTTCAGGTAAATGTGCTTTATTGCAGACATGGGAAAACAGATCAATGAACTTCTCATTGACAGCCTCTTTCTCACTTGCTAGCCTCTATAAATGGGATGTCATTAATCTCCCATTCGCTACAACAGCAGTCTCTAAATTGGTTGACTGTGCACCCCATTAGTAAAAAGTTTTTGTTTTGGCTACTCTGCTTTATTATTTATAAATAATAAAATGCCCTGCTCTTATTAGAATATAAAATACACAAAAATTTCTAAAAGCAGAAATTTTAAATAAACACTAGCAAAAGAGAAGTTGTAATATTCTCTTCCTGTACTTTATGGATCATCTTGCTGTGTCCCTGAGGCATGCATGCATCATTTTGGAGACCACCATTCCAGAAAACCTATGTGTCCTGTGAGACACAGCATATAACTAAATAAAATAGATATCTGCAGAATGTAGAAAACTACAGTAAGTGCTCTTCTGATAGTTTCCCACAGAATCAGGAGGTTTTCATTAAGTAATAGTCATGTTTAGTGAACATTATAAAACTTTATTATCATTTCCCCATAATACAACTTTTATTTCCCAGTCATAAAAGCAAATGTCTCACCAATAGATGGTATTCCAGAGTGAAAAGATTAATCTTAGGTCTATCATAATTATGGGATATTCACAGTCTAGCTTATTTTTTTATTGTACCAATGTTCTTCAAATAAAATGATTTATCCATTCAAAAAGTAAGCATGGGATATATTATCAAGCTGAACTCCCTGGTTCTGGTATATTTAACATTCATGTGTGGGAAATGAGTATCTAAGTTTTGCCATTTATGTGGGTTTGCCATTGGTTTCAGCAGTCATAGTTTGTTCCAATGTGCAAAAATATGATGGGAAACAGTGGTCATCTGTATTGATTTCCATTGAGTAATGAGAACAAAAAGTAATACTATAGAATTGAATTATTTTTTCAAGATTTTTTAATTTATTTATTTGATAGAGAAAGAGAGGAAGAGAGAGTACAAGCAGGGGAGCAATAGAAGGAGAGGGAGAAGCAGGCTCCCCATCACTGAGTGGGGAGGCTCCATCCCAGGGCCCCGAGATCATGATCTGAGCTGAAGGCAGATGTTTAACCGACCCCCGAGCCACCCAGGTGCCCCTAGAGAATTATTATAGAAGTACACCGGCTTAGAAATAAGTTTAAAAATCAAAGTTATTTAAATTATTAAAATAAGGGGCCTTTAGGGACAGTTCACTTGCACTAAATCCCCTGTAACTTTGCATTCCTAATGAGTAGAATGATGAAAGTGGGTGGCATTTAAAATACTCCCACATTTTAGGGGGCGCCTGCGTGGCTCAGTTGGTTAAGCGACTGCCTTCGGCTCAGGTCATGATCCTGGAGTCCCGGGATCGAGTCCCACATCAGGCGCCCTGCTCAGCAGGGAGTCTGCTTCTCCCTCTGACCCTCTTCCCTCTCATGCTCTCTATCTCTCGTTCTCTCTCTCTCAAATAGATAAATAAAATCTTTAAAAAAATAAAAAAATAAATAAAATAAAATACTCCCACATTTTAAACCCAGTGTCCTGTGTTAGGGTTTCATGTTCATAGTGTTGCTTTTTCATGATAAGGTAGGTCAGTGATTTTCTGCAGGTCATATATCTTCTCAAAGAAATGAGGATTTATCTGGTGAGTATTTGATAGACGATTACAAAGTCTGTATGATTATGATTACTAAAATATACAGTTTAACCAGGCAAAGTGAGGTACTTTAGCAAAAGAGAAATACTAATTTAAAACTGCATTTTGACACCTACAGTGTAAAGCTAACCAGAAAAAGGAGGGAACATATTGTAATTTATGACAATATTATCACTGTATTCACTAAAATTCAATTATGACCCCAGGATGTTGTTAGGCACCCACATAGGCAAATGAGGTACTGCACTGGACACAAATAGATGTGAGAGTTAATTTTAAACCTCTGGGGGCAATATGAAAAGCAAAGACACAGTGATTTTAGGATGCAAAAAACAAGATGTGATTATGATATGTGGCCTTGTTTTAGGGAACACCTAGAATCATAGAAAGTTAGTGGGGTGCATCGATTTAATTAAACTTAAGGAAACTGAGAGCAGAGAGTGAAACGTCTCACTCAAAGTTGCAAAGTAAGATAATGCAGAACCAAAACCAAACCCTGCCATCCTAATATTATTTTAGACTACTTACCCCACCTACAGCACATTTCTTAGACTATTATTAAGGACATTATTACATAACTTAAAAGTAATTTTTATTTCTTTCAACAATGAAAAGCTATTTGAAGTTCATCTTGGGAAACAAGGCTGTTTTTAAAAAATATTGCTCTAACTAAAATATAATGAAAATAATTTCTTTCATTATTCTGAGAGCAGTTACAAAATGTCTGGATCAACAGAAGTAAAATATATATAAAATAAAATGTAATATATAAAATTAAAATATATAAATTAAATATAAATGTATATAGAAATTAAAATAAATGGATAGTTATATATAAATCTGTATGTATGCATATGTACATATACACAAACATACATATATGCATTCACACATATATACAGCATTCATGAATATTAAATTGATTTGATTATATTAGCATATTTTCAATAATTAGGTTTTGTTTTATAATCATTGCCTGTGAAATAAAAAATAAGTCTGTGACACACTGAAACACAGAAAAATATACAGCAAGGCAAATGATGTAATTATTCATAAAGGAGATTTTACAGAGAGAAAAGGAGGAACACTGATAAAATAGTAGATTCTCCTCCTGATCAGCAATATAAGAATCTCAAAACTTTTCAAATGAAGCAACTCTGGGAGGTCTTCACTATACTGCAAATATATATATTTTTTAATTTTGTAACTACGATTTGTGAAAGCCTTCTTGCCAACCATAGGCAAAATAAGGCATCTTTAGCAGATGTATAGATCTCTTATAGGCAAAGCAATTTTGAGGAAACCTGATTACAGTTATACACAGTTTATTTCACTATATTTAATAATATAATTTTATTTTAATGTCTGCTTTGATCCCTTCTTTATATTCCAGTTAAATTCATGGCTTCCTTGTAGGAAAGTCATACGTTTTGTTATCATCCTGCCTTTGAAAATTAAAAATATATTGTTTCAGTTGGAAACTATCAATAGAAAAGATTATGAAAAAAATATTGTATACATATATTGTGTGTCATAAGGACTGTATCAGAAAAAAAATGATTTGTAAAGAAATCTAGGTTGTTCAGGGGGAATATACCATCATCTTAATCTAAAGACAAAATTTCTAACAGATGAATAAAGAACGTAAGTTAGCCTTACAGCTTTTGCATTCTAACATTACACAAAGGTTACAAAACAATAGACAGCCTTATCAAGGAAATAATATGTCCTTCCATGAAAAATGAACACAACAAGGAAGTGCTGTAAGGAGAGTGAGAAAATGCCAAATCTTTCCATGACATTGCTTGTTGACGTTTTCCTCAATCCATTTTGCATGGTCTCTCAAAATTTAATGTGCAGAACGTTCACATTTGCTGGCCCGGTGCTTTTCAATTACATCCCTTAGTTTGGCCTAATACTTAACTTGCCACAGGGTGACAGGCAGAGCAAGATGGAAAAGACTCTCATATTCTCTCTCCCTTTTCCTCACCTGCCATGCCT
This sequence comes from Zalophus californianus, assembly GCF_009762305.2. Taxonomy (NCBI): domain Eukaryota; kingdom Metazoa; phylum Chordata; class Mammalia; order Carnivora; family Otariidae; genus Zalophus; species Zalophus californianus. The sequence continues at coordinate 67,612,741 of NC_045606.1, read as the reverse complement.
CATGCCCTTCCCCCTTTCAACACTATTTTATGCTAGGAAGATCACAATTATTGTGGTATATTGCCCAGGAATTTCTTCAAATATGTCTGTCCCTCGACAGTACTCCAGTCAAGAAATATATATCTCCTTTTCCCTTAGTGACATAGATCTTTAGTCCTTTTATACATAATTTTCACAGAATATAATCAGTACCAGGAAAATGGTTAAATTAGCAAATGATTTGAGCACTGCATGTAACATCAGCATCAAAAGTAATACCCTGAACTCAGATGATCCAGATTTTCAAGAAGGGATTACATGGGCTACATATTCTAGTTAGTCATTCTGTTGATTGATTTTTATTTGTAAAAATTTAATAGGTAATTTCACATTTGACCTTTTAATCAATGGACCCATAATTTCTGGTCATGGATTCCTTTTCCCTTGGGAAAAGAAAAATTATGGTACACAAAAATCATCATCATAAAAAATATAGGAATTATCACTGCACTACCAGTATAATCAATTATTTGTATATTTATGTGAGAAAAAAATGTTACTATTCACATAGCCCATATTAACTAGAAAGTCAGAAGATTAAACTGAGATTGATTTTACCTTCGGTACTAGCCCTGATACCAACATATGGAAAAACTTTAACTTTACAGTTTGCAAACTCTGCTGTTTTACTTGAACATAGTAATACCAGCCTGTTTGTTTTTTGTTTTTTTTTTTAAGATTTTATTTATTTGAGAGAGTGCAAGACAGCAAGAGACAGTGAGCAAGAGTGAGCGAGATGAGGAGCAGAGGGAGAAGAGCCGGAAGCGGGGCTTGATCCCAGCACTCCGGAATCACCACCTGAGCTGAAGGCAGCCGCTTAACCAACTGAGCCACCCAGGTGCCCCCAGCCTGGTTTCTGAACTTAGGACTCTAAAGTTGCTTTCTTGCTGAGGAACTATCCAAAGTTCACTCTTAAGGTATGATATTTGTTCTTATTTCTCTGGGGGTCTGCAAGGATCCCCTCTAATAAATTAGAATTCATTATATTAGGGATAGGGGACAGTGCTTCCTTTCTAAACAGGTTATAGAAATCCCAGACTCCTTGTTCTGTAGTGAAAATACAGGGGACTCTATAGCAAACTATGGCTAAGATTTTTAAGTTGTAGAATATTCTTGCTTTACACTCACCTTTATGGCATCATATAAGGAATCTTTTTTCACTTTTTTAATCAGAAAATGTTCTCTGACCGTCAATGGGATTTGGGAGTCACTATAATCAACAGACAGTGTGGGAGGTCCTGACTAAGCCTTTGGAATAGTGGAGAAAGGTGGGAGATAAACACACCAGGCATCTGTTAAAGATTTTTTTTCCTTTATTGAAATGCATAATTGCCTTGTGAAGTTTCTAATTTGTTTTGCTTTACAAACACACTATAATACGTATTTCTTATGTTTCACTTTTATTCTCTGTGAAGCTCAACTTTAGATTAATTTCTAAAATCTAAGCAATTGTCTTTTTGTTTTATATACTCTCATTTAAGATGATTTATAATTAGTTTTATTACCAGAAGATTTTGTAGCAACTTATTCAAAATTCTGAAAAACCAGGATAATTTGGAACAATGTATGCAGAAGGATCTAATTAAACAAAAAAAATATATTGGAAATTCAAATTCTATAACCATCAATTAAAAGTTATGTAATATTCTGCTTAACAAATTGGTAAAATTAAATAAAAAGTTCACAATGTTAAATCAGTGGGAATTCTTATACATTAAATATGAACTCAGCAATACTAAAAGTTAAAAAAAAAAAATGCCCACATCACTGATTGAGAGGTAGAACTATGGGACTTTTTATTTTCATTTTCTGCTTTTCTGTGCTTCCAAACTTTTAAAACATTAATAAATTAAGTTTTATTTTAAATACAATATAGTTGTTATAGGGTAATTCCTTGATTACAAAGTCTTCCTGGAATAATAATCCTTTGGCAGAAATAACCAAATTTCTGAAAATAATCTCAAGGCAGTGTAATAAGGTACACCCTCCTGTGCCCTCTCCCCACTCTGTTTGGTCCTTGATGCCCTTTTGCTCCTAGAAGCCTCTTGATCTTGTAATGAAGATAAATTGGACATGTTGGTAAAGTGAGACAAGTGAGAATTTTTCACTATAAATTAATTCCAGTCAAGGTTCTATCTCAAACAGGTATTAGGCCTTAACTCAATAGACTTTCACTTTTAATTCTTTAATTTCTCATTATAAGATGAAAGGAAAGCTCTCCCATTGAAGGAATTTGATAATGAGCTCTGCTACCAAAAAATGTGTAAGATAGTGTTTCTACCTCAAGAAATTCATGCTCTAGGTAGAAAATTAGATATGGTAAACAAATGACAAAATGATATGGAAAACACCAAAACAATGTCTATTTAGAAGTGCTAAGTGAACACAACAAAGCAAATCATTTTACTTGGGGAATCTGTGTAAAAAGATGACTTTTAGGAAACAGTAAATATGAAGTGGAGTAAAAGAAGAAAGCCAACGCAGAGGGAACAAACCAGGCAAAGGCATAGAGGCTCAAAAGCATGGACCATGTCTTAAGGAACAGTAAAAGTTGTATTGATTAGGTTGGTGGGAGAGGAAGTTGAAATCTACCTTGGGATTAGCTTCTTATAAACTGGTAGGTTGACTTTTGTGGCTATTGATAAGAGAATAAAGGTATATCTCGGCACAAGACCCCTTGAATTTCAATACTTATTACTATATGAGGTTTTCATATTTAATTGAAGTCTTTTAAGGTATTTGAGTGTAAAGCATCAGAGGGGACAGGTGTGTAGTGGAGACTAGCCACAGTTCTCCAATACCTATTATCCCCATCTCCATGTAGCAGTAGACTCATTTGTTCCCAGAATCCTTGCTCTTCTATGGTAAATGAACTGAGATTAGGCAGCTGATGGTAACTGCAGCAGAACCTGAAGCCTCCCTAGTCCTGGGGCACATGTGGTTGATCAGTCTATTGCTTTTTGACTCCTACCTCCTTGCTTTTGATGCTGTATCCCAAGGTAACCAAATAATTTATGTTTTAATAATTTGATTCCTTATTTTGGTTAATATTAAATGTCATTTTGCTTAAAGAATTCTAGCCAAGAGAATATTCATATCTCTATTATACTATTTCTATCACAAAAGGAAATAGGGCCTAAAAACAGTATACCTTTCATTCAGAGTTGAAGTATTAAAGATATCAAAGAGGGGGTGCCTGGTGGCTCAGTCGTTAAGCGTCTGCCTTTGGCTCAGGTCGTGATCCCAGAGTCCTGGGATCGAGCCCCGCATCAGGCTCCCCGCTCAGCGGGAAGCCTGCTTCTCCCTCTCCCACTCCCCCTGCTTGTGTTCCTTCTCGCACTGTCTCTCTCTGTCAAATAAATAAATAAAATCTTAAAAAAAAAAGATATCAAAGAGAAACTCATCCAATTTTTTTTGTTTTGTTTTTTAACTGTACCATTAGTAGTTGAAAGTAATTTTCAAGGTTCTCTTTAGTGCTATTTTTCTTTGATTGTGGATATTAATAGACATACACAAAGACACATATATATGTAAATGTATATACACATTATATATCAACAAACAATTGAATTGACTGAATAAAATCACCTTCTTCCCCTCCTACCCAATGTTATTAATTCATTCAAAAATATTTATTAAGCATTATTCTAGGCTAGGTCATTTTTCACAATGGAGAAACACCAGTGGACAGAATAAAATCTCTGCCCACCTGCAGTTCTAATGAAAACGCAGAAAACAAACAAATGCACAGACGTATTACATAATGCATAGTTTTAAATGTTATGAAAAAATTAAAAGCAGGATTAGGGAATCAGCCATGCGTTGCAGAGAGGGTTTTTTCAGATTGGGTCATCAAGTAAAACTTCTCTGATGAGCTAACATTTCAACTGTGCCCTGAATGAACTGGTTTGCAATTTTCTTTTTCAGATAATTGACAGCAGGAGAAAAGAAAAAGTCACTGAGAGCATTTACAGAGAGCAATTATAATGCTGAACTTTAGAATACATGATGGACAAAGGAGGAAATTTAGGAACTCTTAGAGGGGGCTGGTATTGATAATAAAAAAGTGGTGGAGGCCAGGGATGGGATGTCTGAGAATTACTGGAAACATGGTAAGTTAGCTAGAAAAATGGGAGGTGCTAGAGTGGTTGAATTCAAGAAGTCTGAGGTAGTGTTATTATTGGTAATTGTATTAGTCAGGTCTCCAGAGAAACAGAACCAACAGAAGACAGACAGATACAGACATAGAGATAGAGATAGAGATAGGAGAAGACTGATCGTAGGAATTGGCTCACGCAGTATGGAGGCTAATATGCCCCACAATCTGCCGTCTACAAACTGGTGGTATAATTCAGTCCAAGTCTGAAGGCCTGAGAATTAGGGGAACCAATGGTATAAATCCAGAGTCTGAAGGTTTAAGAACTAGGATCTCCAATGTCCTAGAGCAGAAGAAGAGGAGTTTCCCAGTTTAAGGAGAAAGAGAGAATTTGCCCTTCCTTCACATTTTGTTCTTTCAGGGCCTTCAGTGAATTGGATGATGCCTGGCCACATTAGTGAGAGTAGATCTTTACTTGGTCTGCTAAATCCAATGCTAATCTCTTCCAGAAATATTCTTTCAGACATACCCCAAAATAATGTGTTCCTAGCTATCTGAGCATCAGTAGCTCAGTCATGGTGACACATAAAATTAACCATCACAATGAAGTGGTAGAGACTACCCAGAGTTCCCCAAAATCATTATCTCCTTCTTGTAGGAGATGTGCTTTCTTGTAGCAACAGACTGATGCCAGTTTCATCTAGGCATATGAATGCCAAGCTACACATTATATGTCTGTACCCTCTCTAAAGCTACCTGTGGCTAGAGGCTTGATGGGTGTTACATCTAGATAATCTCTATAAGAGAAAGCCACTTTCCTGTACTCTGTATTCTGCCCACCTCAAAAATTAAATTTCCATTGTCTACAATGCGGACTTGTAAGATCCAGCTCCCATCTTGAGGATGAGGACATACCTATCAAGAATGGCTAATGGCATCATCGAGAAACCTGGGTCCCTGAATGATCTAATGGGCAACACTATCCTTCCAAACTAGATTGTCTACCTCTAAACTGTTACATGAGAAAGAAATGACTTCTTTTCAAGCACTGGAGATTGTGGTTCTTTCATCAAGTCAGCTACTAGTATGTACAACATCTTGCTACTCAAACTGTGGTCCATGGTAGCAGCACTGGTGCCACATGGGATCTTGTTAAAAACACAGACTCTAAGACTCCCCTCCAGACTAATAAATTGGGCTACATTTTAAACAGCTCTCCAGGTAATTATTATACACATCAAAGTCTGAGCAGCACTGCCTAGTGCTTAAGATCTGAATATAGAAATCTAATGCTCAGGATCAAGGTATCAACATGGCCATGGAGTGTTAAAGTGGGGTGGATGGAAAGAAAATTATAATTAAAGAGATCAAGTAAATAAGAAGCTAGGAGGTTAGAAATGTATATATGATGGTGGATAAGTGATCACCTAGAATAATCACCTAGAATGATGAGAAAAAAAATGTTAGAAAAAAAGTGAGCCAGAGCTAAAATGTTTGGTTAGGTGAATGTGATGGTTAATTTTACATAGCAACTTCACTGGGCCATGAGTCATCCAGACAATTGGTCAAATATTATTCTGTCAGTGAGAATGTTTCTGGATAATATTAACATTTGAATTGACAGAAAGAGTAAAAAAGATTGTCCTCCCTTTTGTGGGTGGGACTCATCTACTCGAAGAAAGACCTGAACAAAACACAAAAGCTAAGAGGGAACTCCTCTGGCCTAAGTACTTAAGATGGAACATAGGTATTTTCCTGTCTTTGGACTCAAACTAGAACTACACCAACAGATTTGGGGTCTCCAGCTTTCTACTGCAGATCTTGAGAATTCTCAGTCTCTTTAAACAAACACATGAGCCAATTCCTTATAATAAATCTCTATTGGTTCTGTTTTTCTAGAGAACTCATGCAGGGAGGGAGTCACCAGGAAGACACATGTGCCAATGATAGTAACAAGGAGGGGTAATAAGAGGAAAGTTTTGAATATACCCTCTTTTAGAAGAGCTGGGATTTTTAAGGTATGGAGTAAAAATTACTTAAAAGCAGTAATGAAGAACAAAGATTTTTGGTTACCACCAAATTATACATTGGAGTAATTGTGCTGTTAGTGAAAAACAAACGAACCAACCCAAATACACCTTGAGATAAATACAGGGGAAGAGTAATTTCAGGGGAGAAATATCTTGAGGGTACAGCAATACTTAAACAAGAGCATACAGGTGAAGAGAATATTAATAGAAATAGTTTAAGAGGGATGCCTGGGTGGCTCAGTTGGATAAGTGTCTGCCTTTGGCTCAGGTCATGGTCCTGGGGTCCTGGGATTGAGTCCCGCATCAGGCTCCCTGCTATGTGGGGAGCCTGCTTCTCCCTCTCCCTCTGCCATTCCCTCTGCTTGTGCTCTTTGGCTCTATCTCTCTGTCAAATAAATAAATAAAATCTTAAAAAAAAAGAAATAGTTTAAGAAATAGGACACATTGACAATGAAAAATCACAGGTCCGAAGAGCACCATAAAAGGATTTAGGGCTGAGGGAAGAAAGTTGGATGGAAGGCGAGGCCAGTGATAAATGTTCATATAATGATGGATAACAAAAGAGAGACTTCTGATAATAGTTGAAGGGAACCTAGATAATAAGGATGGTGCACCTCCAAGAAAACTCTTAGATGATATAAGAAATCAATTAAAATATAGATGTTTTAATTGGAGAAGATGTAGTTCAAAGTGATTAAATAGACCTAGAGATGGCAAACTCTCTTAGGAGGCTGCTCAACACTTCCCATTGCAGGAGACACTGAAGCAGCAGGGAGTTACCTGTAATCAAAATCTTGTGATGACATTGAAGCACTAGGAAAGTTGAAAGCTTAAGTGAGACTGAGGATTCTAATATTATTGACAAGTGAACTAACATAGGTAAATACTTGATAACCTTTGTTCTAAAAGACGACACAAGTGTACTTGTATTATTCATAAAATATGTCAATACAGAATGCTTTAATCCTGAATAATTCCTGATAACTATTTTGCTCTGTGATACATCAGTAGACACATCTCCCTATAATCACTCAGCAAGACACAACTCCCTATAATCACTCTTAGAATGTGCTATGACTTAAGGAACTTCATGAATTTATGAATGGATAGAGAACCATATAAACATCCCAAATCACATTGCTGCTTTGCCAATTCTTTGAATTATGGATAGGTAGTTTGGCAACTATTTTCTTATATCATAAAGGTATTATTTTACTTGGAAGCTAAAAGCTATCACTCAGTCTTGGCAAATGTAAGATGCCATACAATTTACTATTCATTTAAACTAACAACTTTGAGATATTTATAATAATTGTACCAAAGTCCTGACAAAATCATTTTGCTCAAAACTTTCAGCTTTATTTATGTTTAGTCTCATACAGGATTTCTGCAACAGATGGAATTTTAAAATCATTATTATTGATTTCCCAATCTTCCTTAATATTCAGGTGCTAACAAAAACATATTTGACACGGAAAATAAAGCTTAATACATAATAAGACTAGATGAATCTTTTTACTTCCTTATCTTAGATATCTCTCATCTTCTTAACCTCACCTAGGTCTTGTCTTCTGTAATTTAATATTCAGCTTAGTGACTAGCGGCAGAATACAAACCATTGAGTAGTTTCAATTCATTAAAAAGATTATCACAAGGTTATTGAATTAATTGTATGGTTTGAATTTATAAAACACCACTCAAGGCAACAAAAAAATGAGTAACAATTCTAGTTTGTAATGAAAATTTCAAATATTCCCATTTATGAACAATGAAGCATTGAAATGTTCCTTCAATTCTCCACTCTGATTATAATTTTATTGGCTCTCAGTTTAGAAAATAGTTTGGTTCTTCCCCTTGACATCTCCAATACATAACTTTATTTCAATAAAACTACTGAGATGTTTTCATAGTGAAAATTTCTGCTTATTATCATTTCTTTCCACTTCTCTTGCTACACACACACACACACACACACACACACACACACACACTCTCACAAAGAGAAACAAATAATTTCTGTTTGAAATAAGAAAAAATTTAAGATGAGACATAGGTTTATTTTCTCCTCTTAAGGCCCCGTTATTTCTCCCAATACAGAGTGTAGTTTGACAAAACAAAACAAAAACATTATCTGAGAAGTCTGATTGATTTCGGTTCAACTTTTGGCTACATTCTCAATAACACAGAGTTGGATAAATTTTAAAACTACTTAGAATTTCAATGTTCTCCTTTGTAAAATGAGAGTATATGGCTTTCTCTACTGACACTTGTGAAGAATAAACTGTCCAAGGCTCTCAACTTTTCCACTATGTTCCTCCTAAAGGGAAAAGAGAGTAAATGGACCTCTGAAAGGAGAGTTAAAAATGAATTCAAAACACAAAATTTATTTGAAGTTTTACATTTTTTACATCAATATTGAAGAATAAGATATTAGTTAATGGGAGTTGTCAGCTTCTATCTTCACAATTTTCTACTTAATTATCACTTCCCCTCTTCTATAAGGAATAAAAGATTTTATAAATATAAAATACCTACGAGGAATATTTTACTTGAAAAACAATCAAAACAAAGAAATACTATGTCATACCTTCATTTAGGGAGCTGCACAATGAAGTGTAAAATACTGTAGGATGCATATTATATGCTTCAAAGCATAATTTTGAATGGCATGAAAGAGTTGACAGAGCTACAGATGATGGGGACACAGTGGCATGAACAAAATGATTCTTTGAGTCTGCAACTCCCTGGAGTTTTAAGATGCTAAAGCAATGGAAATGAGCATACGTATCTAGAGTAGTAATGATGTATTAATGTCATAATGTTGTATTAAGAGCTGTGAGTTTGAAACATTGCTACAAGACTAAACCACAGGTCTCATGGCTTTGTAAGCTTATTAGAACACAATGTATATTGCAATGCACTCTACTATATATCTACTTTTAATATAAAAGCTGTGTTTATTCAGGTAAGCCTTAATAGGAAATCGGTATCACAGGAAGGTCTATACTGTGATTTCAAGGGTCCGGCATCTCTGTTGGTTAAAAAAGAAAAAAAAAAAAAACTATCTTACCTGCTTAGCATAGTGTTTGCCATATTGTAGTGGATTAAAAAATATTAGCTCCTATTCTGAGTCTATATTTGTGATGATCAATTTTATATGTCAACTTGGTTAGATAATTGTGCCAGATATTTTATCAAGCTTTATTCTGGATGTTTCAGTGAGGGTGTTTTGGATGAGATTAACATCTAAATCAGTGAACTTTGAGTAAAGTAGGTTGCCCTCCATAATAAGGATGAGCTTCATCCAATCAGTTAAAGGTCTCAATAAGACAAAAAGATTCATCTCCTCTAAGCAAGAAGGAATTCTGCAACAGAAGGCCTTTGGATCTGAATTGCAACATTGGCTCTTCCCAGGTCTCCAGTCTGCTGGCCCACTATGCACACTGTGGATTTGCCAGTGTCCGTAATCATGAGTCAATTCCTTAAATATCTCTATCTATATGTATACTATGTTTATATCTATCTATACATACATATACATCCTATTGATTCTGTGAACAACCCTAAAGTAAAACATTTAATGATAAAATCATTTACTTTATCATGGATGAAGACATCATTCCAGTAAGCTCATGTAATTTTAAATACAGAACTCAAGTAGAATCAAAGGCTGAACACCACTGAATTAGCACAGGGACCTTTTAGGGACTGAATTGTGCCTCCTCAAATCCATATCCTCCTAGTACCTCAGAATGTGTCTGTATTTGGGACCTTTAAAGAGGTGATTAAGGTAAAATGAGGTCAATGTGTGGGCCTGAATCCAATATGACTACTGTCCTCGTAAGAAGAGAAGGTTAAACACTGACACACACATAGAGAAGACCATGTGAAGACACAAGGCGAATTTAGCCATCTACAAGTCTACATCTACAAGAGAGGCTTTAGAAGATATCTTGATCTCAGATTTCTGGCCTTCAGAACTGTAATAAAACAAATTTCTGTTGTTTAAGCCACCCACTTTGTGGTACTTTGTTATAACAGTCCTTGCAAACTGATATAGAACCCAAACTCATTTTGGGTGATGGGACAATTATTCCTTGAACCCTATCACAGAGCTCCATATTAAATTAAATCAGCAAGAGATATAGATAATTGAGTAGATCTCTTAATAAATAGGAGATTGTGAGGCCTTTTAAATAAATGACATTTATTTAAGGGATAATACAATTTAAAGCATACAGATTTAAAATTAAAGCATTAGAAAGCACTCCAAAAATGTTATGATAACCTTAATCAATAGAAACTGCATGTAGCCTCCATTGCCTTCTCTTTCAAAACATGATCTTGCAGTTGGACTGAGGTAGTCAGGCAAGGCTCTTGAGAGAACTATAGAAAATGACCCAATCTTTATGATCTGCTATTTAAGGGACAGCTATTTATCAGTCCTGAAGCAGCCAGTCCTTTTGCCTTTAAGATGAAACAGTAAACATTTGAATCACTCTCTTGACAGCCCTCCTAATATCAAAATATCTTTTATTTTCCCTGGTTACCAGCCCTTCTAAGGTTTATAAAATGTTTTGAAGCATTTAAAGGTCTCATATGGAACATACAAGTTGCTCATTTGTTGAATGTACCTAGGAAGATAAGCGATACATCACTGCAACATTTTTATAGGAAGATTTATTTAATGAAAAGGCCCTGAGTGTAAGAGTTTCTCACACACACACACACACACACACACACACACACACACACACACACATCTCAGTATCATAAGCTGTAGTTCTAAAACCAAATGATCTAAAATCTTCTTAGTGAAAACTTTTTTTTCTCATGAGCTTTGAGCTTTCATTTTACTTTACCATTGAGTAAACCTGCAATCTTATGGAAGTTCTGTTATCATTTAACAGTGCTATTTTCAAATAAAGCCATATACAAAATACAGAATTGAATGTGATTCCTTCCCATTGGTCTTTCAAAAACACTTCTTTATGCTTCAGTTCTGCAGGAAATCAAACTAATTTTCAAATGCTGATATAAATACCACATAAAATATATCCCATAAAATCGATATTTTCTGTGTATTAGAAAATAGATTATATACCAAATTTATACTTCATTTTTTTTAACTAAACAATTTTATTTTCACTTTTGGTAACCTTTTCTGTATTTTTCTAACGTTAAATTTCTCTTAAGAAGATTATTACTTTTCAACATTCCTTTCCCCAGAATTGTGTCTCCCATTACATTGTAGTCTCTTCAGAAGGTTAGTTCTCCAGTTCCCTCTCTGTAGTTTTCAAGGCGGAAAAAAAAAAAAAAACATGAAATACATAATTTTATTTAGATTTTGCATTTATGTTCAAGACATTTAATATTGTTATAATAAATTTGAAATGATACTCACAGTTCTTAATAGTCATTCTAAAATAGAGTTAGAAATTTTAACCTTTACAATCTGGTATTTACTTAAATGTGTCCAAACTGCTACACTAGCTTCTTCAAGTCCTGTATATAATCAGCAGTTTCAAATGTAATGCAGGAAATGACTCAGTTCACAAATAAACTATATTGCATGGGCTATTATACAGAATTTCTCTTACTTTGTTTTTGGTACTTGCTGATGTTAATTACTAATTATTAGCTTTAAGAAATAAGATCCAGTGCTCAGCAGCTATATTTGCTCTTTTGTGAACTTACTGAACCATTTCTATTAAACCACTTAACTTCTCTGTGCATTTTGTCTTACTTCCATAAGAAAATTCCTTAAATATATTAAATAAATGGGGTTGATATATTTTAAGACTGTTGAATAAAATGTACCAATTAATAGTATCAGAGTTTATGATTAAATTTAATATAATTTAATCATGTCTTGTATCAGCTCAAAGAAAATCCTGTGAGCAAAAATCTGTTATGGCTCTTGCCTCTAGATTTCCAACCAGTAAAAAAATTTACATTAAAGATTGACTTATGTGAGTGCCTTTTTCAATCCCTGTTGACTGAAAGGCAGAGGGAAAGTTAGTGAAAACTTCTACTACCTGTCTTTTGCTAGCATTCCTGATAAAACCTAGACCTCAAAAGTAAGAAGCTAAAGTAGTGGGGAAAAATAACAGTAAGGGCAGTTTTCTCCATCCCTGGAAAGTCTTTTCATTTTTCAGTGTCTAGCTGGGCAGATATTACTTTCACTCAAGACCACTGATTAATTAAAAAAAAAAACAAGAAACAAAAAACTTCCCCAAAACCACACACACACACACATTGTACAGGTTGTGGGAACCCCAAATACCCATGACATCCTGAGAGTACACTGATGTTAGAATACTTTACAAAAGATATCAGCAGAAATTTGACTAATCATTACTGACCCAAGTTCTTAGAATTAATGGGTGAAGAGATCATCGCAAATTTTAGAGACTGATAAATGACAACAAACTTTTGTGAGCAGATGCTTCTGATGGCATGATAACCAACTTACTAAAATGGGTGAAATAAGGAGTTTGGCAGCCTTGCCCTGAGAGAGTTAAGTCCTATCCACCATCAGCTCAGTAATGGAATAATCCTTCCAAAGTAGTAGGAATATCATGAATGTAGGTGACCCTGCACTACACCTTTATGATAACTTAGTGCCCCTCATGCTGACTATGATAGATACTATGACAGTCAGATTTGTAGAGTCACCTACCTACCTCAGTTCATGAAATATGTAAGCATGTGAGTGCTTAGTCCATGCTCCAATAGGAAAAGAGAGGGCAAACTAATGTGACAAAGAACTTCTCTCATTGGGAAAGTGTCAATGGGAAAACAGTTGCTTGGAAATGACTATGAGACAAATTTTCCATGATCAGAAAATTGACATATCCGGCAAGTGAATTTTGTTGCCCTTCTACCACTAGGTTCAAGTGACTACAAATTGGTGTTAGCTAGGAGAAACATTGTACTCTAGGCTTTCCTTACAAAGTGCAACAAAAGCAATCTCAGAGAATATTGTCCAACTATATGTATCACTTTTGATGACAATGCATAATTCATTGCTACCACTGGACATAAATGGACAATAAAACATATTACACAAATATACCACGTTCCATTTCAACATCAGAGCAGTGGTCTCAATGAAAACTGAAACGAGCAACTATAAAAGTTATAAAAACTGGAGCTAAAAAAAATGGTTTGGCTTCATAGTTTAAATGATTGTCATTAGGTTGAATACAAAGGGAAGTAAGATAGAGACTCTACTGATGAGGTTTCTACAATTAGGTGGTGGAAATAAGGGGTCTGGGGAGGATGCAACTGCATAGCTTTATTTTCAGAACTGATAAAATTTTTCTTCGGTTTGGTCTGTTTGTTACGGGTTACCCAAAGAAGGCAATTTAAATGGTCCAGAGTATTCATACCATAAAATTTGACATCAAATAATCATAATGTATTTTAGGATGTGTCAAAACTTTACTCTTTTCACCAAATCAGGACAAATAGTGAATTTAGTCCATCACCAAGCAGTAAGAAACAATCTTGTAGATTTTCCCCTGTCGGATCTAATATCAGCCCAGTGGTGAGGCCAAGAACTGATAATGAGTCGGCTGTAATTGTAAACCCTATGGTTAAGCATTATGCTAAGCTAGACCACCTGATCATGAGAGAGTAAGTGTGGGTCAAATGAAAACAGGCTGATATTGTAGCAAACAGAAGAAGGATTTATAAGTAGATCATGATTCCAGGGCAGAATGAACCCTCACTATGAGAATGTTTCAGAGTAAAAGAATAATACTTTTGGCTAGCTTTCAGATCTGGCAGTGATTAGTCACCAAGCTCAAAGCAAAACAAAATAAAACAAAACAACAAAACAAAACAACATCAGACCTGTTTTCTTCAGAGAAGGTGACCAAACCTCCTACTAACTCATATATTTAAAAAAAATTCACATGTAGTATTTGAAGAGGACTGACTCAATTATTTCAATAACTTTTAATAATTCAACCTACTAGTAGCCAAATACAGCAATCATTAGGCAAATATTTTATAGGCTTTATGATTTTTCCAGATGACCCAAGAGAAATATTACCAGTGAATCATATAAGATGGTAGATATTGAACAACAAAGTTTTTGTACTTTATCAAGTCATAAATTATGATGATATGTAGCTAAACAGTAGCCTGGTAGTGATAGGAAGTAAACTGCTGCTTCATGCTCAATGTCAGAGCTTGATTTGCTCCTTTTCATGTATCAAATGTAGATGAGGATGGAATGCATTTAAGGAAGATATAAATATTACCAAGGATCCTTAGAAAAATAACACAGTCAAATACCTACAACACATACTAATAGTTTTTAGTAACTAAGGATGATGGAAGAAAAAGAATAATCGAGCAGGAATTTGTACTCTCCATTGAATAGTCCAAATACTGGTTTTTAATGGAATATTTATAAGATTATTCTTTCACACAAAGTGTTTCAGAAAATGGTGAAAAATTATAAAAATAAACCTGAGAAACATGTAGCAAGGAGATAATGGCACAGGTAAGAGTTTACAGTGGGAAGGATAAGAATGGGACTGGAAATCTATTCTCTCCCTTTACTGGAAGACACTTGGGTAAGAAAGAAAGATGACTCAGATAGACCCCCTGTAAACTTGCTAGTAACAGAGAACACCTGGAGACAAACTAATGGTAGGGACTAGCAAGAGTGCCCTTATCTATGTAATGCTTAAATAAACAGAATGTATCTGAGTCCAGGCTTTTAGTAAATGTCATATAAGCTATGTAATTATATAAGGAAGATGTTTAATGACTGAAAGACCTCCCTTTTATGTAAGTGATGTTCAGCATATGTTATGCAAAGACCTTAGATGTAAAACCCAGGCCAGAGCAATGCTAATGTACAAAACTGGATCTGAGGAACTCTGTTATGGTCCCAGACATCCTCATGCTTTATTTATGTCTCACATTACATGTATCCTTAAAATATTAGGAAATTTTGATACTTTGTGAGATCACTTTTCTTGTGAGTCTGATTTGCCCCTCTGATTATCAGTGATATGTAATGGGCCAACCAGAGATAAGGAAGGTCATGCCTTGGATAGAAGGATCATGCCCTAGAGTAAGGACTATTCTAGGCTCATTCTTCCAAAAAGCCTACAAAACTTAGTTAAAAGGAATTATTTATTAGTTATAAGAATTTACTAAATCTTGTGAATATGAGATCAGGTATTCATAAGAGCCTTTTTAAGCCATATATTCTGCATCTTATTCAGATGTTATGTCTAAATGACATTTTAAAAAAATCAGTTCCCTGGTGTGTATTTTATTTCTACCTATTTAATAAAATTGTATAGAGAAATAATGATACCATTATTATTTTACCTGAAAATCTGTTAAAGATATTTTATAGCAGCTTTCTTTCTTCTAGACTTGCTCAGCATAAAATGTTATATTTTAAGCACCATAAGGCTTTCAACAGCTCTACATCCTTTAGGAGGAGGAAGTGGCACATTTAGCCTAATGCTATTGATTCACTTAAACCAAGAGAGCAGTGAATCTTGACTTTTTATGCCATGGCATATATCCCTGCATTATATTGCCACCCTTCTGCCAAAGGCATAATCCCTCCAACCCCTTGGCTCCTAGACAAAAGGCTCTACAAACATTTTTATCTACCTAGCAGCTGCTCCCCATTTGAGACTGTGGACCGCTGGAGTTTATGCATGTTGCCACACTTCCTCCCGTAGCACAACAAACAGAACTGAAGTGCCTCAGAAGCCTCTGTGAATAAGGCAGAATGCAGCTGTTTAGAAACAAAGGGATAACTGCTGCTTTGAAAGGGACAATTAATGATCTCCCACTGCCATGTTATATTAATAAGCCCACTTGCTTAAATAAGTATTAATTGTAAAATGACAGTCCACACCTCTTTTATTATCTCTCCCTGTGCTTCCCATAACTGGGAACACAAGTCCTTCTACTTGTTATGGAATATTCCTGGCTTTCAAGTGGTTTATTCTTGGTTTTAACATTTATGAAGATCCTTTAGACATATACAAAACAATCATTAAAAAATGCAACAGTAACAATTATACTGGGTATGGTGTTCTCTAGGTTTCCAAACTAAGAGTGGTCCACTTTATTCTCTGTATACAAACCCCCCTCCCTCCACCTTTTTTTCCAGAAATTCACTCAATTAGGCCTCCGATTTTAGTCACAACTTTAGTTTAGTGTGTCTCGTGTTGCAGACACAAGCTAACTCCTCATACCAATTTGGCTAACAACCAATGCACTGAAAGATCAAGTCTGAATTATGGTTGATTTTTTTCTTTAAGTACATCTATGTCACCAAAATAACTTAGCTGGAGATTTTTCAATCCAGCTTGACTTTAACTTCACATGTATTTTAATTTTAGACTCTAAACTCTTCTCAGATTCAATGCCTTTCGTGTGGATGGATGGGGTTTCCCTTGGAAGCATGTTACCATTTCTATTTTTATAAACCTATATCTTAATTCTCCATTCTGGTGGCAAAATCACTGTGGTTAACCACCTTCAATCTGAGTGTAGGTCTTTGTCTACAGTTTGTGTGTGAATGTCATTTGAACACTGGTCAACTAATTATTGAACAAATATATATTCAGCAAACTGACACAGAGCATGATGTTTGATATTACCAAGGGCATATATTAGATTATTAGATTACATTGTCAAAGAGCTAGACGGGACAGAAATAATCTTCCTTGAAAAAAATAGGAGATATCTATCTATCTATCTGTCTGGCTACTTTTGGAAGACAAAAGTCTCTATAACTTAAAAACATATTGTTATATAATATACATAAAATTTACCAATTGAAAGTAGACAATTCAGTGTTAGTATATTCACAAGATGAAACATCACCACCATCTAATTTCTGAACATTTTCATCACTCTAGGAAGAAACCCTTTATCCATTAGTAGTCACTTCCCATTCCCCCTCCACTAACCCCTGGCAACCACTGATCTACTTTCTGTCTCTATGGATTTACTATTCTACACATTTCATGTAAAGAGAATCATGTAATATGTGACTTTTTGTGACTGGCTTCTTTCAATTAGCAAAATGTTTATAAGGCTCATTAACGTAGTAAGTACAAATGCTTCATTCCTTATTATGGCTGAATAATATTCCATTGTTGGATATATTACATTTATTAATCAGTTGATGGATGTTTGTATTGGACCGTTTCCACTTTTTGGTTGTTATGAAAAATGCTTCTATGAATGTTCATATATAAGTTTTGTTTGAGCACCTGTTTCCAATTCATTTGGATATATACCTAAAAGTGGAATCACTGGGTCATCAGGTAAATCCATATATAATTTGCTATAGTTGCACCACTATATATTCCTTGAGAAATGATGTCTCTTCCATTACCACACTGTCATGGTGACTATAGATTTGTAGTGCATTTTAAATTGCAAGGGTGAATCCTAGTTCCAAGAGTGTTTTGGCTATCCTGGGACCCTGTTTATGGGTCAGACTTTCTTGTTTCTTTGCATGTATCATAATTTTGTTGAAAACTAGACATTTTAAATAATATAATGGGACAGCTCAGGACATCAGATATCCCCCCCATCCAAGGTTGGTTTGTGTCACTACATACTGTAATTGTTGTGTGTTATTTAAGTGACATTTCTGAACAAATGCTACAAAGACCCTATATGTCAAGTATGGCTACTAACATCCGTCCTCAGCTTGCTTAGTGGTCAGTTAATAATTGAACAGAGATTTCCTTAAATATCTAGAATCGGTGAGTCCCTGAGTCTTCACCAAGGGCTTCTGAGTGGATGCTGGCATATGCTTTCCACACTACAGGTAATCTACAACTCTTTCTTAGTATCCCTCTACTTCCCGCTTGTTAAAGATCATCTAGGTCAGTCAGAAGTAAGAGCTTAGGGGCACCTGGGTGGCTCAGTTGGTTAAGTGACTGCCTTCGGCTCAGGTCATGTCCTGGAGTCCCGGGATCGAGTCCCGCATCAGGCTCCCTGCTCAGCAGGGAGTCTGCTTCTCCCTCTGACCCGCCCCCCTCTCACGCTCTATCTTTCTCTCAAATAAATAAAATCTTAAAAAAAAAAAAAGAGCTTAGAACTTTCCCAGATCTTTCCTGAACATATATACAAACTTATACATGGACATGGCCCCTGGATTCCCAAGAAGGGATTCCCAAAGCCCTTAACAGCAGATCATCCTTAGCTTTTCCCTTTTAGTCTTTTTGGTTAGTCCATTGTTTGCCCCATGGCCTCAGAAGGGCTTAATGTCAAAACGTTCAACAAAGGCTCTAGGAGAAGTTTTTAATACTTGATGAATTGAGGGAAGCCAAATAAAAGCAGTTTTTTCATATGGAATCTTTCAGAGAACCACAAATAATGGTCAAACAATGACTCCTTCCTCAGAATAAGGCTTTGAAACAGCTCCAACTGTGTTCTGCTCGTTCCAGGACTGCAAATATGGTCTGTTGATTTTTCAAGGCTACTGCTGTGCTGAGGAGCAGGGCACTGGGCTAACAAGTTAAAACACCATAAAACTCTCTGATTTGACCAAAATTCATCCAATTTTTTTTTAAAGATTTTATTTATTTGAGAGGGAGAGAGTGAGAGATAGAGAGCATGAGAGGGAAGAGGGTCAGAGGGAGAAGCAGACTCCCCACCGAGCAGGGAGCCTGATGTGGGACGTGATCCCGGGGCTCCAGGATCATGACCTGAGCTGAAGGCAGTCGCTTAACAACTGAGCCACCCAGGTGCCCAAAATTCACCCAATTTTTTAAATTAAGTGCTCCGGGTTGCTGTAAGCCTTTAGTTAATATCTAGAGTTCTCTAAAAACTGATACTCATTTTTGCCACTTTGTTGTCCCACAAAGGAGTGACCTGACATCTCTGCCTTGCCATTTTCACAGATGCCACTATGTATTCATTAAACAATGTATAGATTGTAATCTTTGAAGTCAAATATTCACCTCTTGGTTAGAGACCAACTTGAAGGATGTCAAAGTCTTTGTGAGTGTAGAGTATACACAATTAAAAATGAATGTTTTTAGGCAATTTTATTTAAAAATAATTTTAAAAAGTCTAACGATTTCTATTAGAATTGTCCTCTGAAAAGATCATCTATATTCAGACTGAATTTGGATGATATATTCAGCAATTCTCAGTAATATTCTATATAAGATGTGTATTTAGTAATAAATATTTCATCAAATCCAGGCATGGAACTTTTAAAAGAGGTTCAGTAGAGTTACATGATTTCCATAGGGGACTCAGAATCATTTAAGGGTAATTTTGTCTGACATTTTCTCTGTCAAGTTATTATGTATGCCAGATGACTGAAATATTTTACATCCATATGCTCCTGGTTTTTTTCAGTTCTGAGTTATTGCATGCTGAAGTAAGTCATCTTCTATGTAAAAGCCAATCATATAAGAAATATAAAAACTGCATGCAGAACCAAGGGATTTTCATACTTATAATTGACATATTACAATGTATATTGATAATCTTGTAGAAAATCCAGTTCAACATTCACGTGTCTTCCTCTAAATTTAGGCACTATGCTGTATGCTGAGTAAGTAAAGATGATTGACATAGTTGAAACTTTCTGAGAGCTTCTAAATGATGGAAAGACAGAAAAATAATGTCATTTAAATGTAAGTAATTTATTATAGGCATTCACTAAATCCTAGCTGATCCCAGAGGAAGAAGTAAGTAACTTGAAGTCAGGAAAGATAACACAAGGGAAAGACATTTAAGCAAAATTTTGCAAAATGAAGAGAAATACATTATCTAAAATTAAACCAAGTATATTCCAGAAATAGGGAACAATATACATTTACAAAATACTATCATTTTCTTATGATGCATCCATTTCTCTCTTTTCCTCCTTAAAAATTGATTTTGTTTTCAGATACTCTTCCATCTCCACACTGTTTCATGGGAATCTGAACTCACACGCATCTTGAGAAATGGGTCTAGTTGGTCTAAGTTTAATGAAACAGAAATGTGTCCCAATTCTGACCAATAAGATTTGAAAGAAAGTTTAAGGACAAGTTTATCAAAAAAAGTTTTGCAGTTCCTAAGTGAAAATCAAGGGTATAACATTCACTTTATTCCTCTAGAAACTGTCATATCTGAAACTAATGCTTGAATTTATGCAGCATCTTGCCACACATTTAAAATTAAAGCCAACATTGAAATTGACTAAATTGAGAATGGAAAAATACTATATTCTTGATATCACTGAGGCCTGAATCAATGCTGAAGCAGTGCTACTTCTGGACCTCTACACCTATACTTCTATATCCTTCTAACTCCTACATATACTCTGAAATACATGTGTGCACATATGTGTGTGCACACACAAAGGAATATATATATGTATTTAATGATATACATGTATGTGTATGTGAGGCAAAATGGATGGTAATAATTTTTCACCAAGGTGATTTGATTTCACGTTGAGAAGCTGTAATTAATTTCAACAAAATTTTGAATCAGTATTGGAAAATCTCAGCTGAAGACCTCCTCCTCTGTCATGTGCTCCCAGCATCATGCCATGACATATAGAAAAATGACGATTTCTACCACTGTGCAGAGGACAAACTGCAAAAAACACACTATCTAGGTTATGCATGAGTAATTATTGGATAAAAATTCAAGGACATATAAAACCCTTGACTCATACCTCCAAATATCCTAAAATTTGTCACAAATTTAAAATACTCAACTATAGACTGGCCCCAGAACTAAAACACATCCCCAAATCTGTCTGATCATAGCACTATTTCCTAGGGATATGGTGACAAATCACATGAAATAATGGTACATTACAATGCTTTTCATGTGGATAGATTAATTAATTAATTGGTTAATTAGGTAATCTCTTCTGTGCTTCCAACAGACATGTGGCGTTTTTGCTAGGCACTGGTAATAGGGTTTTGAATAAGATGGTAAGATCCGTGTGCTTATGGATTTTAAGATCTAATAAGATAAACACTAAATGGATAATCACACAATTATTAATTACGATAGTCATGAATATAGTGAAGAAATGGTAAAAAGAATTTCAGAGCATATTTCTGGTCATATAACTAGAAAGGTAAATTAGTTGAAGAAGAAGAGAAAGAGAAGAAATTTTCTATTTCCCAGAGTCCTTCAGAGTTATACAGCATGAAACATAGCATAATGACAGCTACAACCTACAATGACATCAGTCCCTCAGGGAGACTTCTTTTAACAAATTTTTGGTATTTTCCTAGCTCACAAGTTGTTTATGGAGGAAAAGATGGAAGTATTTCCCTGGACCCAGGAGGTATCATAAGTCTTATTAAAATTATCATTTGTAAAAGTGAAAAATGATTTACTATACTCGTGAAATAAGTAGCAAAAAAATTACCATCTGGCATCCTTCCAGTTTGCCAACAAAGTAGTAAAGTTAAATAAAATGAGTCTTCCAGTTAGTAATTTTAAATAAACCACTGCTTATTATAGTCCAGATATAAGTGGACTATGGGACCAGTTCAGTTAAAGAACTCATTAAAATTTACAAGGGAAATGAATGAGAATAAAAAAGGTAGTTTTGGGGGCACCTGGGTGGCCCATTTGTTAAGCGTCTGCCTTTGGCTCAGGTCATGATCCCAGGCTCCTGGGATCGGGCCCTGCACTGGGCTCCCTGCTCAGTGGGAAGCCTGCTTCTCCCTCTCTCCCCCCTGCCTGTGTACCTGCTCTCGCTCTCTCTCTCTCGCTAATAAATAAATAAAATCATTAAAAAAAGGGTAGTTTTGTTTGTCTGTTTTAGTTTAACAATAAAGGTTTTTCTGAAAACTTAACTGATAACAAAAATTTTTTGTCTATATATTTTTCCTTTAAATTTTTTATTGTTATGTTAATCACCACACATTACATCATTAGTTTTTGATGTAGTGTTCTATGATTCATTGTTTGTGTATAACACCCAGTGCTCCATGCAGAACATGCCCTTTTTAATACCCATCACCAGGCTAACCGATCCCCACCCCCCTCCCCTCTAGAGCCCTCAGTTTGTTTTTCAGAGTCCATCGTCTCTCATGGTTCGTCTCCCCCTCCGAAACCCTCCCCTTCATTCTTCCCCTCCTGCTGTCTTCTTTTGTTTCTTAACATATATTGCATTATGTTTCAGAGGTACAGATATGTGATTCAACAATTTCCTGCACACTTCAAGTGCTCACCATAGTACATACCCTCCCCAATGTCTATCACCCAGCCACCCCATCCCTCCCAAACCACCCCCACTCCAGCAACCCTCAGTTTGTTTCCTGAGATTAAGAATTCCTCATATCAGTGAGGTCATATGATACATGTCTTTCTCTGATTGACTTATTTCACTCAGCATAACACCCTCCAGTTCTATCCATGTCATTGCAAATGGCAGATCTCATTCCTTTTGATGGCTGCATAATAGGTATATATATATAAATAAGATGTACATATACACCACATCTTCTTTATCCATTCATCTGTTGATGGACATCTTGGCTCTTTCCACAGTTTGGCTATTGTGGACATTGAGGCTATAAACATTGGGATGCACATACCCCTTTGGATCCCTACATTTGTATGGGGTAAATACCCAGTAGTGCAATTGCTGGATCATATGAAAGCTCTATTTTCAACTTTTTGAGGAACCTCCATACTGTTTTCCAGAGTAGTTGCACCAGCTTGCATTCCCACCAACAGTATAGGAGGGTTCCCCTTTCTCCACATCCCCACCAACATTTGTCGTTTCCTGACTTGTTAATTTTAGCCATTCTGACTGGAGTGAGGTGGTATCTCATTGAGGTTTTGATTTGCATTTCCCCGATGCTGAGCGATGTTGAACACTTTTTCATGTGTCTGTTGGCCATATAGATGTCTTCTCTGGGAAAATGTCTGTTCGTGTCTTCTGCCCATTTCTTGATTGGATCATTTGTTCTTTGGGTGTTGAGTTTGATACGTTCTTTAGAGATTTTGGATACTAGCCCTTTATCTGATATGTCATTTGCAAATATCTTCGCCCATTCTGTTAGTTGTCTTTTGGTTTTGTGGACTATTTCTTTTGCTGTGCAAAAGCTTTTTATCTTGATGAAATCCCAATAGTTCATTTTTGCCCTTGCTTCCCTTGCCTTTGGCGATATTTCTAGGAAGAAGTTGCTGTGGCTGAGGTCGAAGAGGTTGCTGCCTGTGTTCTCCTTTAGGATTTTGATGGACTCCTGTCTCACGTTTAGGTCTTTCAACCATTTGGAGTCTATTTTTGTGTGTGGTGTAAGGAAATGGTCCAGTTTCATTCTTCTGCATGCGGTTGTCCAATTTTCCCAACACCATTTGTTGAAGAGACTGTCTTTTTTCCATTGGACATTCTTTCCTGCTTTGTCAATGATTAGTTGACCATAGAGTTGAGGGTCCATTTCTGGGCTCTCGATTCTGTTCCATTGATCTATGTGTCAGTTTTTGTGCCAGTACCGTAGTGTCTTGATGATGACAGCTTTGTAATAGAGCTGGAAGTCCGGAATTGTGATGCCACCAGCTTTGCTTTTCTTTTTCAATATTCCTCTGGCTATTCGGGGTCTCTTCTGCTTCCATACAAATTTTAGGGTTATTCCATTTCCTTGAAAAAAGTGGATGGTATTTTGATGGGGATTGCATTGAATGTGTAGATTGCTCTAGGTAGCATTGACATCTTCACAATATTTGTTCTTGCAATCCATGAGCATGGAATGTTTTTCCATTTGTTTGTGTCTTGCTCAATTTCTTTCATGACTATTTTATAGTTTTTTGAGTACAGATCCTTTGACTCTTTGGTTAGATTTATTCCTAGGTATCTTACGGTTTTGGGTGCAATTGTAAATGGGATCGACTCCTTAATTTCTCTTTCTTCTGTCTTGTTGTTGGTGTATAGGGATGCCACTGATTTCTGTGCATTGATTTTATATCCTGCCACTTGACTGAATTCCTGTATGAGTTCTAGCAATTTTGAGGTGGAGTCTTTTGGGTTTTCCACATAAGGTATCATATCTGCAAACAGTGAGATTTTGACAACTTCTTTGCTGATTTGGATGCCTTTGATATCTTTTTGTTGTCTGATTGCTGTGGCTAGGACTTCTAATAATACGTTGAATAGCAGTGGTGATAGTGGACATCCCCGCCACGTTCCTGACCTTAGGGGGAAAGCTCTCAGTTTTTCCCCATTGAGAATGATATTCGCTGTGGGTTTTTCATAGATGGCTTTTATGATATCGAGGTATGTACCCTCTATCCCTATACCCTGAAGAGTTTTGATCAGCAAAGGATGCTGTACTTTGTCAAATGCTTTTTCTGCATCTATTGAGAGGACCATATGATTCTTGTTCTTTCTTTTGTTAATATATTGTATCACGTTGATTGATTTGCGGATGTTGAACCAACCTTGCAGCCCAGGGATAAATCCCACTTATTCATGGTGAATAATCCTTTTAATGTACTGTTGGATCCTATTGGCTAGTATTTTGGTGAGAATTTTTGCACCCTGTTCATCAAGGATATTGGTCTGTAATTCTCCTTTTTAATTCTCTCTTCTTCCAGGTTATCTAGTTTGTTGGCATAGAGTTGCTCATAATATGTTCTTATAATTGTTTGTATTTCTTTGGTGTTGGTTGTGATCTCTCCTCTTTCATTCATGATTTTGTTGATTTGGGCCATTTCTCTTTTCTTTTTGATAAGTCTGGCCAGGGGTTTATTAATCTTGTTGATTCTTTCAAAGAACCAGCTCCTAGTTTTGTTGATCTATTCTACTGTTCTGATTTCTATTTCATGGATTTCTGCTCTGATCTTTATTATTTCTCTCCTCCTGCTGGGTTTAGGCTTAATTTGCTGTTTTTTTTCTCTAGCTCCTTTAGGTGTACGGTTAGGTGGTGTATTTGAGACCTTTCTTGTTTTTTGAGAAAGGTTTGTATTGTTATATACTTTCCTCTTAGGACTGCCTTTGCTGCATCCCAAAGATTTTGAACAGTTGTGTGTTCATTTTGTTTCCATGAATTTTTTTAATTCTTCTTTAATTTCCTGGTTGACCCATTCATTCTTTATTAGGATGCTCTTTAGCCTCCATGTATTTGAGTTCTTTCCGACTTCCCTCTTGTGATTGAGTTCAGTTTCAAAGCATTGTGGTCTGAAAATATGCAGGGAATAATCCCAATCTTTTGGTACCGGTTGAGCCCTCATTTGTGACCTAGGATGTGATCTATTCTGGAGACCGTTCCATGGGCACTAGAGAAGAATGTGTATTCCATTGTTTTGGGATGGAATGTTCTGAATATGTCTGTGAAGTCCATTTGGTCCAGTGTGTCATTTAAAGTCTTTATTTCTTTGTTGATCTTTTGCTTAGATGATCTGTCCATTTCACTTAGGGGGGTGTTAAAGTCCCCCACTATTATTGTATTGTTGTCCATGTGTTTCTTTGCTTTTGTTATTAATTGCCTTATATAATTGGTTGCTCCCATGTTAGGGGTATAGATATTTACAGTTGTTAGATCTTCTTGTTGGATAGACCCTTTAAGTAAGATATAGTGTCCTTCCTCATCTCATTACAGTCTTTGGTTTAAAATCTAATTTGTCTGATATAAGGATTGCCACCCTTTCTTTTGGTGTCCATTAGGATAGTAAATGGTTTTCCACCCCCTCACTTTCAATCTGGGGGTGTCTTTGGGTCTAAAATGAGTCTCTTGCAGACAGCATATCGATGGGTCTTGTTTTTTAATCCAATCTGATAGCCTGTGTCTTTTGATTGGGGTATTTAGCCCATTTACATTCAGGGTAACTATTGGAAGATATGAATTTAGTGCCATTGTATTTCCTGTAAGTTGATTGTGATTGTATATTGTCTGTGTTCCTTTCTGGTCTATGCTGCTTTTAGGCTCTCTCTTTGCTTAGAGGACCCCTTTCAATATTTCTTGTAAGGCTGCTTTCATGTTTGCAAATTCCTTGTGTTTGTTTGTCCTGGCAGCTTTTTACCTCTCCTTCTAATTTCAACGACAGCCTAGCTGGATATAGTATTCTTGGCTGCATATTTTTCTCGTTTAGTGCTCTGATTATATCATTCCAGTACTTTCTGCCTGCCTGGTCTCTGTGGATATGTCTGTTGCCAATCTAATGTTTCTTCCATTATAGGTTACATAACTCTTCTCCCGAGCTGCTTTCAGGATTTTCTCTTTGTCTCTGAGACCCGTAAGTTTTACTATTAGATGTAGGGGTGTTGACCTATTTTTATTGATTTTGAGAGGGGTTCTCTGTGCCTCCTGGATTTTGATGCCTGTTTCTTTCCCCACATTGGGGAAGTTCTCCGCTATAATTTGCTCCAGTATACCTTCTGCCCCTCTCTCTCTTTCTTCTTCTTCTGGGATCCCAATTATTCTAATGTTGTTTTGTCTTATGGTATCGCTTATCTCTCGAATTCTGCCCTTGTGATCCAGTGGTTGTTTATCTCTCTTTTCCTCAGCTTCTTTATTTTCCATCATTTGGTCCTCTATATCGCTGATTTTCTCTTCTGCCTCATTTATCCTAGCAGTTAGTGCCCCCATTTTTGATTGCACCTCATGAATAGCCTTTTTGATTTCGACTTGGTTAGATTTTAGTTCTTTTATTTCTCCAGAAACGGTTTCTCTAATAACTTCCATGCTTTTTTCAAGTCCAGGTGGTATCTTTAAAATCATGATTCTGAACTCTAGGTCTGACATCATACTAATGTCCATATTGAGTAGGTGCCTGGCAGTCGGTACTACCACTTGGTCTTTTTGTTGAGGTAATTTTTTCCATCTTGTCACTTTGTCCAGAGGAGAATAGGTGAATGAGAGAACAAAATGCTAACAGGGTAACAATGTCCCGAGAAAATAAACTCTAAACAAATCAGAAAAGACCTGAAACCAGGAGAAAAGAAAGGGAAAGAAAGAAAAAAGAAAGAGAAAAAGAAAAGAAAAAGAAAAAGATAAAAACAAAAACAGAACAAAACAAAAAACAGAATATGATCAAATATGATCAAATACTTTGGTCTCTTAGAAGAAAGTGCCTCCCAAAATTTTAAAGAAAGAAACTTATATATGTACAAAATAAGGGTTGATACGATGAAGGGATGGAATATGACTATAAAGATGAAAATTATAAAAAAAATATAAAAGGAATTGATAATAAGTTGTTTGAACAAAGAAAGAAGAGGATTTAAAAAAAAAAAAGGAGAGAATGTGATCAGGCAGGAGACTAGAACAAAGCCATACACTAGAGATTTAGGGTATATTTTGATCTGTTAGAAGAAACTGAATCTCAAAATTTTAAAGAGAGAACAACTTATAGATATATATGCCAAAAATAAGGGTAACTACTATGAAGGGATAGAATATGACTAAAAATGAAAAATAAAAAAAAATTTTTTAAAAAGGGATTGATAAGATGTTGGTTGAAAAAGCGAAAAAGAAAAATTCAAAAAAAAGTTTAAAGAAAAATTAACTTTGAAAAACTAAAGAATCATGGTAAAAAAGCCATGAATTCTATGTGCAGTATTCCCCTAGCACTGGAGTTCTGCTGTTCTCATTGATGGGTAAACTTGGTCTTGGCTGGCTCTTCGTGGTGATCTTCTGGGGTGGGGGAAGGCTGTTGCTGTGGTTCCCAAATGTCTTTGCCGGAGGCGGAATTGCCCTGCCCTTGTCACTCTGGGCTAAGGAATCTGCTCGGGTTTGCCCTCGGGAGCTTTTGTTCCCTGCAAGCTTTCCGTACAGCTTTGGAGGACAAGAGTTGAAAACGGCGGCCTCCCAATCTCTGCCCCGGAGGAGCCGAGAACTTGGGGCTCTGCTCCTCAGTGCGCCCCCAGAGAAAAACAGTCAATCACTCCCGTCTCCCCAGTCTCTGGCCACACTCCACGCTCACCCAGCCTGTGACTGAGCGTTTGTATCTCTGGCACCTGACTCGTTGTAGAGTCTCCAAACCCAGCAGATCCCTGTGGTGCGCTCCCATGCTGCTCCTCCAAGGGGAGGAAGGGGAGTCTCCCCAGATCTGCCGCTTGTTGGGTCCCTGCTGGAGGAGCAGTGGCCCGACTGTGTCACTGATCACAGTTTATGACAACCCCAAGCTGAGAGCCCACGCCTCGGCTCCATCTCTGCAGCCGGCTTCCCCACGCTGATACCCAGAAGCTCTGCCGCACTCAGGCACCCCCAGTCTTTCTGTGACCCCAAGGGTCCTGAGACCACAGTGTCCCGCGAGGGTCCCACCCTGCTGCTTAGCCACTGGAGCAACGTCCCTCAGCGGAGCTGACTTCTAAAAGTTCCAATTTTGTGCTCCGTGGCTCTATCACTTGCCAGAAGCGGCTGACAGAGGCCCCCTCCCCCGCTGTCTACCCTCCCGAATATCGCCTCGGATTCACTTCTCTGCACATCCTACCTTCCAGAAAGTGGTCGCTTTTCTGTTAAGTTGTTGCTATTCTTTTCTTTGATCTCCTGTTGAGTTCGTAGGTGTTCAGAATGGTTTGATCCCTATCCAGCTGAATTCCTGAGACTAGACGAAATCCAGGTCTCCTACTCCTCTGCCATCTTGCTATGCCCCCCGTCTGATACCAAAATTTTTATCAGGTCTTTTTGAAGTCGGGCTAATGGCCTAAAACAAGACTATACACGCACACACACACACCCACACACACCCCCCCACACAAATGTCCATGTTAACTCATATGTTCTAAGAAGTAATTAAAATAACTATTATTCCTTTAGTGTTATTATCAAGGCTATTCCAAACACAGGTTAGGTTAAATTAAGGCAAGCAGAGACTGTGGAAGATCTCCCAGTAAACTGCCTCTGTCTTGCTTCACAAGCTCCTGTAACATTTCTCCTTTGTTCTGTACTCAAATTACCAAACTTCTTATTACAAAATGTTTTGTACTTTCAACATATTTCAATGTCTATTCCAAGAAATAGCTAAACTATCCAAGAAATAGCTTTTACCGTCTCAGGTAAAAGACGTTTAGCTATTTCAAATGGGCATAGTATACAGCCATATACTACTTCTCTTGTACATTTTTACCTTTTCTTCCAAATTCCTCTTCCCATCTGATTTCTAGATGTGTCATTTAAATAGCCTTCCTGTAGAATTATATAATTGTGATCCAAAGGCATACTATCCAGGAATGATGGTCAGCATCTCTCAAGTGAGTACCAGATCCCAGGCACTATAGACAAGAATTTTTTATAAAAGATCTTTAATCCAGGCACCTGGGTGGCTCAGTCATTAAGCATCTGCCTTTGGCTCAAGTAATGGTCCCAGGGTCCTGGGATCCAGTCCCACATCAGGCTCCCTGCTCAGCGGGAAGCCTGCTTCTCCGTCTCCTGCTCCCCCTGCTTGTGTTCCCTCTCTCACTGTTTCTCTGTCAAATAAATAAATAAATAAATAAATAAATAAATAAATAAATAAATAATCTTTAAAAAAATATCTTTAATCCTCCAAATCACCCTAGATAACATACTATTTGCCTTCATTATGTAGATGGCATATCCAAATATTCAAAAAAGTAAAATAACTTAACCATAGTCACACTGTATAGCACAGAGAAGAAAGCCATATTTCAAGTCTAGGACTCCCAAAGCAAAGTCTCAAAAAGTAAAAAGAGGTAACAATTTCATGAGGGGAAAAAAATAAGGATAGATTTCTATTTTTAAAAAAGCATACATATCTCTAACTCATTAATCACATTTTTGATGTAATAAACCTTTAAAATCTATCAGAAGCAATTGCCCAAGAAATATAGACTATTAATTTTTAAAAAGTGTCTGAAGTAAATAAATGGCAGAGAATGTAATATTCAGAATGAGAGGGAGCTAAAAGGTGGACGAAAACATTTGTTTGATTTAGAAAGAGTGTAGCAGCAATTGTGAATGAGACTGGGAATGCTGGAGGAAATGAGAGAAGCTTCGGAATTAGGAGGAAACAGATACACAGATGACATTGGGAGTAGGTATTTAAGGATGTGGAAAAAAATGAAAAGTTATCTTTTAAAAATTAGAAATATGAAATAGATATTGTTCATCCCCCTCCCCCACAAGAGAGACAAGGGCAACAATACTTGGTGTGGTAGGAAACAGACAACCAGTGCAGAGTGAGAATTGCAAGCACATGATGAAAAGTGGCAAGTGGAAGAGCTAACATCTGACAGAAGCTGGAGGTTCCTCAAAAAATTAAAAATAGACCTACCCTATGACCCAGCAATTGCACTACTGGGTATTTACCCCAAAGACACAGATGTAGTGAAAAGAAGGGCCATATGCACCCCAATGTTCATAGCAGCAATGTCCACAATAGCCAAACTGTGGAAAGAGCCGAGATGCCCTTCAACAGATGAATGGATAAAGAAGATGTGGTCCATATTGATATTGTGGTCCAATGGAATATTACTCAGCCATCAGAAAGGATGAATACCCAACTTTTACATCAACATGGATGGGCCTGGAGGAGATTATGCTAAGTGAAATAAGTCAAGCAGAGAAAGTCAATTATCATATGGTTTCACTTATTTGTGGAACATAAGGAAGAGCATGGAGGACATTAGCAGAAGGAAGGGAAAAATAAGGCGGGGGGAGTCACACGGGGAGACGAACCATGAGAGACTATGGACTCTGAGAAACAAACTGAGGGTTCTAGAGGGGAGGAGGGTGGGGGGATGGGTTAGCCTGGTGATGGGTATTAAGGAGGGCACGTACTGCATAGAGCACTGGGTGTTATACACAAACAATGAATCATGGAACACTCCATCAAAAACTAATGATGTATTGCATGGTGACTGACTTAACATAATAAAATTAAATTAAATTAAAAAAAATCTGACAGAAGCAAGAGCAGCCAACTTTGGTGACACCCTAGAATGTAGGCAATACATACACTTCTGAAGTCTTAGCAGGAAAAAAACCCAGAAACTTGTAAGCAAAGAAAATGTTTTAATCCAAACACTGATTACTGTCCTGGCAGAACTTGTAGATCCACTACTAATTCTTTCAGTCTCATGTACACTAGTTATAAAACAACTATACATGGCTGCTAAATATTCTTAAAATTCATAATGAACCTCTAGGCACCTTGACAAAAGGGCCATAATGGCATACAGAGTGGATGAATACTTACATGACAGGGAAAACAGCAAGGATGACTACTCTGAAAGCTGTCCATCAAGAGGTAGACAGGGCTCTGTAAACTATGCTGCTATTTCAAGAGCAATGTGACACTGAAAATCCTTGAATTAAAATGCCAAGCATTTAGCAGCAATTATCTAATGGATTTTCACTTCCATGGATTTATTCCAAATTCCTTATTTCTAAATGAGAAGTGTGCAACATCATTTCTCTTTGGGAGCTTCTGTGAAGTGGGGGCCCATGCTGTTTGCTTCTTTGAGCAGAGCTCAAAGAAAAGCATTTCACAAAATGATACAGAGGAGAAGGTGGAAGTGTGTGTGACTATCACTTGTTGTCACCTGAGTTGGATTTTATGTATTAGCTGTGCTGAATAATACATGAATGGAATACAATTCACACTAAAATTCTTATGAAAGGCACTTACTCCACATACATACAAGCCGCATTTCAAGTTAAATTAACTGCTCCTTTTTTATTCCTAAGCAGAAACCCTACAAATTGAAACACGTATTAGTATGATATATAAAGCATACATTCAATTCCAAAGAGGTTTTTTTCCTTATTAATATTAGAAGCCTTCTAAGCTGACTACATTTGGTTTTCTATTTTTAAAAGATAGGAAATAGAAAATTTACAAACCCATATTAGTCCTCTCTCTGAAGAAAAACTGAAGCTTTAAGTTTGAAAATGATCTTAGCTTGGGTTTCTGGAAAACAGAGCTGGAAGAGAGTATGGGTGCACTGACACGTTATTCAGAAAGTGTAAACCCAGGGCAGCAAGAGTGTGGAAAAGGGGAAATGAGGTAGGGGGAAGATATGAAAAAATGTGTAGTTAATGAACTACTATACTGGCTACTTCTTTACAGTGAGCCATGAAGGAGGGCAGAGCAAGTAACCCAGCAGAGACATCCACTTGGCTTCGGAGTCATCCATGAGAAGAGAAAAGAAATTGTACTGTGTAGATTTGCATTGTATCTACTGATTCTCCCAACCTCCTGTTTCCTACTGGTCCAAGTTGATACCAACAGGAAGTAATTCCCTTCAGCTTCCTGTTGTCTCACTGGGCCCTGTCAGATGTCTTTTTGGATAACAGACTTCATGCTCTACGGTGTGTCATTTCATCCGGATTCAGAAGTAAATGGTGACCAAACCTCTGGGCATGTGGCTGGCCACTGTGGCTACATGGTGATGGCTAAGAACAGCCAAGCATTTCTAAGGGAATGACTAGTCAGACCTACACAGTGGAAATCTGTGGGCCCCAAGGAGTTGATTAGGGACTTGAAACAGAGCAAGTAGCTGACGAGATGCCAAAGAATTTCAGAAAGTGCATACAATTCAAGTCTGGTATAAACACCAGCAAATGACAAACACAAAACATTCTCTGATATTAACAAGGACTTGTATTTGGTGAATAACATATAAACTAGAACCCAGTATTGCTGTTCTTTAAGGATTTGGTGAATAAATGATCAGAGTGAACAGACACCAGGAAAAATGCTTTCTGCATCAGCACTGAACATAAGTGATTTGCTAACTGTTTTGATTAGATTTGTAGGAGTGACAGGTTTGAAATCTTATATTTGTTTTATCTTCTGGAGCACAGGTAGTCTGGTTGAAATGCTGAATATACGGAATCATGAGAAAGGATAGGGGGTAACTATCACCTCATGGAAAATGATAGTTCTAAGTAATTCAACCGCAGCACAAATATCATGTTTCTATTTGATAGCAGATAGTGAAAATAAAAAGTGGTGGTCACCAGAGAAAATCTGTTATAAAAATTCCTTCATTTTCATCATTTAACAAAACTATGTTGAAATAAAAAAATCTGCCAGGTTAAACACTTCACAGAATTCTTTTAAGTTTTGGCACTGTGTTGGGATTTTACATCCACATATAAAGTTAGTTTTGTTTTCTCTAGTTGTCTGTTTCTCCAGAGATAAACTTAGAAATAAAAACAATTTATAAAAACCCTCACTTGACTGGCTCTTATATTGAGCTAAAATATTAAGCACTTTCAAAACATATATTTATATTTTTATTTGAATATTTTGGAGGCATGGGAAAAAACTCTGAGGAAGTAGGCAATATATTATTACAGCTTCTAACACACAGTAGAGCCTCATTATTCACAGATCCCGTATCTGTGAATTCACCTACTAGCTTAAATTTATTTATAATTCCAAAATCAAAACCTGGGGCACTTTTATGATCATTTGTGGGTTTACACAGAGTGGCAAAAAAATTTGAATTGCCTGATGTTTACTTTCGTAGCTGAAGTGGAACAAGGCAATGCTCTGCCTTCCTGTTTCAGCTTTCATTCTATAAATAAATGTCTTTCTCATGATCTATTTAGTGCCACATTTTTCACATTTTTTTGTGCATTGTGTTGGTGATTTCACTGTTTTAAATGACCATGAAGCATATTGGTGACCTGCCACCTAGTGCTATTAAACATAAGAAAACCATGATGTGCTTTACAGAGAAAATATCATGTTAGATAAGCTTCATTCAGACATGATTATAGCACTACTGGCCATGAGTTCGACACTTATAAATCAACAATATATATTAAATAAGGTGTCTTTAAACAGACACACACAAAACAAGGTTCCATATTGATCAGTTGGTCAACATGGTGCCATAGGAGGAACTTAACTCTGAATTTCCTAGAGGAGCCATGACTCAGTATTTACTAATTCAGTGTTCTTGGTGACTTTATAGAATATAATTTCCATGAGTCATGAGAATTGACTGTATTTGGCAAAGAGAAACACTAAAAATCATATTGAGATATTCCAAAATCTATTTGAGTTGTTGAAGACTTGATTTGGGGGAAGATCTGACGCTGACAGATTGTAGGATAATAGAGAGTTCAACTTGCCATCCGTCCTTTCCTCAATTCCATCCTTTCTTTGTTCCCTTTCTTATAGAAGAATTCATAGACTGATCCACAGAAATACTTAGGATAAGGAGGGGGCGAGAAGGTCCAATAAATGAAATTCTTCTTCTCAAGTACAAAACTACTTGAGATGTAAACACATGCATCAGATAAGTAGAATCAATGTAATCTTCATGACTGCCAAAAACTACATGAAAGATATTAGATGCTCAGCTAAATCCACTTTCTAATACTGAACTCCAGATTTAGATGCATTCATCTATCCTGACGGAGGCAGTGCTGAGAAACTGCAGGTACCTCTTACTCAGGATCAGAGTCTCTTCTACAAATATACATGCTGGAAAAGGGATGCTTTTCTAAAATAAAATGAGCAAAGAGTAAAAGTCTATTACTATTACTAGCTAATAGTACTCTCATCAAACAGATAATTCACCTCTTCTCCCCTGGGAAAGAATGAATGATGCAAGTTTCTAGGGGTGTTAGTCTTCCTCCAGGTGGAATCAAAAAATGAGAGAGGACTCTTACCACATCCTCTGGAGTTATTTCATTGCATTGTAAGAACAAGTTATATAACAAAATTCTGATTACATGGTGGTACGATATAGGTTTACTGATGACTATAGAAAAAGCTGGCAATCACTACAGAAAAATGATCATTTAGAACTTTAACACAGAGGCTTATTTATACTTTATTTTGATCTACAATGTAATGTCCCATAAAACAGAGATAACTCTGTTAACAACAATCCAGAATTGATTAAAAGAACCTTTCCACTTGCTAACTTGCTTTTCAATAAAGTAACTGAGCCATAATAATTAAACTCCTATTCCTTTCACTCTAGGAAAAAATAAGGCAATAAAACATAAGTCTTCCCTTTGTGATACAAGAGAGTTGAGAAAAGAGGATCATAACATAGGTAAGGTTATTCCCCTGGAGAAAAAAAGGAACGTATATCCTAGACACAGACAAGGACCATTGTATCTCAATTGAAATCCACCATGTCCATCATACGATATTGATGAAACCTGCAGTTTACCTATATCTTTAATATAGCAGCCAATATCACAGAGACTATATATCTTCCTTTGGGTTCAAGGATGGGAGAATTGGAGAAATTAGTAGTGATGTTGCTTCCTTTTTATTCACATCATCCCAATATAAAATTCTGTTTTCCTTTCTTAAGTGTAAGGTGTATTAAAACAAACAGATAAAAAATCCTCAATTCCAACTGAAATAGGTAATTGGGCCAGACAAGATTTACATAATTTAGCCCAGAAACCACTTGTGATGCTCATTTTTCAATGTACAGTTTAGTACAGATTGGAGCAACTTCTCAAGTGAAGAAAATGATTATACTGAGCAAAAAGAAATCTGTCCAACCATTACTCTTTTTGAGCTGGATAGGAATTTTGATATTAGTAGACTCTGGAAGACTACTGAAATTTAGAAAGAAATCTGTTTATTAAATCTATTAAAATGTTATTAGTAAGAATGAGTTAAATTGAATGTTCTTATAAATATTTGGTAGATAAAATCTGTTTTTATATTATGATTTTTTTTTGCAAAATTTATTTGAAATATTGAATTAAATGCAGACATCATTCCCTCACTGCATTGTAGTGATGACCCTGTGGTAAGGCAAGTGATCTTGTAAGTGTGGGACTATTTCTGCCCTCTCTATTCAGTTCCAGTGGTATATTTGCTTACGCTTACACTGAACAGTTTTAACTTTTATATCTGAATATATAAGTATCCTACTTTCGTTCTACTTCTTCAAGATGGACATTTTGCCCCTTGAGTTTACATATGAATTTTAAAATTGACTTTTCAATATAACTAAGGTTTAAATAGTCTTCTGGAGTTTTGATTACAATTGTTTAGAATTTATATTTCGATTTTGAAACATTTGGAATATTTACACGATTCAGTGTTTCTACCCATGAAAATGAAATATTCCTTTATTTACGTGGTCTTAAAAAGTTTCTATCAAGAATATTTTGTAGTTTTTACATCTGCTACTCAATTTAGCCCTAAGGCTTGATATTTTTTGATATTACAATTGGTATTTTTAAAATTCTACTTTCTATTTTTTGTTGCAGTAAACATTTAACTTTTTACATTGTTCTTGTATCCATAAATCTTGTAAAATTCAAGTTTTAATCTTTAAAGTCTCTCTGTAGCTTCTTTTAGTTTTATGTAGAGAATCATGTTTTCTGCAAAGAATGACAAGTTTATTCAATTCTTTCTAATCTTCGCTTTTTTTTTTTTAAAGATTTTATTCATCTATTCATGAGAGACAGAGGGAGAGAGAGAGAGAGAGAAGCAGAGGGAGAAGCAGGCTCCCAAGGAGCAGGGAGCCCGATGTGGGACTCGATCCCAGGACCCCGGGACCATGAACTGAGCCGAAGGCAGATGCCTAACGACTGAGCCACCCAGGCGCCCCTCTAATCTTCGCTTCTTGTCATAATGCAATGACTAGAACTTTCAGTACAATTTTGGATAGAAGTAGCAATAGTGGACATTCCCACCTAATTTATATCTAATTTATTATCTCAGAGAACACTTACAATTTCACTGTTATGTTGGAAATTTTCCATAGAATTGTGTAAGTAGACCCCTTGGAAGGAACTAGGTAGAGGAGCTGTTCTGGGATTCATTTCTCTCCCAGTTCCCTGGAGGGTGGGTGATGCACAATAAACAATATTACAAAGATAAACATAACCTGTAAAGTAAGGTCATTACTGGTTCCAGGCAGCTTATTTATGAACTAAACTATTATTTATAAATTTATGAGACAAGATCCTTATAGAATATCATTTAAGCTCTAAATCTCTGAGATATGAAAGAGATGTTTCATAGTCTTCCTGCTCGGAGGGGTACCCATTAAAATTACTTAATATATGAAGTTACTCCTTCTCCTTCATCTGGGCCTCTTCATTGCTTGTATCCTTGAAAATTTTTGGTACTAGATAAGGTTTCTGATTAATGTGAGTATAATCTGATTTTGCTTCATGTTAAAATGGTTAGACAAAAAAATTATGGCTGTCATAGTTGATACATTTTACCATAAATTACTTTTTCTATCTCTTTTGAGATAATCATGTGGGCTTCCTTCTATATTCTGCTAATGAAGTGATTTACACTGCGTGGTTTTTAAATGTTAAACTGACCTTACATTCCTGGAATAAGCCACATCAATTGTTATATGTGTGTGTATGTGTGTAGTTCATTATAGTCTGATCAATCTTTGTCTCAACTGACATATTTATTAACATTTAATGTAATAACTGATATATTTGGCTATATATTTGGGTTTAAATTTCTATTTCATCATTGTTTTCTATGTCCATATTTTTTCTTCTTTTTCTCTTTCCTTATTTTGGATTAATCAAGTTGTGATCATCATCATCACCATCATCATTGTTATTTCATTTAGTCTCTCTGTGAGCTTCTAGTTTTAAAACTTTTTATTATTCCATTGGTGGCTGCTGTAGATATTTCAGAACATAACCTTTACCTTATTAATTTAAATTAATTTAAACACTTCTCATACAATATAAGAGTATTACAGCACTTTACTCCATTTACACAATTTCTGCCTTATTATTATTGCCACATATTTTAATTATATATGTGTCTTAAACTCAAAAAGACATATTGTTAGTGTTTGAAACAGCCAATATCCATTTTCAGGTAACCCTATATTTACTTTTGCTGTTTTTATTCCTTACTACATTTCTATGTTTCTTGCAAGGCTCATTTTCTTAACTGAAAAAAAAAATCCCTTTAATATTTAATACATTCAGGTTTTCTGGCCTGATACTCTTTCAGTTGTTCTTTGTGTGAAAATAGAATTAAAGGTTAGATATTATTTAAGTACCTTAAATATGTGATTCCATTATCTTCTACCTTGAATAGTCTGTTATTAGTCTGATTTTACTTCTTTGAAAGTAATATACTTCAGATTTTCTCTGGCTGTTTTTAAGATTTTCTGTCTTTGGCTGTCAATAATAAATTTTGGATGCCTAAATATGTTTTTTTTCCTATTTATTCCGCTTAGGATTTAAACCAGTATCTATGGACTGATATATTTTATCAGTATTAAAATTTATCTTTCAGTATTTATTAAATATTGATTCTGTCAAATTATGTCTCTTTTTCTTCTATGACCTTAAATATAAGTTAGAAATATTATGAAGTCCCATATGTGTCATATATTATTTTTGGTTTTGTTTCCTCCTCATTTTTTTCTTGCTTAGATATTGTAAACTGGATATTTTTTACCAACTGAACTTTCACCTCTCTATTTTCTCCGGTCAAATCTAATATGCTTTGGAGCTCCTTTATAACATTCTTAATTACATTTATTGTATATTTCAATATTTCAAATATTTCAATATTTGAATTTCCATCTGATTCATTTCTTAGTATAGTTCTTAGGGAAAAAGTTCCCTCTTTTCTATAACATATTATCATAGTTTTATTAAATGTCTGTGTGATGACTTCAATATCTAGGTTTCTTATATCTCTCTTTTTTTCTTTTTATTTCTCTTTGTTTTGTAATTTTGGTCTTGTTTATTGGTAAGGCTGGTAATTCTTTACTGAATACTTTTATTGGTGTTCTTTATTTAATTCCTACAATATTGTATAGGAAAAATATATTATAAAATCTATAAAAATATTATAAAGACTTTTAATGATATTATCTTCCTTTAGATAGCATTAAATTAACAGGGAGATCACTTTGATCTAGTTGAGGCTGGATTTTAGCCTGTTATTGGGCTGTACTATTTCCAGTTCACACTATTAATGTTTACTCTTACTCCTAAGACACAGTAGTTACTGTTTGAGCAAAGCCCTCTGTGCTCTCAACTAAAGCCTGTGTTATTTAGCGGGGCCTCTATATTTTAAATGGTCCAGAAACTCAACTTATATATTACCAACACTGTGAGGTTATTTATGTATCTGACTGTATCTTTATCCATATACCTGCAGCTTTCTACTTATTTTCTTATAGTTTCCCCTTACATATGCAGAAAACAACAAATATATTAGGGGAAATTGTGAACAGTATTTTGTTCTCATTTCTGTATGGTTTCCTCCCTTTTGAGATCTTAGCCCCTGAAAATCCTGGACACTTTGACTGCCCAGAAACCCATGCTCCTATCCCATATACCTAAGACCTAATTTTTACCAATATGTCTATTTCAAAAAAAGGTCACATTATTGTGGGATTTACATTTGTTTGAAATATTCAAATTAGGTAAATATATATAGACAGAACACAGATTAGTGGTTGCCAGACACTGAAGGGAGGGTGAAGTGGGGTATAACTACTTAATGGGTCTGAGGTTTTATTTAGAAGTGATGAAAGTGTTTTGAACTAGACAGATGTGATGGTTGTATAACATTGAGAATGTACTTAATGTCACTGAATTATTCCTTTTAAAATGGTTAATTTTATGTTATATGAACTATGTCTCAAAAAAGTTATATATGGGCATATATTAAAGCTGTTATTACTTAAAAAAAATCTAAGTGAGTTCTTTTAGGAGTAATAACAATATAGGATCAAAATCTGAAAAAGCTACTGTAATCCTAGAACCATAAAGAAAATATACAGGGGGAAATTTTAAATGCATTTGGTTTGGGGGGAAAAAAAGCAAAGATCAGCAGGGCAAGGTATGTAGAAAAGACTTCTTGTGAAGAAAATAAGTAGAGCAATAGTAGCCTGCAATAGAACCTTGGATTGGTACTGTGGGAAGCATAGAAAAACATCAGTATTTAATATAATTCTGAACCTTATCAGTACTTGTAACTCATTATAAAAGGACAGTTAAGATTTTCCTTAAATCCCTGTTTAAGATACAAAATTTCCAGATAAAAAGGAGATAGCATGTGTGGCTTTATCCATATGTAAAATGTCTTAGTAAAAAAAAAAAAAAAATGACAGTAGAAAAATAAGAGATGACTGAAAATATTCAATCAACAACTTCCACAGCTTCCATATTCCATTTGCTATCCCCAAATTAAAACCCCAGCAACTCACAGTCTAGGCTTCCCCAATTACCTAGATTTCGTGAATACTAACATGATTTTTACATCTAAGTGTATGCATGATCACACAGGCACAAAATCACAAAGCAGCAACATTCATTCCTACTGAAGAACCTTCTAAGCACTATACAAATGCACTACTTGACTACTTTTGTCCAAGAAAAAGTATTAAGTCAAACTAGAAACTGGCACAGATGAAGATAAAACAGTCAATCCAAAGACAATGTATGAGAAGATTTAGGTTAACTCCCTAGAGAATTAAGCAATATCAATTTTAGGCTTCTGCAGAACGCATTAGAGATATGTCAGCCATCGGCAGATGCTTTTAAAATGAAAGGACTGTTCAAAAATGAGGAATCCGTGTGATACTAAAAGGATGCCAAGTAATACCAGTATGTCCTGAAATCATAGATACTACTTTTATCTCAAGGGTGGGAGCAGTTGGCTTCCTGGAAGATCAGAAATTTTATCAAAAACACTGTTTGAAAATTTTGGGGGGAAAAAAGAGAACAGTACAACATATTAATGCTCACCATATGACAAACGATATGCTATCCACATTCCTCAAACCGTATTTCCAAAGAACATTGGTAGAAGAATTAATGGAGAATATTGTAGTACATTTTATTTAGAAAAACTTATAGAACCAAAATTTCAGTTGTCACTATGATATTCCAACAAGGCAGAGCTATTCTGATAATAATCTACCATATTAAGCATCTATTGAAAATTCTAAATATTTTACACCACAAAAAAACAAGCTTTGTCATGAATTTTAAGCTATAAAAGTGGGATTTAAAACTAAAGGAAAAGACCACCAGAAAATAAGTCATCTGCTTTGAGTCCTCATTTATTTCAAATTCTCACCGAAGTAAGTAAAAAAATTAAATACCAAAGTCTGGAGTGCCAATCTAATCTGAGAAAGGGGACCAACCATTCATTTTTCAAACACTTGGAGTATTATATTAGTTTTCCATTGCTGTGTAAGAATTCACCACCAACTTGGTGGCTTAAAATAGCACCCATTTGCTCTCCTATAGTTTCTGTAGTATGAGTCCGGCTAAATGAGATTCTCTGCTTTCAGTCTCACAAGGCTAAAATTAAGATGTCAGCTTGTCTCTATTCCTTTCTGGAGCTTGTGGGTTTTTTTCCAAGCTTATTCAGGTTGCTACCCTCCTATCCTGGATCCCTGACCTTCCCTATAGGAAGTTTATAAAATTTCACCACAAGGCTGCCCCTTTCTTCTGGTTAGCAGGATGGTATCTCTCTGCTTCACCTTCCTCTAAAGGGCTTGACTGATGAGTGAATCTCACCCAGGTTAATCTCACTTTTGATTGACTCAGAGTGGACTGATTAGTAATGCTGTCATAGAGTGATATCTCATCATATTTGCAGGTTTTGCCCATTCTGAAGAGGAGACAATTTTATAGGCTGTGTATACCAGGGGGTGGGAATCCTGGAGGACACCAAAGAACTCTGCCAACCACAGGTATTACTGAAGAGTAAAGCACAGGTAAGACAACATTTAAGGAAGGATTAACCAGTCTCGGATCCATTGTATTTAAAATAAGTAGAAAGAATAAGTAGTGGTATCCATTAAAAAATGTAGGTTGGCACATAAGGAACCACATAGGAGAATGTCTTGTGAGGAGTCATCAAGAAGTGTACCATGCGCTAGAGTTCAAGTACATAGGGAGTGGGGATTCCCCAGGACAGTTCAGTTTTTACATGACACTGGGGCTCCATAAAGAGAGATAGGGCTGAGGAAGATGAACTACTTTAACACATTCTTCTTTCTTTGCTTAAGAACTGTCCACCACTACCCCCCCATGACAATTCTAAGAACCCCAGAATTTTATGTCTTAACTTTATCAACAATTTTCTTGCCTTAACTTGTGCAATTACCCTGGCAAGGGAATGTATAAAAGTGATGATCCATCTTTGATCCATGTATTCATTGGTATATTATGGTGAGATTGAATGGGTGAATAAAGATGATTGCCTACTAGGGTTAACTCTAAAATTTCCTTGTTTAACATGTCTCTGTAAATGTTTTATGGCTTTATATTTAGAAAGATTGATTTTCATACTAAGCCTATTAAATGTGCCTGGCCCTTGAACAAGTTAAGATCCAATTAGGTATTTTAACTAACTGAATAAATAAAATATCAGATCCCAATATAAAAATGTATTATTGGGGCTTAACTTGAGAAAGAACTAAGATTTATAAGTAAATCTTATTTATATTAAAAGCTTTCAATCATTTCCTTTGGAGGGGAAAAAAAAGCCTTTTTACAACCATCTTATAAATTCCCTTTAGAAAACAACTATTTGAATTGCTAATCATCTCATTTTTGTTTACAAATACTTCTGTAGAAAAATTAAAGTAACAGAAGGATAATATAATAACCTATTGCTTATATTATCACATTATAGAAATATAACTACAGTTTGGAATTATTAAAAATAATCTTCAAATTTCTCATTTGCTATAAAAATTTAATATTTGAATAATGGTAAGCTTTTCAAATGAAGGCACTGAAATAAGATCAGTGCACATATACAGGAATACATATATCTAAATTATCTAAAGAAAGTAATCTTAAAATATAATTATCTAAAAATCAATAAAATATCTTAAACATGTTGATTCCATCTTATTATAATCATCTATTATGATTTAATGGGGTGCCCATATAGCTCATTCGGTTAAGCATCTACCTTTGGCTCAGGTCATGATCACAGGGTTCCTTGGACTGAGTCCCAAAGTTGGGCTTCCTGCTCAGTGGGGAGTCTGCTTCTCCCTCTCCCTCTCCCCCTGGCTCGTGCTCTCTCCCTCTCTCTCCTTCCCTCTTTCTCTCTCTCAAATAAATAAAATCTTTTACAAAATTATCTTAAAAAAGAATTATGGTTTACTAATACCATTTGGATATGGTCTTGGCAAATCTGACACAGTAAAATGTTCACAGCAGAGAAGAAAAACCCAGTTTTTCTTAAGACTCTGCCAGTTTAGCCTTAGGATTCAATAGCTCTCACGAGCAAGAAGAAAATAATAAGTACAAGAATTAGAAATCAGCACAATTCCAGCCTCTTAAGTAGTGGCATAAGTATATACTTGGGGCAAACAAGTAAAATTTTGCCAAAGCTCTCCATTCCCCAACCCTCTGGCCCCAGAGTTAATCCTGCCAGTACCTCAAACACTCTGGGTCTTGCTGAAGGAGTTGGGCCCTGAAAGGTCCTCTCATGAAATAATATGGCTTGTAGTAATTTGACTGCACTTTGCAGAATGACAATTCTGTAAGACATAGCTAGGGTGCCATGCCACAATTCCTTTACTCCTCAAAGGTTATCGGATATCCTTCAGCGATGCCATGGAAAGATCATCAGTAGTAATCAAACTGGAAAGATTATTCTTGACTTTATAGGAAGGCTCTATTTCATTTTCATTTTCTAAATAAGAATCTATAAGACTTAAGTCAACTCTTCTGAAGTATTAGATTCTTTTTTGTGGTTCTTTATTGAACTCCTTTTCAAAAGGCTGTTTGATTTCTAAGCCACAGTTTCTGTATGGTTGTTTTTACGTGCAATGATTTATCAGCCGCCATGTCCCCCTCCAATAAATTTAAAAACGGTTCCCCATAACAGGCTGAGCCTTATTTTTAACAGAAATAATTGAAAAGGCACTGGGGGCTCCTTGAGAGCTCTCACTGTGGCACAGCAAGAACACCATTTCCTGAATCAAGTTAATAAGAGAGCGGCAAGAGAAATAGATTCCAAGCAACAGAAATTTTTCAGGAGAACAAGTAGGTATCAGGTAAGATTTGGAGAGTACTCTGTGATCTTTGGAAAAGTGGAAATACATTAAATGTCTTTCCCAACCAGGTCCAGCTGTGTACCAGCATCATTTTAGGACTCCATCTGTTTGCTCATGATTCCAATTATCGTAGAATAGCTAATGTACTGCACGCTGGAATCCCTTGTTTTAGTATATAGTGACAGCATTATCTGTCCTGCCCAATATCCTGCTAATCCACGCTGACCGATGGGACAACGATAACTACCACAGAACGGGGACTGGGCTTCAAATTGCATTGCCATTACTTCAAAGTACACGTACGTGCTTTTTATGACTCCTTTAGTTCAGCTATTCAAGTAGGCAAGCATATACTCTAGAATGAGAATGAGTTTATCTGAATGAAAATGTAATGTTTTGTAACAAACAAAACAAGATAATGAGTTTGTTCTTGCATG
The DNA here is from genome assembly GCF_009762305.2 of Zalophus californianus. Lineage (NCBI taxonomy): Eukaryota > Metazoa > Chordata > Mammalia > Carnivora > Otariidae > Zalophus > Zalophus californianus. The sequence goes on along the minus strand of NC_045606.1, from coordinate 67,568,209 downwards.
TTTAGCTATTTATGGTAAAGAAAAATGCGCCCTTGAGAAAACTGGTAATAGGGGCAGCAGGTATAAGTAAGACAAGGGGAGCATAATTCCGGAGCTGCAGCTTGGGGGCACCTGGGTGGCTCAGTTGGCTAAGCACCTGCCTCTTGATTTCAGCTCCGGTCAGGACCTCTGGGCCAAGGCCTCAGGGCTCTGGGATGGAGCCCCAAGTCAGGTTTGGCCCTAGGCATGGAAGCCGCTTTAAGATTCTCCTTCTCCCCCTCTCTCTACCTCTCCTTCTCTGCTTGCACGTGCACACACGCTCGCTAACAACAGAAGTAAAATAAAAAGCTGCAGTTTGAATAGCAATTATTTTTATTGACTCTTGTGCATAAAAATATGTAGATCGCGATTTGCTGAAGCCCATGCCTCATACCACTTGTTCTGTCACTCCAGTTCTTCACTTCTCTTCCTTTCTCCCTTTATTCCCCTTCTCCTACCTGTTTCACTGTAAAGCCTTATTACAGGGAGAGAAGACTGTAAAATGAAAAGTGCTGGTGAGAGTGAGAATAGGATCCTTTTTCCTTCCTCAGGCTGCATTGTGACTTCAGAGCGGCTTAGTGGAAAAACCAGGGAATACCTTGTCCTAGTTTTCTAGGAAAATTGCTTTGGAACATTTTGTAAGACCAATTCATTAATAGTGCAGCTGATTAAGAAAAAACTTTGCTACCTTTAGTCTATATTCTTTTAAAAATACAAATGGAGTGACTGTCTGGCTTTTTAGTCTTTTTTACCAGATAAAACTGGTGAATTATAAAGTTTCTTTTTCTTTGCTAATCTGCTTTTGCACAAACAACCTCAGTAAGAATGGCTTACTAAGGACATCATAGTTATAACATGTCCACTGGGGCTCTGAAAATAAAACTTCCCCAATTATTTAATAGTAATCACCTCTGAAATTATACTATTTTATCCTGTTAAAGCTGTTGCGAATTGGACAAAGGTACATTTTATTTTTAATAGCATTAAAAATTTTGCTTTTTAACTGATAAATTTTGAGGGTTTATTTAATTCCTTATAATGATCCTCTGGACCTTTTATCACTCCTAAATTATTCATGCAATTTTATGTACAAACAAGAAATAAAATGGATGACAAAAAGCATATTAAAAAGACTCCAAGTAACTTCTTGGATATGTAAATAGACAGCTGAACTCGTTTCTGACCATCACTGTGATAAATGATGTTCTCATATCAAAGTCTTTAGGTCAAGTAAACAAAATTCTGTTGGCTCCGTTTGTTCTTGCACTTTGGCTTCTTTTTCATAAGTCGTATGTCTTATTATTAGAAAAATTAAATCATTCCTTAGAATCTAAATTAACCAAGTTATAAATTGCATTTTGTCATGAGTTTTCCAGGATTCTTATATAGATCTAAAAGTATGTTTTTTTACATATTCACTTTTTAATCAGTTATTATTTTTTTGTTGGTAATTCTCTTTATTATGGCAATAACAAAATTCCTTTTCTTTTTCTTACCAAGTTAAATGTCTACTTATGCTATTTTTCTAAAAAGCTGTGCTTAAACTCAAATTCTTAATAATTTGCTATTAGTTAAAACAACACTAGTATTGGGGCACCTGGGTGGCTCAGTCGTTAAGTGTCTGCCTTCAGCTCAGGTCATGATCCCAGGGTCCTGGCATCAAGCCCTGTGTCAGGCTTCCTGCTCAGTGGTAAGCCTGCCTCTCCCTCTCCCACTCCCCCTGTTTGTGTTCCCTCTCTTGCTGTGTATCTGTCAAATAAATAAATAAAATCTTAAAAAAAAACAACACTAGTACTAAAACAACCAATATATGCATATTTCATGTAGTATATAACAGATATCTATGACATCTCATTTGAGCCTGGTAACAAATATGGAAGAAGAGTAATTAGATATTATTATTATACCATTTTATGGATAAGAAAACTGAGATTATAAAAGGTAAAGTTATTTTTCTTAAGGCCACTGAGCTGATAAGTAAGTAAATAAATAATTAATAACACAAAGGCAGGTACTCAGACTCAAAATTTCAATATGCACCAGTCTCTGATAAGATCTGGAGACATAAAGATGAATGAGATATGTCTTGCCTTCCAGGACCCCATAATCTACTGTCACAGAATTATGCTTAGTGTTCTCTGGGTGGGAACAAATAGTAGGAGCTTTTAATTCATTTTGACCTGGTCTGATAAGATTAGTAAAAATGATTATCTGAGTCTTGAAGACTGAATAGGAGACAACCACATAAAGTCTACAGAAGTGGAATAGGAAGATTCTTTCCCCAAAGAAAAAACAACATGGTGTAAGAAGGGGAGTAGACCCAATTTCAAATGATAGAAGAGGTGTGAAACAAAGTGTCAGTGGATAGGCTAGAGAGTTAAGGTACATGAGGACTGTGAGTGATTGGGTTTTGATCTGGCATGTTATAAGTAACTACTGAAGGGCTTTAAGAAAAAAAAAGTGTGATATACAAATCTTTTAGAGAGATTTCTGGCACTGATGTGAATATACTTGACTAAAATGAGCCTGGAGGCAGGGGGTCCAGTTAGTTGTTTGTAACAATTATCCAGTAAGAGATGATAAAGTCCTAGAACTAGAATTGGATAGGAAAAGGTAAGTTTGAAGAAGATTAAGTGGTAGGAGTTTACAAATGACTGGATTTGGGGATGGGAGACATGGAGAATTCAAGGTTGGTAGACTGAATGGAAGATAATGAGATCCCCAACTGAATGGAGGAATACATGAAAAACCAGTGTTAGAAAAGATGTGTGTAATTTGGTGATGTTAAACAAGTTCTTGTGAATACAGACCTTCAGAATAGCCGGTGAAAGATTGGGTATGTAGATTTGTAAGTCCCCTGAATATTTGTGAACACTAAAAATGATAGTAAATTATATCTTTCAACAACTGCATGCCACATGAGATGGGCAATGAAGAGAAAAAACCAAATTTGAAGAACACCAAAAATTAAGGATCAGAGGGAAAAAAGTTTCAGAAAATAAGAGGAATAAATAACAAATACCTGAGGCATGGTATCAGGAATAGAGTTTCAAAAAGAAAGGGGCGATTAACAGCTACAAATGCAGAAAGAGCTTCAGTAACTACAAGTGGTATTAGGATTTGACAATGGCTAGAACATTTTTTTTTTTTTTTTTGGTAAAAAAATAATTTGATTGAGAGGTTTGTTCTTCCTTTGAATCCTCTGGGGAAATGTGGGGAAATGCTTCTTTTCACTAGTACTACAGAATCCTGATTGTTTTTCCTTTATTAATCCCGCAATGCGGTGCAGAAAATGACAACAGGAAGATGAGGATTCTCTGGCCCCCACATTGTAGACTTTGGCCTTGGCAGCCTCCACTCTCAGTTTGAATCCTTGAAGGGAAGCATAATGCTTGGTAAACAACCTCTGACTGAAATTTTTAAAGCAAGGTAGTGAATCAGATGCAGTTTATAATTCATCTCTGTATGAACTGAGAACTACATATACCAAAACACACTGCTCCAAGAACTCCTCTTGACTTCTTGTGACAAGGTTCTCCCTGTGTTCACTTGTCCTCCTAGGAAGTGTTGCCATTCCATTAATACCTATTTCTGTTCTTGGTGGTTTGTGTAGTGAATATACACTATTCCTTTATTGTATGGAACCTAAAACTCCTCTTTCGAATGGGAGTCTCCCAACTTTGGAATCCTGGTGATAGGCAGAGCTCATAATTTCTGTTGAAGTTGACAGTTCCAGCTACTTGCTTTCCCAGTGTTCAGATGACTTCCCTGTTTTCTCCCCTTCTCTGCTCAGTTCTGTATCACAGAAGACTACAACAGACTTCTGGAGAGGTTAGATCAATGGAAGGCAGTGGAGGAATAGAGAAGGTAGTCAGGGTACTGGTCTCTCCTTTTCTGTCTCAGGCAGCGTGTGTCGCATGCCCTCCACGACTCTATCTCCTGGGACACTTTCTCCCTCATGGTCCCAACATTCTCTAGGCATTCCTTAACTTATTTTTGGTTCCAACCAAATCTCCCTCTCTTCTGGGCTCTGATGACACTCATTTCTGCTCTAGCCCCAGAAGTGTTAGTAGCTTCCTCTTATGGCTAATCTCTGGATGGTTTTAAGCGTCCTCCATTTGACTACTCAGTTCTTCCAACACCTATATTACCAATCCACAATGTTTTAAGACCAAATGGTTTCTTGGTTTTACAAACTCGACTAGACCCTGACTACTTCATTCAGCCTCCTTTGTAGCTGGGGTGCAGGTCTGTGTCTCAGGACTCATCAATGATATGCACTTAATATGGACTTTGGAAAGGTTGCTGTTGCCATGATAAACAGAGAATTGGACCACAGAGAACACTTTCTGGCTGTTCTATGGGTTTCACTGTGGGTTACAGTGCTAGTGATGTTAGAGCTGGTGGCCATTGCCCCATCCCATTACTGTCAGGGGTACAAGCTGCAATGTCCAGTGCTAAGTGGCAGCAGAAGTTTACAAGTGTGGTTGGGAGCACTGTGACCCCCTTACTGTTTCTCAGCCTACTAGGAAATTCTATACACGATGCTTTTAATATAGTCTTTGCCTAAAACAAGAGAATTATTCCTCTTGCTTGCCACTAAGAACACTGACTGAGAGGTATTGAATCCTAGAAGTTATAGTCTAGAAACCAAAAACAAGAAAATGCTAGAAAGAGAGATTTGTAAGGAATGAGCCTGATTCTGGCCAGCTCAGAGAGTTCCTATGCAATTCTGCTTGACAACAATCCTTGAGTCCCAGATTTAGGGACAGCAATTTGGAATGTTCTAGATCAGAAGGTGAAGCAGATATAGTACGGGATGTCTATAAATCCCTCCAGATACTAACTCAGTTCTTCTCTTCAGTTTATAGCATTGTTGCTTGGATTTGTGTATCTTCCTCCAAGGCTATTGCAATGGAATCTTAGGAGACGGCTCAGCACTGCTCACTAGCCAAAATGTCACCACAGTGCCCACTTCCTATAAGTTATACTGCAATTGATTATTTGCTTGTCTCTCTGATGAGACAACGATCTCAACAATAAACACTGTGTCACTTTGCTCCATATTCTAAGACCTAGTAGAGAATAGGAAATATATTGTCAATATTTACTGAACAAGTGAATGAATTCCCGAGAACCAGACTCAGAAACTAAAATTTCATTCTGTTTTGTTTCTGCAAATACAATCAGGGAATTTAGAACATTGTGTTTGGAGACAGTACACAATGTTATTTAGTTCCGCTATTCTCCAACCTCCTCCAGATTTCCTCTCTCATATCTCTTTATAATATTCCTCTGTGATTGTTCACTAAAATGTGATCTCCAGGAAAGCTCCATTGTAAAGAAAGCACCAGTTATTCCTTCCTGCATGGTACATCATTTTGCAGTTATGTTAATTTTAAGAATTGCTGTATTGCACTGTAGTGCAATAGTCTGTAGCCTCATTAGACTTGGAGCATTTCAGTGATCAGACCATGATACAGAAACTACACTGATCCTTTGCATGATATCAGGGACATTTAAGGACCAAGGCCCTTTATAGATAACTTGGAGGGATTCAGTGAATTTAATTTTTTAATGCATGCAAAATTTCATGCAAACACATGCACTTTTTCAAAGGAAAGGTCCATAGGTGCTTGAAAATGTTTGTTGAACTTAATTTGATCAAACTATACATTAAATATATTTTTATCTTACAGTATTTTAATTTTTTGTAATAACAAACTACAATATGTTACAACATCATCAAATCTGATATACTGCTGTTTCCAGATACTCTTTTCATAAAATATAAAAAGTTGGGATATGAGAAGAAAAGGATAAATAAAGAGAAAATAATTTTTTCTCTAGAGAATGAATGTTTTACCCCATCTCCTTTTCCTCCACTAGGCAAGAGATTTCTCTACACCCTCTGCTGAGATGTTACCTATTATGAAAGGAGAAGGGAAAAAAAGGTAAAGTAAAAAAAAGATGTAATAGTTCTGACTGGACTCCATTGAGACATTAAAACCACATCAGTTAAGTACTCAATTTAAAAATATATTGCTGATTTTTCTCACCAGATTTTTTTTCGGTCTGCTGTCCTTTATTTGAACTTCTTGGGGTCAGATGGGCTTTCAAATATTAGAATTTTCTAAATACTAAAAAGGTAATAAAATGCATTTACTATTACATACTAAACAGCACCCTAGCAGAATCCGGGGTAGCATCCTAAGATCCAACACACTAATAGTGCTACAGGGAACTATATGGATATTCAGAGAAAGAAGGATAAATAAAGACTAAAAAAAACTAGTGTCATTCTAGTCAAATTCTCAAGCCAGATAAATTAAATTGCGTCAAGTTTTGCTGCCAAAAAAAAAAAATCAGTTTCAAAATTACTTGGATTTTGGAATTATAGACTTCTCTTTACCTTTCACAAGTGGGCTCTTTAATACAACTTTTGCACTTGACTTCTTTGTCTTACACTATCTCAATTTTAAACTCAGAATGGAGCTTAGGAAAAGTAATCACTACCAAATAAATAGCAGGGGAAAAGTAATAGGAATAGGGAGTGTGGAGAAAAGAAACCCAAGCATCTTAAAATATTATCTACTAAAAATAATTTAGAGTTTAGAATTTATGTCACATATGTAAACACAAATACCGTATGCACACACCAAATGAGCAATGGCAAATACAGAACACTAAAAGTTACTTAGGATGCAAATATGTGTTAAAGGCTGAATGAGAAAGTATGGGGCAAAAATGGGATATGGAACGAGATTGTCTTGACCTCTTCTTGACCCCTTCCTGATACTTATACTTCCCATAAGGAGATCAGATGTACATTCATGGAGCAGTTAAAAAAAAATTAAAGGACTAAAACTTTCTGTCTATAGTGGTATTTAGAAAATATCTGCTCAGTGTGGACTTAGTGGTTAGATTGTCTTTGGCAGAAAGTTAAGGTGTAGTTTTATGGATCAGACATTCTACTTAAAGCCTCCTCCCCTTTGTTTTTAACAGGAGGACCTGCTCTAAATGACCTTTCCAAAAATTATTGGGAAGTGAGAGATAAGCAATATTAGCATCCTATCAAAAAGTAATTTCAGATGACTAGCAACAAAATATACTTAAGATGAAAATATGAAAAAAAGCATTCTTTCATGCCTATCAAACACTATATAAAGTCAAAATGCTTTTTAAAAAAATACTCATAGTACTATAAACAGTAAGAACCTTAAGAGCATATTAATCAAAACATAGGAACCTAGTTCATTCATTAAAATGTTTCATTATTAAGACAATGTGTGCCATCTATCATTTATTGTTAGTTATAATTTATAATACAGATAAAACTTGCTTAGTCGCATATTTAGAAACCAGGTTTACACAGGGGAAGGGAAGGAAAAATAAGATGAAAATAGGAAGGCAAACCATAAGAGACACTGAACTCTAGAAAACAAACTGAGGGCTGCTGGAGGAGAGAGCGGTGCAGGGAAGGGGTAACTGGGTGATGGACATTAAGGGCACTTGATGTGATGAGCACTGGGAGTTATATGCAACTGATGAATCACTCGATTCTACCCTTGAAAATAATAATATAACACACTATATGTTAACTAAATTGAATTTAAATAAAGAATTAAAAAAAAACCACAACCAAAAAAAAAAAAGAGAGAGAGATCAGGTTTAGCAAAGTCATTCTCGGTAATGATGTTCTTATGAAAGTATTTCAAAATCATAAATTATATATATATATAAAATAAAATGAATGATATATAAATAAATATAATAATACATATCCATTCCTTCAATGGCATCATTTGCCTAAACTCAAACTAGCAGCTAGTGCATAATCAAATTCTACTTGCTCCTTACACAGAGCAGTGACATATATCTGAGATGCTGGAGACTACATGTTCCCCTGATCGATAGAATATCCCCTGAAATATCCACTCTTTCCTTCAAATATCCCATCATATTCTTTTATCATGAGTTAGTATAAGAAACCCCTCTGGGGGAACAGCAGTACCTGTCGGCTCACTGATGTGATAGCTCAGGAAGTGACAGATGGCACATGAGCTTTGCACATTCTCAGAGGAACATAATTATAATTGATGATTGTCAGAGCTTTCACATTTTCTCCAGAGACTATTTCTTTCCTCCTTTGACTTCTTTTCTTATTTGCTCTGGTCTCTTCTCTGACTTTCCATTTCTCCTTAATTCCCTACCTCTTGTTCTGTCTGCCTGCCATGGAAGTCTAGTCTGGAGCAAGTACCTTAGAAAGGGTTATTTAAATACAATGGTATTAGAAAACAAATAAATACAAGCATATAGCCTCTTAAAATAACAGGATGCTTGATGTAGAAACATTCTAAAATATTATGCAGCTTACTAATTACTGTAATTATGTTGTTTATATACATTAATACACGTATAAATGTGTGAAAGACTTTAACTGAACTAGGGTTCACCACAAGCAAATATTAGTCAACACTTATTCATCTGACTTCCTTCATTGTTTTGGTTAATAGTTCAGGTCAGTCATGTACTATTGATCCAGCTAATTAAAATTTCTATTAAAAAGAGTTGTATTAAATATTTTCAACCTTGAAATAAAAATACAAGAAAGAGACTCAAGGAAAAGAAAGGAAGGAATATGATGGCATTTATAAAGAAAAGAGTATCACTGAAGTTGTTACTACATTTTATCATTTTGAAATTGTAGTAAAATGCCACTGAGGACTCCACACCCATAAGTCTGGAAAATAGAAATATTATGGAGCTTTTTGAAGTAAATGCATGTAATACTGAAGCCTTTGAAAATTTCTCAATGGGAAGGGTTATATAGAACTGGGTGCTAGTAGTTGGTCTCAACTCCCCTCCTGCTCCTCAATACACACATACACATACATATAATCCGAGGTGTCATTCTACCACATTATAGCATATCAAGAAGCCATTCTCTGTTAATTAAAACATATAATTGAACTCATCTTTTTTTTTAAGATTTATTTATTTATTTGAGAAGGGAGAGGAAGAATCTCAAGCAGACACTGACGCAGGGCTCAATCTCAAGATAGCATAGAGACTGATGCAGGGCTCAATCTCAAGACCTTAAGATCCCGACCTGAGTCGAAACCAGGAGCTGGTGGCTTAACCGACTGTACCACCCAGGCACCCCTGTACTCATCATTTTTTATTATAAAATAATTCATCTCTCTTCATAGAGTTTCTACATACTCCCATGAAATTTCTATGCCAAGAATTCAAGAATTTAACAGATGACTCACTGATAAAAAATTGAAAAGAGAAGGTAAAATGTACTTTAAGAAGCATAAAAAAAAATACTAGCCCAAATTAACTATCTACTGTGATCAGGTTCAACTATTTAAATAATACTTAAAAATTTTACAATTTCTATTATCAGGATTAGTTTTCTTATGTAAACTCATAGTTCTTCTCCTAAGAAAAAGGTTTGATGTTAGTGTATATGGTTCACAGAAGTGTTTTCTAATGATTCAGAATTTGCATATAAATATGCACAGTATTATAATGCTTGGGAAAAGGGAAGGTGAAAATAGAAAAATGCCTACCAATATTCTTGATACAAATCTCCCTAGAATTACACATTATCTTACAAAATGATAGATGATATGCATCTGAACTTTTGGCAAGGTCTATAGGCAACTGAGGGGGTAGATCAGAGAAAGTTTAAAGTTAGTCTAACCCTGATCATTCTGAGAGTTCGGTTCTGACCGATGCTATGTAGATTCCACACAGCACGTGAAAATGAAGTGATGTGGAATATGTCGATAAACTGTCATGAGAAAGCCCGTTAGGGGGGAAAAAAAAAAAGATCACAGTCTTAATAAACACCGACCCCAAAGTAGGGAAATTAAGAGGAAATACAAACCTTCAAGTATTTGGACAAGTTATAGGTCAAAGTTAATGGTATGTTGGATGAATGTAAGTAGGCATCACTACAAGTAAGCAAATTTTATCCATTTAGCATAGGATTTTGAAGTCATAAAAAATGAATAGTAGGTATTGTCATTGCTGGATGAAATTATTCCTGATACTAAGGAAAGTGAACTGAAGTTTTCAATTAGAATTTGTTGAAGCTGTTTCATTGTTATATAACAGACAAACTCCAGTTGATCCTTGAACAATATAGAGGTTAGGGGGACTGACCCTTTTTGCAGTCAAAACTCCACTATAGGGGCACCTGGGTGGCTCAGTTGGTTAAGTGACTGCCTTCAGCTCAGGTCATGATCCTGGAGTCCCAGGATTGAGTCCCACATTGGGCTCCCTGCTCAGCGGGGAGTCTCCTTCTTCCTCTGACCCTCCCCCCTCTCATGTGCTCTCTCATTCGGTCTCTCTCAAAAAATAAATAAAATCTTAAAAAAAAAACTCCACTATAACTTTTATATCGGTACCTTACCAATAACATAAACGATTAACACATATTTTACATATCTTGTATATTATATACTGCATCCTTATAATAAAGTGAGCTAGAGAAAAGAAAATGTTAAGAAAATCATAAGAGAAAATACATTTACAGTACACTGTGCTATATTTATAAAAAATAATCCACATATAAGTGGACCCATATAGATCAAATCTGTGTTGTTGAAGGGTCAACTGTAGTATCTTTTCTTTTAATCTCTCAGCTAAACTCAAGATCCATGTACTTACACGTTATCTTCCACTAAAAACCTATGCCCCTTCCTCTGCTTTTCCATATACCTTAAATATTCACCTTCGCTTTGGGCACTATCTTTGCAGACCCCGACACCACACCACTCCCTCCCTATGCTTCTCTTTTAGCAAATTCTGCCCTGTCTTATATATCTATACCAAATGTTTGAAGTTTTCCACAGGTTTATATTATAGTAACTAGAAAAGAATATTCAAGATTGAACATTTGAAGAAGCTACACAGTTACTAAAAATAATAAAGTTTATAAATGAAGCTAGCTCATTATTTCCTTCCTTCTCCAACAGCATCTTAATTTATCTTGGAGCTACTCCCACACAGCACGTTTCTTTCTCTTCACTCACAGATGTTGCATAGTTTTCCCTATATCCCTAGGTTCGCACCCACTTCTCATATTCTCCCCCTTTTAGAACCAGTATATTTTAAGGTTTGTTAACAGTTACCAAAGACATAAAGGATAATTCCACATTTGGATTAAAGATCTTACGAATTTCAGCATCACCTTTTTGCAGGAGGGACAGACCTCTAAGGTCATTCCAGCCAAGATCTTCTGATTCATTTCATAAAGAAGAGCAGAAAAACTGCCCTCTAGTATAATCTAATCACCAGAACTTCTACTTTCTTCAATGTCATCAGCAAGACCATGGGGGAGGGGGCATATTACATTCCCATGACTTATTTATTTCATAACTTCAAGTTTGGTACAAACTTTTAACCTCCTTTACCAATTTTGCCCACCCCTCCACCTCCTGCCTCTAGCAACGACAGATCTGTTCTCTGTATCTATGAGCTTAATTTTTTTTTTTAGATTTCCTCATTTAAGTGAGATTATACAGTATTTATCTTTCTCTGTCTGACTTATTTTACTTAGTATAACACCCTCAAGGTCCATCCATGTTGTCACAAATGGCAAGATTTCATACTTTTTTATGGCCAAATAGTATTTCATTACATATATATACACCAGATCTTTATCCATTCATTCATCGATGGACACAGGTTGTTTCCATGTCTTGGCTATTGTAAATAATGCTGCAGTTAACACGGTGGTGCATAATTACTGGAACTTCTATTTTCCTCATTGTCATCAGAATGACCATTTAACAAACCTGAGCTTAGCAAAAATATTTTTAAGTATGGAAAAGAAAAAAACATTAAAAAACTTGGAGGCAACCAAAAAAATATAGGCATTGCTAACTTTATAAACTTCAAATGAGAAAAGATAAAAATTTTCATATACTGAAATGTTTCATATTTAAAAAATATTTCTATCGTAATAATTATTTTTTAAATTGAAACTTTTAGACTTAAAAAAATCAGATATGCTAGTAAAATTTAAATATCATTGTTTTCACTTATAACTAGATAATAATCCTCCTAAAGAGTCTCTTAATTTTTCCATTCAGTAGTATCATTTTAGGTTATTAAGTTAAAGTCACTCCTTTACATAAAATTGCTTAAGAAAGGAGATTATTAAAATATGGGATAACTCATGCTCTTTATAAGTGTAAGGAAAAAACAGAAAGAAGAACAGGATAAAGTTTGCCTTAGAACATGAAAGAGTTGGAAATTATGAAGCGACTTGTAAGGGATTTTAAATCATACTATAAAAGGGAGCCTGGAGTTAAGAAAAAAATTCAAACTGGTTATCCTATTAGAGATACAGTACAAGATAAAATTGAAGATAGGGCAAATATTTTATTCATAGCATGCTAACTAAAATTTTAAAAGCTGAAGTAATATCCTATACACATGCTTCAAAGATAAATATTAATGAATAAAATAAATTTCCATGCTGGCAAATGGGAAAAAATCTATAGTAGCAAATCAGCCTGGTTTTTGTTGTGCTGTTTCCTTTTCTTTGTCTGCTCTGTGACTTCAATAAAAATAGAACTCTCTGAGCATTTTCCCTAGGCTCGTGTTTTATGACATTTGCTAAGTAAAGCGCTGCTGGCCCACTCCCAGTTCACAGCCTGTTGATCACACCAGTGGATCTACAAGTCTTTCTTTGCCTCACACATGGGTGAAATCTCACTCTTCACTGGACCCACATGGCAATTTGTTAATACCTTTCTAATGTACTTTCTATACCACTTTAATTTTTTATATATATTTGTCACATATCCTATCCCTTGGTATTTCCTACTGCTAAGAACAGTGAATTTAATTTAGTAACACTCAGTGCTTAAATAAATTGACTTTAATCAAGTTCTGATTTATAAAATACCACAGTCTCTTCATTTATTGAATGAGGTTATGTGTAGAATTTTGAGATCTCATGCAAAATAAAGTCACAATTATATTTCCTATTGTATATTCCTAAAAGGAAGCAACCTCAATGATAAGAACAGAGAGATCAGTTAAGAACAAGTGTCAATGCTTGAGCAATCAAAATGAGAAAAAGTGTCACAATCCCTCACCATTTATAATATAGTCTGGAAATTATGTTACTATTAAGAAAACATTTATTTTTAAAGATATACTACCTGGTAACAAAGTATGTCTGATTAAAAGTGTTCATATTTTCGGGACACCTGGGTAGTTCAGTCAGTTAAGCGTCTGCCTTCTTCTCTTGGGATCAAGTCCCGCACTGGGCTCCTTGCTCAGCGGGGAGTCTGCTTCTCCCTCTACCTGTGTTCCCACTCTTTCTCTCTCTGACAAATAAATAAATAAAATCTTTTAAAAAAAAGTGTTCATATTTTAGACTCATGGCGATGGATTCCAAAGTATTTTATAAGATTCTTTAATTTGGTAGAATAAGAAAAATTTAAAAGTTTAAGATGTGTGCTCCCCTGTTGCTATGTTTTATAGGGAATGAATCATGATACCTGGGTTAAGCTATGGGATGAATGAAAATTTAAAATATCATTTTTAATCAGTACCTTCTCTTTATAATCCTTTTTGCCTAGTACAGACCACAGTTTTTTGGTCATTGTAGGTACTCTTAAATATTTTAAAATTAAAATCTGTTTAGGGAGTAAGAGAGTTTCATTTATTATAAATGGTCAGAGATGGAGTTTTTATAGATAGCCTGCATATCTGTGTGACTGGGAAATATAATCATCCGGAAAAAATTAAAGAACAACAATAAAAAATACATTCCTGGTAGACTGATTATTTACCGAAAGGCAAATTTTACATACTCTGCTCTGTGACTCTAGGGTTGAGAATATACAAACTATATTTCCCAGACTCTCTGGAACTAGGAACCACTTGAAGGAATGTTGACTTTCTTCCCATAGTTTAAGGTGGCTCAACAAAACTGTTTATATTTCATCCCACATTAAAGAAGAAAACGGGGGCTCCTGGGTGGCTCAGGTCATGACCTTGGGTCATGATTGAGCCCCATGTCAGGCTCTCTGCTCAGCAGAGAGTCTACTTCTCCTAGTGCTCTTTCTCCTCTCTCTCTCATTCTCTCAAATAAATAAAATCTTCAAAAAAAGTAAAGAAGAAAACTTCCTTTTAGGGACTTGAAATGCTTTGCCTATTTTTGAACTTTATATAAATGGAAATCTACTTTCTGTGTTTTATGTCTTCTTTAGTTAAATATTATATCTAAAAGATTCATCAATCTTGCTTTATGTAGGTCTACTGTTCATTTCTATACAGTATTCCATTATACGAATATATCACAAATTATTTATTCAGTGTAATGTTGATGGCCATTTGGGTTGTTGCCAGTATTGGAATATTCCAAAGATTACTTTTGTGAGCATTTATGTTCAGTGTTCTAAAGATATATATCCAGATGCTGAATTATTAAATCACAGAGTATGCATATCTTCAAGTATTCTATGTAATAGCAGACTCTTCTACAAAGTAATAGTACAAATTTGCACACCAACCCAGAAACACATGAAAGTTTTAATTGATCCACAAGCTCTATAAGACTTCCTAATTTTGGTCAAATTTATGTTTAGAGTTACCATATTATAGTTTTAATCTGTATTTCTAAAAATTAAAAAACTTTTTAATCTTATGTAAGTTGCAAGTTCAAGAGGACTAAATATATTAAGCATGTTTAAGATTCTTTAATTCTCCAGGAAGAGATAAAAGTACTAACTCACATTTGATAATTCAAGAATGCATATTGTAATTTCTGCTATGGTAAAAGAAGATGCAATTATTTGTCTGCTAGAAGAAAAAGAGAATGATAAAAATAATCAATTTAGAGTAAGTAAAGTGACAAAAAGGAACATAGTACAGGTGGGAAAAATTTTAAAAATAGTACCATGGCACATTTAGATTCCAAAATATTAATTATTCTATTAAATGTAAACTTCTATATATCCTAACTAAATGAAACATATTAATAAGAATTTGTTAACAATTAGTGAAAAATAGTTTCAGGAGACATACAAAAGCATGGATTTAAAATTTGAGAATAAAAGGGTAGAAAAACATATACCATGCATAAGCTAACAAAATGAAAGGTGGTATAGATATACTAATACCAGTGAAAAAGTTTTAAAGTAAAAAGGTAATAATAGATATTTTTTTTATTAGTTTTTTTATTGTTATGTTAATCACCATATATTACATCATTAGTTTTTGTTGCAGTGTTCCATGATTCATTGTTTGTTCATAACACCCAGTGCTCCATGCAGAACGTGCCCTCCTCAATACCCATCACCAGGCTAACCCATCCCCCTACCCCCCTCCCCTCTAGAACCCTCAGTTTGTTTTTCAGAGTCCATCATCTCTCATGGTTCGTCTCCCCCTCTGACATACTCCCCTTTTCTTCCTCTCCCGTTATCTTCTTCTTTTTCTTTTTTCTTAAAATATGTTGCGTTATTTGTTTCAGAAGTACAGATCTGTGATTCAACAGTCTTGCACAATTCACAGCACTCACCGTAGCACATACCCTCCCCAATATCTATCACCCAGCCACCCCATCCCTCCCACCCCCAACCACTCCAGTAACACTCAGTTTCTTTCCTGAGATTAAGAATTCCTCATATCAGTGAGGTCATGTGATACATGTCTTTCTCTGATTGACTTATTTCACTCAGCATAACACCCTCCAGTTCCATCCACGTCGTTGCAAATGGCAAGATCTTACAATGATATAAAGTTCAATTTAGCAAGTATACATAATATCCATAAATTTGTATGAACCTAATAGCAAAGTCTCAAAATATGCAAAGATAACAGAACTAAAAAAATATATAAAAAATTCCACAATTATACAAGGTATTTTAATCCATGTTTCTCCATAATTGATAGGACAATAATATCAATAGTAGTAAACATATAAATTTTGAATAGTACTATTAACAAACTTCATCTAATCAACATAATATAGAACACTGCTGGTAACATCCCCAAAACAAAATTCACTGAAGAAGAAAATATTCTGCAGAACTTGCAAACAAAATTCTCAAGTGAACATTAAATATTTATCAGATCTTAGCATATGACTCACCAAAAATCAAGTCTCAAGAAGAACTAATGTGTTGAAATCATCCTGAATAGCTTCTCTGACCAAGTGCAAAGTTAGATAATTTTAAATTCCGCACAAATGTGGATAAAAGCCATGCAGTTCTAAATAATCTATTGGGTTAAAGAAGTCATGACAAGGAAGAATTAGGAAATAATTTTAATCAAATTATGCCATTTTCCAATGTATGTAGGTGTGTGAAACCAGACTGGACATGTCATTCAAAAATAAAACCAACCATAATAAATATTTTTGGATGAATATGGATCTTCAAAATGAATATTACATTTGACAATATTATTAAATAAAGAATACAAATAAAATTATTTCTTGGAGGTGATATTTCAGTTAAATAGGAAAAGGTCCTTGTTATTAGGAGAACAGGTCTTTAATTTTTTTCAGAGAACACTGTCATGTTATTTAAAATTGTTTTCAAATGGTTCCGGAAATATTGATAAGAGAAAGAGGACAAATAAGGCAAAAATTTAACAATTTATAAATGTGCATATCGATTTCTTGAACTATTTTTTAAATTTGTCTCTATCTCCACAATTTTTCAAAGTAAAATTGTAAGAAAAATTTTGAGGGATGAAGCTCAAGCTGTGCTCAGAGGCAAATATATAGTCTTCAAATGGACATACTGATAGAGTAAAAGGTAAAAATCTTAAATATCAAATCAACAATCTAGAGAAAGAAAAGCAAATTAGACACAAGACAGAAGCAGAAATCAATAATTTAGAAAGCAAATATCCAAAGAAGGAACAAAGCCAAAGTTCTCTAAAAAGACTAATGAAATTGAAAAACCTGTGGCAATGTAAATAATACAAATGTAAAGTAAAAATGTAAAATATAAACCACTTTACAAATATAAAAGAGATACTTCTGTATATCTTATAGATATTAAGAAAAGTAATTATGAAAGATATTCTACAGATATCAAAAAATAATATTGTTATGGACTGAATTGTATCCCCTTAAATTCATAGGCTGAAATTTTAGTCCCCAACACCACACAATGTGGCCTTATTTGGGGGGGGGGAAGCCTTTGCAAATCTAGTCACATGAGGTTATTAGGGTGCACCCTAATACAATACTATTGAAGTCCTAATAGGAAAGGGAAGTTTGGACACAGAGACAGATACTGATAGAGGGAAAAATGATATGAAGCTAGAGAATGCCATTTACAAAAACAAACAACAACAACAAAACAACTGAGGCCAGTAGCATCCTCTCAAGTGGCACGGAACAGATTCTTTCCCAGAAGAAAACAATACTGATAATACCTTGATTTTGAACTTCTGGCATCCAGAAATGTGAGAAAATAAATTTCTGTTAAGACACCAAATGTGTGGTATTTTGTTTGGACAGTCCTAGCAAACTAATACTTATTGTATAAACATTTCTGCCAATATTTTTAAAATGTTGATAAAGTAGGGGAGCCTGTGTGGCTCAGTCTGTTAAGCATCCAACTCTTGATTTCAGCTCAGGTCATGATCTTGGGATCCTTGAGATCAAGCCCTGTATTGGACTCTGTGTTGAGGGTGGAGCTTGCTTAAGATTCTCCCTCTCCCTCTGCTTTCCTGCTCTCTCTCTCTCAAAAAAAAAAAAAATTAAGGAATTTAAAAAATAAAATGTTGATAAAGTAGACAAATTCCAAGAAAGATACATTAAAAATAAAACAAAAATATAAAATTAGATGTTTCATAATTTTAAAGAAAAGGAATCCATAAATAAAACCCTTTCACAGAGATATTTAAAGATTTATTCATTCAATGGATGGCTTCAGTAATAAATTCTACCAAATATTTTAGGAAAAACTTGTACCATCATTATTCAAATTTTTGGTTTTCATATGTCATGTGATTTTTCTTCTCTAATATGTTGATATTATAATTTTGACATGTGTATCAGGCTTGAATTATCAAGATAAATCCCTCTTTCCCATAATATATTATCCTTTATATATTATTCAATTTGATTTGCTAATATTTCCAAAGGATTTTTACACCTAAGTTAATGCCTTCATTGATTTGTAGTCCTTTTTTGTAACGTCTTTGTTTTGTTTGGGTTTTGGCCTCAAAAAGATTAACTGGAAAGTGTTCTCTCCCTTCCTACTGTTGGATGTGTTAATGTAGAAATAATAATATTTCTTTGTTGAATGTTCATTAGAACTTTCCAGTGAAGCCATTTGGGCCTGAAGGTTTAATTTATTGAAGGACTTTTAATTATTAAATTTCTTTAATAGATATAAGACTATTCACATTATTTAATCTTGAGTAAGATTGGCTAGTTTGTGCCTTTCAAGGAATTTCTTTCATTTTTATCTAAGTTAAATTTATGGGCATAAAGCTAACTGTAATATTCTCTTATTATCCTTTAAATATCTATAGGATCTGCAATAATATCCCCCTTTCATTTCAAATTTGAAACATTTGTGATTTCTCTTTATTCAAGGTTAGTCTTGCAGAATTTCATTAATTTTTAAAATCTTTTTTTAAGAACCGGCTTTGGTTTATTTAATTTATCTGTTTTCTGTTTCCAATTCCATTGTTTTCTTATTTTTATTATTCCCTTCTTCCAGCTTGCTTTAGAATTCATGTTTATTTTCATTCCTCTCATCCTCCAAATGGTGGACCCGTTTTCCTTTCATGATCCCCTGAGGTAAGTCAATGCTCACATAATCCCTCCCCCTGTAAGCACCAGTATTTACTTATATATGGTAGTTGCCTACCTGATACCTCGGTTTTCTCATGAGTTCAAAAACTTACAACTTTGCAGATTATCTGGAGTGATGCTCTTTCCAGCTTTCTACATCTGAGTGGAAGCCAGAAATTCCTTTTAAAAATATTTTTCTCTATCCTTTTCAAATTGGATAATTTCTATTATCAATCTTCAGGTTCACTGGCTCTTTTCTTTGTAATCTCCATTATTCCATTATGCCCAGTGATTTTTTTATTCAAAAATATTTTTCAATCCTAAGATTTTTTTTCTTTTTTATGATTTATTATAATTCCTGTTTCTCAGCTGAGATTTTCTATCCATTCATTTATTACAAGCACATTTTCCTTTACCATATTCAGCGTAGTCAATTTATGTTTATTTGTAATTCCACCATCCGGGATATCTAAGGCTGGTCTCAGCTGATTTTCTTCTCCTGGTCACATTTTCCTGGTGGAGGTGGTGGTTCTCCTTCTCCTTCTTGTTTATTGGCTTTATTCAATGATTCATGAATTGGGCAGCACCTCATCTAGCAAGTAGAAATAAGCTCTTCTGGGTTCTTCTTATATTAAGTAATTTTGGAATTTATTTTGGATATTGTGAAAATTGTGTGGTGAATTTGATATTGCTGTATTCCACTAAAAAGCTTTGGTCTATTTTTAGCAAACGATTCCTTTGATTAGGCTCAAACTGCAATTTCTGTCTCACCTGAAATGGGTAGCCACCCAGTTCTCAGGATGATTTTTAGCCAGGATGCTTGCATGTGCTCTTTATAGATCAGGTAGAGGCTTAGGTAGGTATTATACGCAGAACACTGTATTCTCTCCTTTCCAGGAGTCTGTTCTTACTCTCTAGCATAAGGCCATGGGCTTCTTACAGCTTCAGCTGTCTTTCCCTGTGCTGTGAGCATGGCCCACCCTCAGGCCCAAACCCACAAAAATGGGACTCTCCTATGTCAGTAACTGTCTTCAAGCTTCAAATTCCTGCCAAAATCAGTCTGCTTTTGTTCACTCTCTGGAGTTTTCAAGTAGTTGTAGTTCTTGTTTTTTTAGTTTGTTTCTTGCATTAGTCCAGGGTTTATTCATATTATATTTGAACAATTAGAATATTAGAGGTTTACCCTGCCAAATGATCACAGAACTTCACAAATTCTTTTTATGCCATTTTTTATTTAACCCATCAATTGCATTCTAAAATTTGATGATAATCTCTTTCATTTCCAAATCTTTTATTGCTTTTTCTTGTTATTCTTTTACAACTGGTCTGATAATTTTTTAGTTTCTTACTCCTTTTTTTGTTATGGTTTTAAAATCTATATTTTAATTCTTCTGGCCATTTAAAAACAATTATTTTATATTCTATATTAAGTAATTCCAATAAAATCAGAAATCTAAATATGTTGTTTGTTAATTTTGTTCACTTTCACTCATGGGGGCTTTATTCCTTATGTATTTGCTAAACTTTACTGTTGTACTCATATTAGGATTTTTTAAGGGAGATTATTTGAATGTGTCTCTGTCACATATCTTCCAGTTCTACAACAACAAGTCTTCCTCAGTTTTTCTGTTTAGGTTTTTGGACCTTGAAATTAGAGTATATTTAGATTACTATTAATGTGAGGAAGGCCTATCGTTATAAATTCTCAGCAAGAGTTTTTTGGTTTCCCATTCTGAATGTGCCCAAAATAGACAAATTATCTTGTCATCTTCTTTTGCTCACAGATTTTCTATCACCCCTTCATTGACACTGTAGCTCTTCAAGGGTTCTTGCTTTATATGTGGGTCTAAATTCCAAACTTGTCATTTTGTAAGAACCCAAGATATTATATTAATTTCACCCCAGAGCCTTCATTTAAAAAATTTTTTAAAGACTTATTTATTTCCTTTACAGAGGGCTGAGCAGAGGGACAGAGAGAAGAGCAGTGGGGAGGGGAGTGGGAGAGAGAGACTTAAGCAGATTCTGCTCTGAGCACAGAGTGCAGTACTCGACACGGGTCTTGATCTCAGGACCTTGAGATCAGGACCTGAGCCAAAACCAAGCAACCAAGTTGGTTGCTTAACTGACAGCATCACCTAGGCACCAGGGATTCCATATTTGTTTACTCTTTTGGTTATGTTTCTCAATATGCTTAAGCTCAAATATTAATTTTATAACCTATTTGCTTGAATTTTTCTGCACCTACATGATCTATAATGATAGTATTTTTCAGAATATCTAGCTCACTATATTGAGAGAAGTTCTCTACTTAAAAAACTCAGGATTCTCTGCCTATTCTTTCAATTTAGTATTTTCCTTATTTCCTTCAAATTAATAATGTCACGAAACTAGACAAATTGGTTTTACTGCAAACTCTTGCTAACTCATCAATGATTTATTCATATCCAACTGATTGCCTTTTCTAAGTTCCCAATTCCTTTCAGCAGAAAATCCTGTCTACTATTTTCGGAGGCCATCCAATATTGTTTATCCCCTCCCATTTTCCTGTCTTAAAATATCTGTATTTTCACATTTCTCTTTACCTTTGGTCTACAAGATTAATTCTGATACTTGTGCACTACTTTCAGCCTTCCTGTCATCTTCATAACCATTATGCTTTAAGATTATTTTCACCATGCTTTTGAATATTCAGTCTTTCCATGCTATCTCACTGTACAATACAGTTTTCTCTCTCCTAAATCTTTTTTCCCCACTTTTTTATTCAAATTCCAGTTAGTTACCATACAGTGCAGTATCAGTCTCAGGTGTACATTTTAGTGATTCAACATACAACACCTGATGTTCATCACAAGTGCACTTCTTAATCCCCATCACATATTTAACCCATCCTCCTGCCCATCTCCCCTCCAGTAACCATTAGTTTGTTCTCTATAGTTAAGAGTGTTTCTTGGTTTGCCTTTCCTTCCCCCCCCCATTTTCATCTGTTGTTTCTTAAATTCCACATGAGTGAAAGCATATGATATTTGTCTTTCTCTGACTTATTTCACTTAGCATAACTCTCTAGCTCCATGAACATCATTGCAAATGGCAAGATCTCATTCTTTTTATGGCTGAGTATTATACACTGTGTGTGTGTGTGTGTGTGTGTGTGTGTGTGTAGACATACATCTTTATCCATTCATCAGGTGAGGATGTGGAATAAGGGGAACCCTCTGTTTTTGGGAATGCAAACTGGTCAGCCACTCTGAAAAAACAGTTTGGAGGGTCTTCAAAAAGTTAAAAATAGGACTATCCTACAATCCAGTAATTACTACTAAGTATTTACCCAAAGGATACAAAAATACTGATTCAAAGGGATACATGCACCCCAATGTTTATTTACATCAGCATTATCTACAATAACCAAATTATGGAAAGAGCCCAAATGTCCATCTCCTAAATCTCTTGAATTTACTGCCCCTCCAAGCAGTACATTGTATTTTTTGGCAGGGGGGGAAAGCCTTCCCTTCACCATCACGCACTTCCTTTGAAATTGTTTTGATACAATTTCACCAATGATTTGCTCATCCCAGTCCTTTGACCTTCCTCATCTTCTTAACCTTGCTGCAAAATACACTGAAATTATCTTATATAAACCTCATGTCATTAACTCTTCTTCCTTTGGGAAATCTCCTTTTTACTAATCGATTTTCTCATTCTTGTCCTTATCTAAAATGTAGCCATTCTTCAAGGTTGCAGGTTTTGCTGTTAAGCATCTATCCCCATAACTCTCTACACTACATCACTTATTGATCTCTTCTCATAGCATGATTCAAAAATACTACCTCCATGAAATTAATTCCTAAATGTACACCCCTAAGTCCCTCCTTTTCTGGCAGTCATTTAAACAGAGACTGTTGGAGAAATTCTTTATTTCTCCCTCTTTATCCTGGCCATCCAAGCAGTTGCCTCAATGAGATAACTCTACTTACACAAATTATTTTTCATTCCCACTGTCATCACTTTGCTTCACAATCATATCATCTAATTAGTCCCTTAATTTGTCTACTTGACTCTGGGGTGCCTGGGTGGCTCAGTTGGTAAAGCGACTGCCTTCAGCTCAGGTCATGATCTCAGGGTCCTGGGATCGAGCCCCGCATTGGGCTCCCTGCTCAGTGGGAAGCTTGCTTCTCCCTCTGACCCTCCCCCTGCTTGTGTTCCCTCTCTCGCTGTCTCTGTCACTTAAATAAATAAATAAAATCTTTAAAAAATTTTTTTTTCTACTTGACTCTACCCTCAATCCATTCTGCACACTGAAGCTGAGTTAACTTTTCAAGTATACAGCTCTGATCATATCCCTACCATCCTGCTTAGAAACTTTCTTTTACTGTTCCCTGGGTAGAAAAACTTACTGTTATCAGAGAATTCCATAATCTGAGTCCACTTACCTCAAGAGCAGTTCATTCTAATTCACTTAAGGTACTTTGGGTACCAATCAATCTAGACTCATCATTTGATAACATCTTAGTCAAGACTCTGACTTCCAGAAACAGAAACCAACTCAAGCTAGTCCAAATAAAGGAGAATCTATTGAAAGGGCACAGAAACTTTTTTTTTTTTAAGATTTTATTTGACAGAGAGACACAGCAAGAGAGGGAACACAAGCAGAGGGAGTGGGAGAGGGAGAAGCAGGCTTCCCGTGGAGCAGGGAACCCGATGTGGGGCTCGATCCCAGGCCCTTGGGATCATGACCTGAGCCGAAGGCAGACACTTAAGGACTGAGCCACCCAGGCGCCCCGAAAGGGCACAGAAACTTTAAACAGGACCAAAACAGAGTTAAATCACATGAAGCATGGAGATGAAACTTAGGAAACTATTAAAGATTAAAGCAATCTCCTAAAATGTTCTATGCTTCTCAGGAGCAAATCTACTAATTATATCTTCCACTGTCCTGACTCTATGTGATATTTCTATGAACCTGTCTCTACCACTGTACCTCAGTGCCTGTTTCTTTTTTCTAAGTTTTGAAAGACAGACTACTATTGGCAGCTAACCAACCAACAAAATAACTCTCGGTCCAGAGAAGGAATCTTCAGGTGGGCAGGCAATCAAAAATGTGTTAACGTGAGAACATAAACTGTGTTTCCTGTTTTTGAGCTATTTTTATCTTACATGTTCTACTTGTGATTGTATGTACTTCTCCCGACCCCTCCATCTTTCCAAATACCCCAAATTACTCATCCTTCAAGACCCCACACAAATGCTACATCCTCCTTAAAGTTTTTCCTGACTTCTCAACTGAAAGTAATCTCTCCCTCCTGTGAACACCCATAGCTCTTCTGACTCTCTGCAGTGGCAAGTCTTATCTCCCAAATTCAGCTGCAAGCAGAAGCTATAGTATTCCCCTACAATGCTTAGGTCAGTACAAGGAACACAGTAACCACTTGATAAATGTTTGCTGAATGGCAAATAGGATTCTAAAGAATAATTAAAGGCAGGAAGTATTTCTAAACCTTAAACTGAAGTATTTTTCAGAAAATGTTATATATTTTCATAAATATTCCTACAAAAGAGGAAAGATTGATGAGCATTAGGACATACCTAAAACTAATTCAATCTCAGTTAAAAACAAACAAAAACCTGACTTTGCATTTATGGTCCAGGTGGTAGACCCAAATGATAGATTTACTTTGAAGAAGAATAAACAAGAATGAACAAACAAACAAAAACTATCTAATCATTTAGTAAGAATTCACTGCAGACTTAGAGGGCTCTACTCCTATGTTAAAACCTAACGCGGTAATAACTTTCTTTGTTTCCTAGCAACAAGACCATCATTAGTTAACCATTCTATTACTTTCCCCTAAATAGAAGAGTTGTTAAACTCCTCTTTCGGATTGCTAATCCGTGTATTAGCTCCTGCAGAGAGGAGCGATGCAAATGCAAGCCAAAGATAAATACTGCAATTCCTTACTTTCTGCTAGGCTTTTAAACTCTAAATTGTAGGCACTCACTATTCTGATGATCTAAGGTGAGAGATCCTGTGCTAGATAGGGACTGCAATCTAACATAAGGAAGGGCTGTAGAGCTACTAAAGCATCCCTGTACCAAAATGCTAAGGCTTATTAAAGTGTTAGCTATTACTGCACATGTGAATGGAGGCAGAAAACTTCTCTTTCAAGACAGTTGCTCAGGGCACCTGGGTGGCTCAGATGGTTAAGCGTCTGCCTTCGGCTTGGGTCATGATCCCGGGGTCCTGGGATCAAGTCCCGCATCGGGCTCCCGGCTCAGCAGGGAGTCTGCTTCTCCCTCTGCCTCTCTCTCTGTCTCTCATGAATAAATAAAAAATAAAAAAAAAAATCTTTAAAAAAAAAAAAGACAGTTGCTCAGTTCCTCTATAGTGTACAGCTGACAAGTACACTTGAGTTTGGTGGAGTATTCTCTTAGCTTTTAGGATTAATATTCAGCATGACTTGATCTCTGCAAAGTTCATTCTGCTCACTCTGATATTTGTACTCAATACCTCCATATCAGGTCCCTCTCTCGATTAGAATAGTTTATCTTTCTCACATATTTTGAATAATACTTTTGAACTGGACACAATAAATTGTATTTGTGGTCTCTGTACTCAAGGGCTTTAATTGTGAGACATCTTCTGTATGATTCTTAAAGAAAAGATAAGTGGCCTTTCAGGGTATCATTCATTTATTTATA
Organism: Zalophus californianus; assembly: GCF_009762305.2. Lineage (NCBI taxonomy): Eukaryota > Metazoa > Chordata > Mammalia > Carnivora > Otariidae > Zalophus > Zalophus californianus. Next base: position 67,542,699 of record NC_045606.1, on the reverse strand, counting down.
GTAGTCCCTCTGCTCCTAGGAATTCCCAATAAATTGATATTATTTTCTCTTCTTGTGATAATTTTGCTGCACATTTGTGTTTCCTAGTCCAGACTAAAGCCTTTTTTAGCGGAATTATTTTAGGTGTTTGTGCTTTGCCTAGCCAACATTTCACCATGGGATCCCTCTAATTGGATTTGTCTTAGACCTGTTGACATTCCAGTGTACTTTTTCTTTAATGTTTTTTCCCTAACTAAATGTTTTGGTCATAGTCAGTGATGTCACCAAGAGATGGCTTTAACCCCGTAAACCTCCATCAGCCTTTCCAAAGTTCTCTCTCCCAAAATAAGCATACAATATAAGAATATATGACAATTTTGCCATGCAAATACAGTTCTAGAAACAATGCCTAGTGATGGTCCCTTTCCAACTAGATTATTATCCTTATCCCCCTCATATTTATGCATCTTTTCCTAAAACTGTTTTCTATGCACTCTTTCCTTTAACAAATGCAAACAGACAGCATCTTATCCAAGTTCATGCCTATCTTTTAGCATCTATCAGTGACAAGCACATTTACCAGATATTCAATAGCAGTATGTTGAACGAAATTATTTCTGGAGAGGTTCATTTTTCTCTTTGGGCTGAAAGTTTTTATACAGGAGATGGTTTGTACATGTATGTTGTCAATTTGACACTGGCTTGTACAATTAGATTTCATTACAATTTGATTCAATTACAACTATGTAGCAATGTATGTAGTTACACAAAATTTTTTTAAATTTTTCCTTTAAAAAATGCTAAACTGGGTGGCTCAGTCTGTTAAGCGTCTGCCTTTGGCTCAGGTCGTGCTCCCAGGGTCCTGGGATTGAACCCCATGTTGGGCTCCCTGTTCAGCAGGAAGTCTGCTTCTCCCTCTCCCTCTGCAGCAACCCCACAGCCCGTGCTTTCTCCCTCCCTCTCTCAAATAAATATCTTTAAAAAATACTAAAAGTGATTGTTTCCCCTAAGAATAGAGTATATAGGTATTGGCCAGATGTAGCATCTTTTCCACCATTAATATGTAAAGATACCGGTGAAACTGTAAGAGGTGTAAAAAGGCATTTCACGTTCAGGATTAATGCTGTTACACTGCAGTTAGTGACTTAAGGTCATTAGTCCTTTAATTTTTCAGGTTGGGTCATGGTATAAACCTACACGGATGCAAAACAGAACCTCAGAATCCTGATAACTCACCTCAAAAAATAAGAATTCCACTGCCTTTGTTTGACCCACTTGTTACACATACATTATTCTGTATTTTTTATGCCTGACCTTTCCTTTGTGAGGAATAATTTAGCCATCCAGGGGCACCTGGGTGGCTCAGTCATTAAGCGTCTGCCTTTGGCTCAGGTCATGATCCCAGAGTCCTGGGATCTAGCCCCACGTTGGCCTTCCCGCTCCGTGGGAAGGCTGCTTCTCCCTCTCCCACTCCCCCTGCTTGTGTTCCCTCTCTCACTGTGTCTCTGTCAAATAAATAAATAAAATCTTTAAAAAAAAAAAGAATAATTTAGCCATCCCATATTTATATATTGAGACCCTGTCTAAAAAACACCCACTCCAGGGAGACTTTAATTATTTATTTTCATCTCTCCTTGTCTCGTATCCACCAAACTGTGATAACACATACATATATTTTGCTAAAATTATTTTAGGTATCTGTTTTATTAAACCAGAAGCTTATTGGGATTAGTAACTTAGTCTTATTGTCTTTGTATTCTTACACAGCCTCAACTAATACCTGGACAACAAAACGAATGCAAATACATGTTGTAAGCATATCATTTCATGTGTGATTATTTTGGAAGGTTGAATTGATACAGTGTGTACATTTAAAGCATATACATATAACAGTGATCTTTGCAAATGCCATTTTAGAAGTACCATGACATTAAGTGTCAATGGTAGATTGCAACTTCACGAGTGATTCCTGATTTTAGTAAGATCATTCATCCTTGTCATTGCAAGGTAATTAATGTAAATTTCATTTGCATATTCTTGGCTTTTCTTTTCATTCTTTAATCTTGTAATCACTCCTAGTAATACTCTGAAAAGATGACCTTAAAAGTGATTAACATATTTGTTTAGAATAGAATAATTGCTTGTTTATTAGTGTAATGTTTGAACAAATAAATAGATTAACCTAGGAAGAATGTTTCTCAAACTAGAAAATTGGTGGACAATGCTAATACATGTCATATTTTTAAAGACCAAGTAATAAATTTATCAAAATATTAAAGGAATCTAAGCTTTTGGTAGACACCGATAGACATTTAAGAGTTAGACTTCAATAATATCATTGCTTTCTCATTTCTTTGTTTCCTTATAGTTTTCCCTCTGTTTTCTTCCTTGATTTTTGTATCATTTTTTTTCAGAAAATACTCATTTATGCCTGAGGCTCACCCATGTGCTTTATCAATGTCTGTTGCTATAACACTTCCTGTTCCCATAGGTTCTGCAATTTCTCCTTCCATCCTTTCCCTCTTTCTCATTTCTTCTTGGCCTAGTTCTTATGAATCCTTCCTCATTTACACTTCCTATGATGCTTTTCATTTTTTCTGGCATCCTCCACATTACTTGTCACTTCTTTTTCTTGTTCCTTCAGTTCCCCACTCTTCAGCAGAACTTGAGCTCTTCCTCTATCTTGTATCCCTTTCTGTTACACTGGAGCTTATTCTTCCTCAAAACTTCTATTTTTTAAGTACAACCCTAATTTGTTTTCCTGCTCTTTGAGAGGCCACATGTAATTGCACCCGTTACTGCCATCAGAAGAGATTGCTTTGCACAGGAATCTTTTATATTTTCACAGATGTGAGCTTTCTCCCCATTTCTAATGGAAACTCAGTTAATGAATTTAAGATTAATCTAAAATTTATGGTATATGTCCTATTTTCAATAATTCCCTATCCCATCTTATTCATTTTCATTTTAATGCCCAGAATAGTCCTAAATACAGAGTTGATTTTTTTGTTTATTTTACATTCAACAGTAAAATAATACTAGTTAACACTAACCAACATATGCTGGACCTTTTTTTTTTAATTAATAGTGTATCTACTTTTATGAAAATCAAAATATCAAACTGACATCATTTAATTCTTCTCCATAGGCTATAACATGGCAATAGTTTTCAAAAATAATTGACTTTAATAGAATATGTGCTCCTTGACAGGTGCTTCCTAAGTCTTAAATGTATTAACTAAGTAAGTCTTCACTACAACACTATATATTATTTTTATTCTTTTTTATACAGATAAGAAAACTGACACGTAGCCTGAGTAACTTCTTCAGGAGTCACTCAACCCAGGCAACCAACCCAGGGTCCTATCAGATCCAGACAGCTTGCATTCAGAGGCTGCACACACAAGAAGCTCAAAAATATGCCTGGCCTACCGTGTAGTCTACAGAGGTTGATAGGTACTCTTTGTTCAGTGAATACTCAGTAAATGAGTAGATGGAATAAGTGACTAAAGTTAAGTATGTAAGTTGCCAGAAAGAAGCAGAATTGGTTGGTTTTGCTTTTCTCATAGTTCAAGATGGCTAATTATCTCTCAGAGTACTAAAAGAAAAATATTCATATGTTTTGTGTGAATTTGACACAAACCATGTAAGCATCATATAAATTAAATCAGCCAAGATAACCAGTATGTACCTAAGTTTTAGTCATATACTGATTCAATGAAAATGTTACCAACAAAATTATAATCTTGCATTGGTTATAATGAAAAATGTTTGATTACATACACAGGATTTTTCTGCATTAATATTTGAGTCAAGTCTTTAATAGATCGATTGTGAGGATTTCTAATTTTAATTATGTGTTATTTATTTTGGATTTTATGCAATCCAATGGATATCTAATTCAAAATAAAATACCTTATTCCTCACTGATGAAATATAACTGAAGATACTAAATATGGAAGCTTATACTTACCACAATATATTTATAAAACTGATATATCTGAAGGGTTTACTTATACAAATACACAGATTTTTAAATTATTATATCACAATAATATAACAACTACAGCTAATATTCATGGACTATTTACTGGGTACTAAACATTATACTAGTTCTTTCCATGCATTATAGAATTTCATTCCTACAAAAACCTTTTGTGATAGTTCCATTATTGTCATCACTAGAAGGAATATTCACAATATTAAATAAAAGCAATAAATAGCAAGAATATGGACCATTCAGAATGCAAACCAGCATGCATGATGGAGTAAAATTCTGAAGGATTTTTTCTGAACCCAGTCCTACGTTGGGGAAGATCTGGGGAGGACATTCTGGAGGTAGATTCACATAGCCAGGATAGTAGGGGGGCACTTAGAGGACTGTAAGCATTCATTATTTACCAACTGATATCCCTCATGAAATGATTTTAATGTGTTCATAAAAACCTTGCCATTAGTTGCAAAGATGTTAAATAATAAAATATAAATAGTTCCATTAATCTTTTTTTAAAGATTTTACTTATTTGACAGAGCACAAGCAGAGGGAGTAGCAGGCAGAGGGAGAGGGAGAAGCAGGCTCCCCAAGGAGCAGGGAGCCCGATGCGGGACTCGATCCCCGGACCCTGGGATCATGACCTGAGCCGAAGGCAGACGCTTAATGACTGAGCCACCCAGGCATGCTAACAGTTCCATTAATCTTAATGGAAAAAAATATGGTATATTTCATCCCAACTCAAGACACTCAAGCAATGTTCAAAGATAGAAAAATCAGAACACCTAAAAAACATGCAATATCATGATAGCTTATTATATTGACCAAAGGAGGAAAATAGCAGTTGGAGGTAGGTGGTAAAGGGTAAAAAGACATCATACTAAGAAAGGAAATACAAAAGGAAAGAGCCAAGTGACTGACTTTCAGACAGGTAAGCCTTTTGGGAGGTACATGGTTATTCTGCACTCAAACTCAAATTGCACTTGAAAATAGTTATACCACAGGAAAAAAAACTTGAAGCACAAAATAAAGACAAAATCTGAGAGCACTTCAAAATAAATGAAACTAGTGTGTGCTCACAACAGACTGACGTGTCAAAGAAGCATCTACCTCTTTATACCTCTCACTTCTAAGTACACAAAGCAAACATGCTAACACAGTGGTTGGAAAATGTTTTTGTAGAGTATTCTCTAACCAAAAGACAATGTTTTGAAAAAATATCTCTGCCTGAAACTGAAGTGTCAATATGTTGTTTAATGTAGATAACTTATTAAGTTGTAGAATGAAAAAGTACTATACTGAAACAAAGGAGCCACCTGAAAAGGCGTGTAACTTTTTAAGAGTCATTATGACTCTTAAATAATTGAAGAGTTGGCAATCAATACATCCATATACATAAAAGCTGAGTATTAGACCTAATCATTCCCATTTTCCACTGAGGCAAATAAGATTGTGCAAGGTTAATTAACCAAATCTTGGTCATAAAGGAAGTAAGATAAAGTCAGTACTTCATCCCACTCTGTTTCATGTCAAAGCCTGTGTTCTAAATAATTGTGCTATGCGTCTAGAATTTCCTTATGCCTATTGCCAGCATTTGAATGATACAAAGAATTACACAATTTTCTATTAAGAAGTATAAGTAAATGCTCAGTTTTGCAAGGGTCTTCTTTATGTACAGGTGAAGTCAGTTAGAACTTATCTGGTGAGCAGATGAATACCAAAAAGATCTTTCTTACAATATTTTCACAGCTAATACACTCTGCTAATGACTGAAATTCTACCACTTGATGGTCTTCTAACTGGGTTTAGAAATTGTCCCCAATATAATGTACTCTAGGATAAAAACTGAAGGACATTTTTATCATACATAAATTTCACATAAGATTTAACTAACCAATACCTTTCCAAAGTAAGGCCATGGAAAGAATGCTGACACAAGCAAGTGATAAATTATTGAACACTACATCTGAAATTAATGACGTACTATATGTTGGCTAATTGAATTTAAATTAAAAGAAAAGCGGAAAAAAATAATACTGAAATATGAGTCAGAAGACAGAAGACCTGGGTTTTAGTTCTACTGTGGCCGCTTACTGATTGGCACTGCTTATGTCACTTGACCTTTCTGAACCTTCCTTATGTATGGAAGGTAACAAAGTCATTCTAACTACATTGTAGCATTGCTGCAGAAAATTCCATTTAATAATGCAAATTAATGTATTCTTAAACCTACTTGTCCCATCAACATGTAAGCTCTAGTTTTCTGACTTTCTTCAGATGGAAAGGGAATAGATTCATATTCCATACATAAAAGCTTTATTTGAAATACCGGAATAAGGAAAAGCAGGAAAGGGTCTCTGCTCAGGGAGGGGAGGGCAGAAATTGAAAGAGAGGTGCTAACAGGCAGGGAGAAGAAAAGCAAATTTCATCTAATTTACAATTTTGTTTCTAGATGGCCATGAGATTTAATGTACAAGAAAAGAGAAACAAAACTTACTAAATGAAAAATAAAATGCAAGTTCTTTTTCATATGTTGTCCAGAGCTGATTCTCTTGTTCTGCTTATTCTAGAAATATAGATTCCTTTAAAATAGAAATCATTCTTGCATATTTTTTACAAATAAAAATCATTTCTAAGATATACACTAGGTTGGTTCTAGAAAGAGAGAAGGGGAGAGGGAAGAAGGGAGGAAGGAGAGAGGGAGGGAAGGAAGGGAAAAGGGAGGAAGAGAGGGAAGAGAGAGATTTAAATATGAATGCTTTCAAAGAGGCAATTTCTTGTTCAGAGTCCCTGCTGTGGACTTTGGCTTTAAACTTCTGCTGTCATATTATTCCTCTTGTGTTATGGGATTTTTACTTGCCAACACTCATCCCGAATGCTGAGCCATTTAAAAATCATTCATTCATAGCTTCAGAAGCAAATAAGGTCTGAACATTTTCAGACAGATAAATTATGACTACCACCTTACCACAGTTGTCTCGGCTGGACTGCTCAATGAATTTAAATTAATCTCAGTTTTCACCCACTGCAGATATGACCCCTAGGCTTTTCTTCAATAAAAATCAGTTGCAGCAAAATAACTTTGCTTCATCAGTGAACAGTCATAAGTTGACCACTATGTAGCTGCTAGTTAATAAGCAGTGAATGGTCCTAAAGGTGCCCAGGGCACAAATTATGAAACACTGCAATGTCTTTCTTCTAGTTTTATTTCAACATAAACCTAAAGTTAATGTAAATCTTAAGAAGACCATGTAACATGGGGCACCTGGGTGGCTCAGTCAGTTAACTGTTCGACTCTTGGTATCAGCTCAGGTCATGATCTCAGGGTCCTGAGATCAAGCCCCAAGTAGGCCTCCACACTCAGCATGGAGTCTTCTTGGGATATTCTCTCTCTCTCTCTCTAAAAATAAAGAAATAAATCTTTAAAAAGGGGCCATATAACTAACATATCACCGTGTTGTATTTACTATAGTTGATGCTTAAACTATTATTATATCAAATATATCCCTTAAACTTAAGAAACGACAATTTTTAAATTATGAGATGTTAAAATATCACCCAAACTCATAATTCCAGTGAGATATAGGAGAATATTCTAGTGATTATTGTATTTCCCATGTGTTATTTATTAATCAGCCATAATTTTAAATGTCTGCAAATATTTATACTTGTGAAATCTCCCACTACTTTTTTTTTCCTAATTTCAGTGAAAAAGCTTACATACCTAAACATAAAATAAGATTTACTCTTCCAATTTAGGCCACATGAATGATACTGAGAGAGAGAAACTGAGAGCACTCCCTATAGCTAATAAATCATACTGAAATTTTGATAAACTCCTACATAGTTTTTGTTCCTTTAGACAGGAAGAAGAGATATGTGAGTGAAAAAGAGATATTTTGTTGCCCAAAGGTATCAATTAAGATGTTGTATTAGTAATGAATATACGAAATAGTAATTGACTAAAAAGGCCACGGGTCTATTCCAAAAAGTGTCTTTACAAGATCCCCAAAGCTAAAGAATGCTAATGAAGGCCTGGATCCCAGGATATCCATTGTATTCATACTTAACCTTTCTTGTCTCACCAGCCAAAAAAACTACCAAAGCAAGCAGCAATTAAGAATACATGTGGGGCACCTAGGTGGCTCAGTCTTTGGGCGTCTGCCTTCTGTCTTCAGCTCGGGTCATGATCTCCGGGTGCTGGGATGGAGCCCCGCATCAGGCTCCCTGCTCAGCGGGAGGCCTGCTTCTCCCTCTCCCACTCCCCCTGCTTGTGTTCCCTCTCTCACTGTGTCTCTCTCTGTCAATAAATAAATAAAATCTTAAAAAAAAAAAAAAAGAATACATGTGCTGTGTTCCTTCTCTTAGCACTCAGACTTTACCTGCCTATTTTCAGGAGGGAGAAACAAAAACTCATTGATGGCACAGTGAGAAAATCAGAACCCCTTTGGAACATGTTACATAACTCAATATGAAATTTTGTTTCACACAAAACATTTCTGAAATTATGGACTTCAAAGGAAAAATCTGAGTTTGCAAATATAAAACTCATGTTTAATTGCCTTTCAATCATAGATACATGTATACATGTGTATTATGTGATACACAAACATGTATAGTACAAAAATGTTATGTTACATGGGTAATTCTTTTATGATCGTGATTTTTTTTTCCATTTTGATAGAATTCAAATTAACATACTTGATTACATAACATGTACAGATATTATGCCTAACATGATCAAGTACTACGTGACTTTTTTCCAAAAACAATGAAAAGAATGAAAGTTAACAGCTTTGCAAATATGCTTATCAGGTCTGAAGCTTGTTTAATATGTATTTTTCTGCTAAAATTTGGGCAATAGGTGGTTCTCATTTTTCAGTAAAAAACCTATACAAAATATATTTAATCTTATAAATGTCCCTGTGCTAAAATGGTACCTGGTATACTTCATTTTCCAGAAAGCATCATGTTTTAGCCAGGGAGAAATAGACACATGCATGGAAGGACCTATAAGGAAAAATGCCAGTTATGGGAAATTCAGCCCCTGTGGCAGTATCAGCCAGGGGAAATATTTCCAATACGTTTACATGAAGTCCTTTTGGCACTCTCAAGTGGTAACTTCCGTTTCTTCTTTTCCCTAGGATATCCTGAAAATATCCCTCAGAAGGGATTATTCACTATTAATATAATTTGTTTTCAGCTATGAATATTTAATTATAAATAATGAGCAGCATAGATGGCATGAAATGCCTCTTACTAGTGAACCAGAATACGAGTTTGGTCTGGTGTCTGACAAAGGTAGGTAGAATCAAGACCAAATCATCAATTAAATATTTGGTACGATGATTTAAATAAATGTCCAATGGAAGTTAAAACAAAAAGAACTGCTTCAGCCATAGAATTTAATTGGATATGTAGTTAGGGAAACTGAAACTCTAAAGAAGCTCTCACAGGATTACTATAAAGGTTTCCTTGTCAGCTGGCCAAGTAAAGCTCCTGGAAGGAGTAAAAGACCTATGTGGTGTGTTTGCACTGATAGCTGGAGGACCAAGGGATCCATCCAGGTTGACAAGGCATTGACAGTGTGTTGGTAAGGTATGGTGTGTGGCACCACAGGCAAAAGAAACACACGGTACCACACATCATTTGAAAAGGGCAATGAGAGATGATACTATATGTTATTTATGAATGTACATATATGTGGTAAATGTTTAAAAATATGAAATAGGAAGGACAAACCCCAAATTCTGAATAGCAATTACTCCTGGAGGGAAGAGAAAGGATATGAAAGAGGAATGGAGTTTCTTCACTATATTTACAATGTTTTACTTTAAAAAAAAAAAAAAGGATCTCATGGAAGAATGGCAGAAGTGATCTGAGTGATGATGGGTAAAATAGCTCTCTGAATTACTGTGTATTTAAAATTTCTGAACAATAAATTAAAAATAGAGAAGTTTGGGTGCCTAGGTAGCTCAGTTGGTTAAGTGGCCAACTCTTGATTTCGGCTCAGGCCATGATCTCAGGGTTGTGAGATCAAGACCCGAGTCACGCTCCCTGCTTAGTGGGAAGTCGGTATGAGATTCTGTCTCTCCCTCTCCCCCTCCCCACCCTCCCCTTCTCTAAAAATAAATAAATGAATGAATAACTAAATAAATAAAAATAGAGGTTTGATTAAGAAGGGGAACAAAGAAAGGAGATAAATTCTGGAGTTAGCAAGATACTAATTATTCTACCAAATTAATGCCATTCCTTGAAAACATTCCACATTTTCTACATCTCCTCTATGCCAATGTTTTTCTGAAATTGTGTTGTCCACCCACCACCATCTCTGCCAAAAAAAAGAATCCCACATTTCCTCAAAGCCAACTCAAACATTAATTTCCATATCGAGCCTTTCCTTAATTGCTAAAAAAAAAAAAAAGCATTTTCTCTCTCAACACTCTATGTACTTCCTCTGACCCAGATTTAATGGCACTGATAAAATATTACTTTTATTTACTATAGCAATATGTATTCTTATCCCCAGCCAGAATGCAACACATGGTAAAAACCTGCATATGGAAAGTACCCCATGGATGTTTTCTGAACTGAAAACTTTGTTGTATTCCAGCACAGTTTTCTTCAATACTTCAGTTTTTCAGAACCAGTCTCTTTTTAAAAAAATTTAAATATATGTGTCATCTGTGAATATAAATTTATGAAAATAAAATATGATAATGCAATATAAGAATATGTCTGCTATGTGAAAAAAAAAAAATGGAAGATACAACCAGGCACTGTAGTTACAAAGACGATCTCTTTTAATCTTCAAAACAATTACTAAGCATAAATATGTTTATTTCTCCATTTTATAACTAAGGAAACTGGGACTCACTGAGAGTAATTACCAAGTTTCCACAACTAGTTTGTGAAGTTTGAGCCCAGAGCCTCTGCTTTCTCTGTCTCTGTCTCCTGCCCCCCGCCCCGACACACACACACACACACACACACACACATATCCTGCTGGACACCTCTTGGTCCCTTTAAAGAAAAATTAGAACTGATTTAAAAAAAAAAAAACTGTTGCTATATCTGATCAAATAACTGACTTCACTAAAGAGGGGGACTAAAATTATTTTACATCTATTTAGTGCTTTAACATTGTTTCAAATTTCTCCATGTCTATCATTTGATTCTCACAAGTTATTATTAAAATTATTTACATATAATACATATTAATGATTCTCCAACAAAGATCAAATACAAATCCTTCAAACATTGCACAGTAGTTTCTAATTAACACAGACCTGTGTCATTGCTTTGCCATAATCTATTTCATCCTCCTTTATTACATAATGTGTTTTACCTTTTGGACTGTTCTGTAGAGTTCACTGCATATTCATAAGGTTTATATATTTTTGTTACTGGACAGAGTCTGTATCTTCAAAGTACTGGTTCTTCATTCCTCACCCTTTCCTTTTCATGAAATCAAAGAAATTTTCCCAGAACTGTAATTTACACATTTTCTCCATGATCTCGGATAGTTGGCTTTAAAAGCCTTTAAAAGCCTTTTGAAGTAGCAAAGTCAGATACTAAATGTCATGGTGGCAATTCCTCTCTATATCCTTCATTTAGGCTAAGATTGTCCTCTCAACGCAAAACTTCTGTTACCTTCACTCACTGCTCAGAGTGGGAGGCAGCACACATGAAACCTTTGCTTTATTTTAGTGCCTTTAAAAGCACCTGCCTAGTAGGGATATTGTGAAAAGTAAAATGGCACATATAAAAAATATTAAAGTAAGGTTGGGCACACAGTAGGTGCTCAGTAAATAGTGACTCTTAATTTATTATTGTTGCCTTATAATTGTATTTTAATAACTTCATTTATAAAACTTATTATTTATAAGCACAGTCATATTTTATATTTTTCTGGGTAATAACTTTTTGTCTTCTCACACTTTTCAATCATTCAGGATTAAATATCCTTATAATGTCTTTTTCATAGTTTGGCTTTTTGTTTTAAAATGTTACATTTAGAACACTTAACTCTTCTATTTCAGTAATAGCAGGAGGAACATGAACTTGAGCAATCACTGCCTTAAGTTTTCTGCCTTAATATTGAAAACTAAAACATTACACCTTAAAAACAACTCTATCAGTCAGACAAAGCTTGCTTTCTTCTTGTGAATTTATCTTCTAAACTGCAGTTACATTCCACAATACCTACAAGGCCCTGAGAGGATACCAGATGTCCTGGAACATGAGGATTAAATCAGATGTGGTACATGAAATGCTTAGGACCAAACCTGGAACATAGTACCTGCTCATCAAAAGTCAGTGCTTTGTTGTGGTATCATTACATCTGAGAAATGACATGGATGGAGACCTCAGTGCCTAGAGCCAGCAATACTTCCAGCACTTGGGTGGGAGTCTATAGAAGAGCTTTTTCCTTTGAGCTCCAAGAAGAGCCAAAAATATGTCCACAGTAAGTAGAAGAGAGGCAAAAGACAGAATAGCAAACAAGAAAATACAAGATGCCAACTGTAGATTCCCAGAATGATTTGGGAGGTAGTTAGCCTTACTGCAAAGGCCTGGATCCTCCACGTGATGCTCAGGGGCTCTGTCCAAAAAAAAAAAAAAAAAAAAAAACTGAGTTCTGATAGTTATTGCTTTTATTCCTAGCCTCAGGATTTATTTTTCTTGAGGTAGCACAGTAAACATCCTGCTTCATTCTCTCCCTTGACAGTTTTGATTTGTCCTAATTTTAATAAAGAAGTGCATCTTTATTGCACTCTGCCCCCCCCAGTTCACACACACAGTCGCTTATAAATATTTTTTAAAAAGAACTGCATCTTCTGTGTCAGTCCCTCATCTCTTTCCCCCAATGTTAGTAAGAGAAGTTCTAGAAAAATCTTTAATATCTGCCTGCAAATGCCAGTGACCCAGTTTCTAATACTTTCTATCATCATTATTAAATATCAACAGCATGCCTTGTTTAATAGACTTTGCTTTATTGTGCCAGAAATTGCATGTTTCTCCCATGTGCATTCGAAGGTCTTTTCCAACAGGCCTTATGATTTGAGGAGAGCTTTGCAGTGGGGCCAGAACCTCTAGGCCCCACATTGTCCTTCCACAGCTATCACCCATGGCTCAATCCCTGGGATGCACTATCTTTTATTAAACTGTCTAAGTCTTCACCCTTTGGTTAATACAGTCAGCTATCCTATTAAATCTCTGCCTTGGTCTCACAGAAAGAGAAAATATATATTCTTATTTTTGTATCTGCAAGAGCTCTATAAGGAGTTAAATTTTCCAAAATTTCTTTTTCATTGCCTTAACCTGGCTGTTTCTCCTTCAAGTTTCACATGATCTTATTTCAATCATACTAACTTGGATATGAGTTTGCCTTTTCTTACATCTCTGATCACTTTGCCCTGTCCTGTACAAAGATTTTTTTGGGTAGTTTACTTTTTTCAACTTGTTTCTGAGTATACACTTTTCATTAATTACTTCTGTAGCTGTAAATACCTATTTTACTATCTAAAACTTTTTGGCTTTATTTCTTCCCTTGAGACTTCATGGTTTGTCTTGCTATTCTAACCTCTTCAGAAGTGAGCAAAGAGAAACATGTATTTCATTTTTATTTATTTACGAATAATACATTTATAAGTTTATTGAATTATAGAAATGCCACCTATAAGATCTCTGCTTTAAAAATTTTGTTGATTTACTTTGTAACAAAGATGACATATATTCTTGTAAAATTTCCACAGACACATGAAAAAAGGTTTATATTCTTTCAGCAGGAAGCACATCTCTCTCCCTCTCCGTGTGTGTGTATACGTATAATCACACATGTGTGCGCGGGCACGCTGCCCACAATACTAATTCACAGGTGCCCTTTATATTCTTTTCCAAACCGCATGCCATTCTTGGGAGTTGGAAACATACCATATGCCTTGTGCGTAAGAATCTGAGCTTAAGCAAACACATCTCTGGCTCATCTTAATATAACCAATTATCAAGTTTCTACCCTATATACCTCTCCTAAGATGATAGCACCTCTTATAGGAAAGAGAATGAATTATAAAGGGAATCTTAGTGAGGCTGTTCTGGTCTCTGTTTCTAAGAAAGCGCACAATTTCTAAATGGACTAGTAAATGGGTCCCACAGGAAGATGACTTGGTCCAACACTAGGAAGGACTGGAGATTAGAGAACTATACTATAATGGAATTATGGAGTTTTAGTACTTGAAAATACCTTAAAGATCATCTGGTCTCTTGCTCGCTGTTCTTCTCTCTCTCTCTCACACACACACACATATTTTACCCCCTCCTCTAGACTGGAGGAATCATGTAATTTTTCTCAAGATGTTTTATCCAAAGTTCCACAGGCCACCAATATGTGTTTTACAGTGTACAAAATGAAAATGGTCATTTTCCCTAAATATAAGTTGTCCAATTTAGTCATCTGTTATACTTGGTAAAAAATATGTGACAAAATAGCACCATATGTGTTTAAACATAAGAAGGAATCCATCAAAATTAGGTCTGGCAAAAAGAAGTATAATATATAAGGGAGGTAAATCTATGCCATAAGAAAAAATATTTTGTAAAAGTATTGTGGGCATTATTTGTAAGTGTAGAGGGAAAGAAGATGGATGATACTATCTAGTTGCTAATATTTGAAATTGAGGTATCTAAATGAGCCAAAGAAAATCTGTGTCTACTCACTTGAATTGCTAAAATGAAGTATCTCAGGGGATTTATAGAATTAGATTGACCTTTATACAAATCAGAGTATAATACATATGAGGAAGCTACATCAAACCCTACAACATTTCTTCTTTGGCTTTGCCAAAGAAATTAAGCCCATATTGTTTTTAAATAATGGATGTAAATACATGTAAGACCACAATATAATCTTAAAGAGAAAACATTCCTCAGCAAGATACATATATTAAAGTGAACTGGAATGCACAGAGAGAACCATCCTGAGTTAGTAAGATACAGCTGGTTCTTTTGGAAACAGAATGATGGCTGAAGACACCTGTGTATGTGTTTGGCATCAAACATCAGCCATTATTCTATCATATCTATTTGATCAGTGAGCAAGAAGTATCACAATTTTTAATGAAATTGACCAGATCAGTTCTTTATCAAAACTCTGATACAATATACTTGCTAACTTATAAATCACCTCTTCAATGCTGCTTTCACAGTACTGTATGGTTTACCATGCAGGTACTTTTAGTAAACTAATCTGGTGAGTTAAAAGTTGAATTTCAAAAAAATGTGAAAACTATCTATAGCAGAATACAGACTTATTTGTAAAAGAAAACAGTCTTAAAGATGTTCACTTTTATGTTTCACAGGTAAAGGTTAAATCATGAAAACAGAATAGACTTCCATTTGTGATAAATACATTTTTAGATTTCTATGGACCCTTCAATATTGATATATTGTCAGCAAAAGACACAGATCAGTAATTGAAATAATAGTTTTTTTTTTCTAGTATCAGAGACGGATTGTATGTCCTAAAAATTTTAAATTTAGCTGACAAAAAAAAAGATTAACAACAAAAGAAACAAACCAACAAAAACCCTACATGTCATTCCTACATACCTTACAGAACACAACATTATTTTATCCCATAATCCATAAACTATACTGGTCTTTAAGACCATGGCTAATCTGAGATATAATTTTTTCTCACCCACCTGGGAAGAGTAGGCAGAGTAAAACTAAGACAAAATTCTAATGAAGATCAGTTGCAGAACCAGTGCCTCCAAGTGCCCATAAAGGATTCACATAAAAAAAAAAAAACAACCAAAAGAGTCTGGCTGCAAGCATGATTCTTTCACTATAGCATCAGGGGGTCATCCTATGAGCCAAGTGAAAGAATCTAACAAAGATTCTCATTTAAAAACAGACACCTGGGAGCGCCTGGGTGGCTCATTCCTTAAGTGTTTGCCTTTGGCTCAGGTCATGATCCCAGGGTCCTGGGATTGAGCCCCGCATTGGGCTCCCTGCTCAGTGGGAAGCCTGCTTCTCCCTCTCCCACTCCCCTTGCTTGTGTTCCCTCTCTCACTGTCTCTCTTTCTGTCAAATAAATAAATGAAATCGTTAAAAAAAAAAAAAAAGACAGACACCTGGGCAAAGGACATCACTAGAAATTTAAGAATAAGGAAATCCAAAAAGGCACATCAATACAATTGACCATGTTTAAATTCATTTGTAATTAAATAAGTATAAATAAAAAATAAAATATTGTTTCTTCTCTTCCAGATCAGCAAATATGAAAAGACTGAAAATACCTAGCATTAGAGACAGCATGAAGAATATCTATCCCACATAGTATCAGTAAGAAAATAAGGCACCTTTTATTCTGGAAATTCCATTACTAAAAATATATCTTAAGGAGGTACGTGAATAAGTATACAAAGAATTTTAAGCAAGTTCAGAGAAGCATTTTTAATATCATAAATTTGAAAACAATCTAAATTTCTATCAATTAACTATCCTGAGTTATCTAAGCTGCACATTAAAGTGATCAAGAATATTGATGTTGATTTGAGTCTCTGAACTTACTGTTCCCCTTATAGGCCTGTGTCCCCTCCCCCCACATTCCTCAACACTCTCTCAGTTAAGCCAGGGCATGTGACTATTATGAATAATGAGTGTTGAGCAGAGGCGATGGGTGACATGTCTATGTTGAAGTATTTAAGAGCCAGTGTGTGAACATTCATCTCCCCTCTGCCCCTGACCTAGAAACTGTATTTCTAAATAGCACATCTGCAAGGCAAATGTTGGCTGAAATATCGAGTCACTGACTGGGAGATAGCTACTGGAGCCACAACAGACTTTATGAGATCAAAAAAACAAACTTAAGTGTGTTGTTGGGGAGATATGGCGATTTATTAATTACCATCATAGAGAATAGCCTACCCTGACTGACAAAAGCATTTCTAGCAAAAGTGGGATACCGTTGTAAAAAAAAATATATATATATATATATATATATATGGCACTGGCTTAGTCATCAAGTGGAAGGTAGTAAGAAAACTGCTTCCAGAGACCAGTGAAATATTATATTCATCTTATGTAGTACCAAAACATTTGATAAAATTGAAGACTTGATAACTTGAAAGAGACTCTATACCTAATGAACCTGTAGCCCTGGGCCAATGACTATGATGACTAAATGAACTTAATAGTGTGTGTTAATTGCTAACTGGTGGTGTTTGGCAATTATTACAAGAAAAGTGAGATCAAGATAGAATTAGTACCAAGGAGGATACTGGGAAGCAAGCCCTCAAAATGAAATCTTAGAACAATTATTTTTGTCCTTGGCCTTGAAAACAGAGCTGGGAACCTTGCTTATGGCCATAGGATGCTAGTAATCCACGGTGCTCTGTGGTATCATAATTAAATGATCACCTGTGACTGCGAGGGTCTGCCAATTCAAGTGCTTTGAGATACTGAAGGGTCTGTTTCTGTTACATAATTATTTAAAAACATTGATGAGGGAGAGATACTTCTGCACTACAGAGTTTGCAGAAAGAAAATGACAAGTTTGCGTTTTGAACATTATGATTTTAAAGCAAAAAATAAAGGATTCCTAGAATATTAATGGACAATTGACACTGCTTAACTTCCAGTGAGAAGGTAGTGCTAATTACTGTAATAGGACATAAGCAAGAAGTCATAACCTGAATGTTAAGAACGTGGGTTTTTTGGTTTTTAGTTTTTGACTAGTGTCTTACCATAGTGTCTTTAGAAATAAAATATATGAGCAGCTTACTAAATATTACTTGTTATAGTCTGAATGTCTGTGTCTCTCCAAAATTCACATGTTGAAATCCTAAAGCCCAATGTGATGCTATTAGAAGGTAGGGACTTTAGCTGAAACCCTCATGAATGACATTAATGCCCTTATAAAAAAGGCCCAAGAAAGCTCCCTCGCTCCTCCCACCATGTGAGGACACAATGAGAAGTCTACTGAAAAAGAGTCTTTACCAGAACCTAATTATCTGGCACCCTGATCTAAGATTTCCAGGCTCTACAACTGTGAGAAATAAGTTTCTTTTGTTTATAAACTACCCAGGTATTTTGTTAGACAACCCGACTAAGACATCACTTTATATAACAAGGAAAAAAATAGGTCTGGTGACCAAACAGACTTGCAAAACCGCAACTGAAGTCATAGCTGCTTAGCCAGTACTTATAGATTCAAGAGTTCACGGACCCAAAGTGCTTGATTGGTGGGGAGGCTAGTTCCCCTGGAGGAATGACCCTGAATAACTGCCACACATACTGTAAATTTTTCTCCTACTCTTCCCAAAGGTACTTACCACCATTTTCTTTGGTGACTGATACGTGGGAAAGACGAGACAGCCAGGCCTTTAAAAATGTACTAAATGCAGGCTCAGAATTGGTATTCATTCTTGAAGACCCCCAAATGCCACAATAATCTGCAAGTCAAAATGAGCATATAGTGATAATTTGATAAATGGCATTTTCATTCAAGTCTGTATCACAGTGAACTCCGTGGGCCCAAGGACCCATCCTGTGATAATATTCCCATTTCCCAGATGCATAGTTTAAGTAGATCTACTTAACTGGCAGACACTGGCTCCCTACCTCATGGAATATGGGCTATTATTATGAAAGGCAGGATCAGGTGGACTCCTCTCCCTCTACCAAACAACCTAGGGAAACTGGAGGTAAGAGCCACCAGCAGAAAGCCCGTGGATCTCCACAGATAATTACGCACTGTCATAAATTTAATCAGGTGATTCCACCAATTTCAGCTGCTAGTTTAGAAACACTATCTTTATCGGAACAAATTATCAAAGTCTCTGATACCTGGTATGAGCCAGTTTCTCTGCATTCTTCTTCCAGAATCTGGATGGTGGGGATGCATGAAGCCACTGGGGGCAGTAGGACACCAGGGAGTTCCAGGCGTGCGCACGCGGATGTCTGAGAGACGTTTACCAGCTTCTTCTGGTGCCCTGGCTCCTTACAGCCCGGCTGGGCCTCAGAGGCCCTAAGGCTTCCTGGGGCAGAGCCAGACTCCTTGCCGGGGAGGACCCCCAGGCTAGAGTGCATCATATTCCTGCTCTCTCCCCACAGTAGTCTAGAATATACCTCCCCTAATGCCTTCTGCTTTTTCTTTTTTTTTTTAAGATGACACATAGTACACCGACATGTAGTTGACTTCTGCTAGAAACCAGATATACCCAGAGTTTAAATCGAGTACGGCCAACATTCTGTCAGAGGCAGAGGAGGCTGCCCGGGAGCGAGTAAGGCAGGCTGGCGCAGTCCGGGACTGTGGACTTCATAGCTGGGAATAAAGAAGGGCTGATGAGGACGTCCATGTTGGTGTTCACTGAATGCTGCCTCCGCTTCATAACCACGATGGGCTTCTCATTTCCAAACATGTCAACTTCACTTTTCCGCCCCCTGACATTTAATCCACTGATTTAAGCATATATTGTACATGAGTTACAAATCCTCACTTCTGCCACTCTGCTAGAACTTTTCCAGAAAAGCCTCCATTTCTTCCTTGATCCTGTTTCTACAAGTAATGCGAAGTTACTGTCAGTGTTTGGAGGCTGGAGCTGACGAGCTGCTGGTCGGTCATCCTGGCTAAGCAGCGGGCAAGGCCGGTGAAGGTGGTGTGGAAGTACCGCGGAACGGGAGGTGGACACCCCCACGGAGTCACAGCGGCGGCACGTGGCCATGGCGAGGTGGCACAGGCGTGGCGTGGCCCCTTCCCACGGGAAGAGCGAGTCCAAGTCTGTCCACAGCAAGACAGAAAAGTGCGCGAGCTGCTCCCACTGCCGCGCGCTGAAGTTGTGCAGGAAGAGGTCTTGGCCCCTCCCTGCCACGGGCTGCCCTGCCCACAGGTGGGCCCACAGGTGTTGTGACGCTGGTCTTCGTTGCACTTGCCCCCACGGACAGACCAGAGCAAGCGAATGTCGAGAGGCTCAGCATGCTTTTGCTGAGGGGTGCGGGTACCTGGTATACAGCTATTGACAGGACAATTGCTTTTTTTCCCTCTTTAACAATTGTGAAAAAACATGAAGAGGAGTCAGCTTTTACCTAACGTAGTTGAAAGTTGTTTAGAACCCAGTTAACTCTCCATTTCTCTACCAAACTCCAGTCTGATTAGGTTTGCATCACAGTGAAATCCTACAGAATAAGACATTTCTTCCACTACCTGATGACATCATGAAAACTGGACCAGATGAGCAGGAAGCAGGGGTTGTCTTGGATGATTTAATAAGATACATAGGAGCCAAAAGATGAGAGAGAGAAATCCTATCACAATTCAAGGGCTAATCACTGCAGTCATGTTTCTGGGACCTAGTTGTTGTGACATTCTCTCCAAAGTGAAAGATACTTCATTTTCACTTTTTACTTTTAAAAAACAAGTACAGTGGCTGGAGATCTCTGAATTCTTGAGACAATGTATACCACTTTGGAGTGTGCTATTCTTACTAATTTATGGAAACTCATACGGTTAAAAGTTTTTAGAGGAGCCTGGAGTTGGCCCAGGTTCTAAGGCAAGCCTGTCTGCTACTTGAGCCTATTCACACATCTGATCTAACAATGCTTACTGTGTCTAAGAAAAATGGCAATATTATAAACAGTTCTGGCAATTTCCAATAGGAGAAATGCAGTGCAGATACACAGGGATTGGGAATCAAGAGCATTACTCCCATGTTTCTCTTACACAGAAAATTATTTTTTTTTTTGACAATTCCTCCTGCATTGCCTCTTCTCCTTCATGCTATATCTATTTCTTCATAGAAAATTCCATTGACAAGTTGACTGTGGAGAAAAAAAAAAACTCAGACTTTTATAGGTGGTTCTGCACTATATTCCTAGAACCAACAGGGAATGGCCTTTTGAAGCATCACTGTTCTATTCAGGAATGTTCTTGAAAAATAGCACTGAAGAGAACGTCTCCCAAGAGAAGAATTTCATACATTTGATTTTCCAGTTTGTCTGGACCAAGAGATAGCTCCTGAAGCACTGGCAGCGGCTAATGGTTTGACTGGATCGAGAGGGACATGGGGAAAAATTGGAATATTGGTGAGAAGATCTGGAGAAAAGATGTGCAAATAAACTTTTGCAATGTGCACAGAGTATGAAGATCTTCATATCCCTGTTAATGTTAATCACTGGGCATTCACTGTAGAGGACAGTTTCAAATATCAGATGGAAATGACCACATGTTCTATTCCTGTCTGTCAGTCTTATCCATGGACACATAAAAAATGTCCATGGGACTACTCTGCATGTGTCAAAAAATGGACTTCCCCTCATCTGGTCCTTTTATTGCTACTATTGGGTACTTAATCTGTCAACATCAGAGACCAAAACTACCATTCTTCCTTGGGTGTGGCTGGAGGACTGGCCAGATAGCTTTTGACGGGCTGTTTACATTACACTTTGCTATTTGATGCTGGAGCTACAACTTCCACCAACAGGGGAAACTTTAATTAGAAGGACACTTTAAAGCAAGAGGATGGAAAAGAGATGTGCCCCATTCTATTTAGAATATTCTATTCTATTCTATTCCCTATTCCTGTCAGCATCATGCCAGCCATGGTTCTTCATCTTAGAAGCAATAGTTAGTTCTCAGTCCTTGATTTCTTTTGGCATTTCCAGGACCGGCTTGATCACAGTCCATCAGATATGTCAGCAGCAGCCAAAGTGTCTCCTTCCCAGATGTGTCAGGCCTCTCCTCCATGTTTCTAACTCATTATCTGTATCCCCCGCTTCTGCCTGTGGTTCCTCAGTCCTAGAGTTGACAGCTTCCTCCCACAATTATTATCTCTGTGGTATGTCACTATTCCCTTTTGGTTTCTCGGGCCCCTCAATACCTTTTTAACCCATTCCAAAAGTCCTGAGAATTTTCCATTTGAAATCCCATCTGACTTCAAATTAGCAAACACACATTGGAGAAACCTTATGAATGTAAGATATATATGGAAAAACCTGCCAGCAGTCAGTCGTCAATTTTTATTGCATACAGAGAAACTTTATGAATATAATGATTCATGTGAACACACGTCACTTTATGTAAGAGACCGCACACAGGGAAGAAAAGTGATATAAGCATTAAATGTGGGAATGTCTTCAGCAAAAAGTTCCATGTCACTATTTATCAGAACACTCACACGAGTATCTTTAGACATATGAGACTCGTATTGCTTTCTTGAGTATCACAATTTGAAAGGCCCATTTTGGCCCTCGTTAAACCATATCTCTTCACAGGGCACTAAGTCCAGAACCAAAAGAAGGACCCAGCCAAAGCCCTAAGGCATCCCTGCTTAAACATGCTCCTTGTACCACAGATCTCATAACTTCCTGTCCAAATAGCTCTGAGGCCAATTTGAGGGCCTGCATGAGCCTGTTCCTCAGATTTGTTGATCAGCAAGTGTGGAAACACTTCAGCTTGTATGGTACACAAGAAGTGGGCAGAGAAAGGAGCTTGGTTGTACACGATGAAGTGCCACACACCCTCAACAAAATGCTCTTCACAGTGCAGGATGATCCTGGATATGAGAAGAGAGGGGGTGGTAGGCTTCCAGTCCCAGAGGAGTTCAGTCATATCTGTGATGACGCCCATGAATTCAAGAACCAAAATGCAAGCACTCAAGAAAAAAAGAGAACTAAAATAGGAATGAGATGTTATGAACATTTGAAAGTGTGCATGTGTTCAACAATAAATCAAAACTTATTATATATCAAAGAATTCACACTCAGGGAAAATCTTATCAAATATGATATGAGGAAATAAAGTTTTTCTCTTAGATATAATCTTATAAATTATGTTTCAGATATGATACCAAACATTTCATAGAAAAGATTACAGAATACTTTTTTATTAATTAAGTTCAGTCAATGTGGAATAGACCTATCCAAAGCTATTCAAAAAGCAACTGAATAATTTTAAAAATCAGACAATGTACATTAAGCACATAAACAAACTTTCCCTGAGATAGAAAGGATTTATCTGAAAATGTAGAGATACTGGACTTTCTTGTTAATCCAACATAACCATGACCATAAAATTAATATAGTAAATAATGCCATAACTAGAGTACATTTATCAAGATTTTCTACATTAATACCACCAGGATGGCATAATACACAGTGGAAATATAATAACCCTTTAGAAGTTTAAACTATCATACCACAAACCTTTTCTCCTATTATTTCTTGGAAAATATAAATAGCTTTTGACATTTGTAACTGAATTGTCCTTTCGATAAAAAGCTATTATTTTGGTTAAGTTGCAAAAAAGGACTACGTGTGAAAAATGCTCAGTAGAACGTATCAGCAGATTGCAAAATTTCAGGGCTAAAATTAGGTTAAGGGCATTGTCAGAAAGTGAATATTTTCATGTTAAGGTTTTTGAAACATATTTTACTGCAACTTGGGTTAAGGAAAAGCCTTGGAAGTACAAAGATAACTGAATAAACGATCTACCTCAGGGAAGATTTGAGATTCACCTCCCTGAAGGTACGTGTTGTGTATCAAAGGGAAATGCAATCTGGGGCCACAGAGATATTATGGGGGTTGTAAACTGGGAAAGACCTGCCTAATCCTATTCCCACACCTCCAGATGTTTCCGTACATTCCAGAGGGTAAGAACCAAGGAGGTTTGCCTTCTCTTTCCAAGAAGAAATTGTTTACAAGAGGAAGTAAAGATTACTTTCCCTCTCACAGGAGAAGAGAAACATTTGTCCTCCTATATAAATGCTCAGATTCATATTTTGGGGGTTCCTCATTTAGAGTAGAGAGCCGGGTACATGTAAGGTCACATCTGTCTGGCTTTCATCACATGACCCAAGAAAGGGGGAAAAAACTGAGACAAAATGAACTAATGCAGCTATTGATATGAGTAATAATGCGTCCCTGACTCAGAAACCTTATGCCTATTTTTAGAATAATGCAAATAAATATAAATATTGAAACGTAATAGGTATGACCTTTCCACTTTCTAAGCTCACATTATATACCATTAAATTGAGAAAGAAAGAAGGCAAGAAAGGAAAAGGGCAAGAAAGGAAAGAAATAAACCAGATGGAAGGGCTATGTCTAGGAAAGAATTATAGATGAGCTTACTGGCACATGGAAATGAGAATAATTGGAAAGATAGGAAGCCTTTTAAGATTATGAGAGAGTCATACTGCCAAAAACCCATAAATTTTTGCCTTTAGAAGTCTGTGATTGTTCAGTGCTTAAAACAACCCTTGGCTCCACAGTTCTCCAAGGTCAGAAATTAAACTGAAAAATCTCTGCAGCCACCAAGGACAGACAGCAAAACCTAAGACCCATTTTAAATGTGCCCAAGAAGGACAGAAAGGAGAAACACCACCACCACCAACAACAAAATGAAACAAAAACTCCCTCATGATAAGTGGAGCCTGAACCCTCAGATTCAAGAACAACTTTGGAGCCTAATCACCAGACTCCCCACATTCCTAGGGTAAAGAATTCCATAGTACTTGCCAGTAGAATTCCAGAATTTCTCTAGACCAGTGAAATCTGAGACTAGATGTGAAGCAGAAATATTTAATGGTCACCAAATATCCACGTGCTCCCCTACTTTCCCTAACCGCTTTGCAGTTAAAAGAAGTTGTGTTAGGAGTTTTATCCAACAGACTTTGAGCAAAAGTGACCTGAGTCACTCTCGCGCAGAAGCATTGAGATACAGTTCTCTCTTCCCTGTCACGGTTACCTGAAAGCTAGGTAGTAGTGTTTCTACATGATACAAGCCACCTGGATCCCACAGCTTAGAAGGAAGCTCCCCTTGAGAACCACTGGACTCCTGCCGATTTTGAGTGAGAAATAAGTACATGTTGTTAAACTACAGAAATGTGGAGGGCTTTGTTACTACAGTATTGTGTATCCCAGCAGTGCTCAATCAGGGGTGATTTTGGCCCTACTAGAGATATCTGGCCATGTCTGGAGGCATTTTTGGTTGTCACAACTGGGAAGGGAAAGCCACAAGCATCTAGTGGGTAGAGACCAGGGATACTGCTAAACATCCTGTGATGCACAGGACAGCCCCCCATACAGAGAACTGTTTGGCCAAAAACGTTGATGGTGTCACTGTTGAGGAATCCTGGCCAAGCCTAACCGGGTCCATATGACATTTAAATGGCCCATGATATACTGTTAAGTGAAAAAAATCTCAGATTTATTCTAATCATCTTTATGCAGCATTTTGAAATGGTGTGAATCTCCCTGTATCCACTTGTGCCTGGAATCTATTCTTTCCACACTCTCCAGAGTGATCTTTTTAAAAAATGTAAAGCAAATCACATCACTTCCCTGCTCAAAACTTCAAGGGCTTCAATCACACTCATAATAAAAACTCTACTCTGTACCTTGGCCTATGAGGTACCTGCCCTCTTACCGATCCAATGTCATTGCTATCCCTTTAATCTACCCTTACACAAGGCCTTATACAGTCCTTCCAATTTGCCACATACATTCCTGCCGTGGAACCCTCTTCCTGATCTGTTTATCCTCTA
The DNA here is from genome assembly GCF_009762305.2 of Zalophus californianus. Lineage (NCBI taxonomy): Eukaryota > Metazoa > Chordata > Mammalia > Carnivora > Otariidae > Zalophus > Zalophus californianus. The sequence continues at coordinate 67,517,184 of NC_045606.1, read as the reverse complement.
GATAACTGATGTCTCTGCCCTCAGTGGAGAGCTCTACTCCAAAGCCTCCCTCCCCCAAGAACCCTACCTGGAATAGATTCCACTTCCAGTCATTCCTTATCCCCTTACCCTGCCTTGTTTTCCCTCACAGAACTTAGGCATACCTGAATTTTTTTTTTAAGATTTTATTTATTTATTTGAGAGAGAGAGAATGAGAGATAGAGAGTACGAGAGGGAAGAGGGTCAGAGGGAGAAGCAGACTCCCCGCTGAGCAGGGAGCCCGATGCGGGACTCGATCCCGGGACTCCGGGATCATGACCTGAGCCGAAGGCAGTTGCTTAACCAACTGAGCCACCCAGGCGCCCAAGCATACCTGAAATTTTGCTGTGTATTTCTTTGTTTGCAATCTCCTGCACCAAAATTAGCTGCATCAAGTAGAGGTTTAATATTTTCTCCACATCTCTAGGCTTAGAATCATGGCTAGACCTTAGAAGTACAAGATAAATACTTGTTGAATAAATGACTAAATGGATATAAATGCATTAAGGGATACCAGGAACTATGAAAAATGTTAATATTGTTCACCTTTGGGTTGTACAATTTCAAAGGATTTTCATTTCTTACTTATAATTTTATACATTGCCTCATTCCCTACCTCTGTTACTTTATACACCAATTTTTATTTTATTAATGTGAATGTCACATGTAAGAGGGTTGAGTTTTAGAGGCAATTTCTTCATTATATCCACGAAGAGAGGAATTATGTAACAAATCTACATTTTGGCTTGTTATACTCTCTTGGAATCAAATGGTACAACCCAGATTCCCCAAGTTTTGTATTTTATTTTTGTTTTTCTAAAGAGTTTTTTATTTATTCATTTAACAGAGATAGAGATAGAGAGAGAGAGAGAGAGAGAGAGAGGGAACACAAGCAGGGGGAGCAGCAGAGGGAGAGGGAGAAGCAGGCTCTCCACTGAGCAGGGAGCTCGACATGCTCCATCCCAGGACCCCGGGATCAGAACCAGAGCCGAAAGCAGATGCTTAACCCACCGAGCCACCCAGGTACCCCTCCCCTAGTTTTGTATTTTAATAAAGACTTTTCTTTTGGTGGCTATTAAGTCCATCTAAGGAAATAAAGGAGTAAGAAGAATTTCCCTTAATGCCTCAAAGGATTTCAACTGAAAGTACCAGGATCAAATTAAAGGAGAGTTCCACAAATGACATGTTATAAAATAATAAGACTCTGGGGCACCTGGGTGGCTGAGTCAGGTAAGTGTCTGCCTTCAGCTCAGGTCATGATCCCAGGGTCCTGGGATGAAGCTCCCCATCAGACTCCCTGCTCAGCAGGGAGGCTCCTTCTCCCTCTCCTGCTCCCCCTGCTTATGCTCTCTCTCTCTCTGACAAATAAATAAATAAAATCTTAAAAAAAATAGTAAGATTCCTATCCAATCTCAACCTTCAAAACAGCTCTTAGAAACTAAGTACACTCCTATATTCATCACTGGTGAGCTCTCAATGAACTGCAAAACAATGATAAAGAAAATATGAATTTGTTCTATTGAGAAACTCTGGGTACAATCCACACTTGAGATAATTAAAAAATAATGGACATTGAGTATTGAGAAAGGATATTAATCTTCACTAATGAATGAGACTGTATTATGATGTTATAATTAAAATGTCTGTAGTTTCTTTTGGAAATGACAAGCATCAACAAAATAGGAAAGATTTAAGATGGGCTTAAGAAAGTCTAATCTGGGTGTATCTCTAAAGAAAAACCTAGAGTGAACATGGGTATAGTGAATATGGGTATAGTGAATATGGGGATGAACAAAAACCTATAGTGAATATGGGTATAGTGAATATGGGGATGAACAAAAAAGAACAAGCTCTTTTCATATACTAGAAAGAAAAATTTTCAGGGGGTAAAATCCAACATTGAAATTAAAGTGTTTTGTTATCAGGTTATAAACTTTTAATAAAAATGATATCCTTTTTTTAAGATTTTTTTTAAAGATTTATTTACTTATTTGAGAGAGAGAAAGAGAGTGTGCATGCATGGGGGGAGGGGCAGAGGGAGAGAATCTCAAGCAGACTCCCCACTGAGTGTGGAGCCCAACACAGGGCTCCATCTCGCGACCCATGAGATGATGACTTGAGCTGAAACCAAGAGTTGGATGCTTAACTGACTGAGCCACCCAGATGCCCCAGTAAAAATGATGTCCTAAACAATATCACAATGAAAACTTTCAGCTAGTATTCTTTAAGTATCTCAAACAGTGAGTTTTCACTATGTCCAATAGGAGAGGAAAATACAAATGGACAACTGGAAAGTATATCAAGTTTAAAAAATTAGATACTGATGACAAAATTGACACAAAACTTTGGATAAATAATATCCACATTGGCACAACTATTTGACTTGTGTCTTAAAAAATAAGGCTGACTAAAATACTGAGTCATTTATCAAAAAAAATCCAAACCACATGTACCTTAGAAAGATAAATACCTATTGATATAAATGGTAATTCAATCAAAATAGCACAAAAATATTAAGATGATATATCCAAGTATCTGGAGAGTGGGTAATGAAATCAAGAGCAATAAGCCAGTAATGTGGCAAAGTTATATTTAATAGATATTCTTTTACTTAATATCATTAACCAATTGAAGATGTGACTATGAACAGAATACAACAGATGTTTTATAGTAAGGTTTTATTAACCATTTTGACATGATACCCCCTGATATTTGACTTCCAAAATTAATACAAATTGGTTTGGATATGAACACGGTCCTGTAGACAGGAAATGGATTTTTAGATTAAGCAAAAGTTAACCACAGATTAATATTAATGGAGCCCATTGGATAAGCCTCCAATTAGTTAACATATCAGTGAACTTATGCATTGGAAGGCACTGAGTTTAATGGTAAGCAAAGTAATTGAGTACTTACTAATGGGTAAAAAATGAGCTTTAATTACATTTGCTGATTATATGAAAATGGAAGAGTAGTGAAAAATGACAGTGTTATGCTGGGCTGTAGCAGGAATGAGGTTGTAGGTGTGGGGAACAGGTGCTTTAGAAAGAAGTATTACTCAGGATTCCAACTCAATGAGTTGATATTTGGGTGATTTGTTTATTCATTTCTCCTAAAGCAGTGACTTTCTTTGCCTGAGAAAAGCAGCAACAGTAAAAGAGTGGGCAGATTTGGGGATTCATGGCTGATTTTAATTCTATATTTTATAAATTCACAAAAATTATTTTAACCTTTGAAAGCTGCTTGACAGACTGAGAATGGTCAAAAAGGATAACCACAAAAAATATGAAATTATAATTCAATTAATTTATTCATTCTATACATATTTATTATGCTCTTCCTCTGTGCCAAGCATTGTTCTAAGACTTTAGAGTATTTGTGAATAAAAAAGATTAATTTTTGCCCCTGTGAAATTTACACTGTAGCAAAATTGCTTCCTTCTAGATTTCTTTTCTTCCCTCAGTGACATTATATAGGGTTTTATATGAAAGCAAAGTAGCTGTTCTCCACGCTATCAGAGAATGGGAGAATAGAATCAGCATTTATGTAGTACCTACTGGCTTTCTGTGTTGCATCTTGGGGGTACAGAGATGCAAAGCATCTATAGCTACTGGGAAAGTACTTAGGGACAAAAAATATTACGAGGTATTACCTGAGACTTGACGAAATTTGTTAGACGCATAAGGAGAGACCTGGACGGAGGGGGCAGCATGAGAAAAGGCACCAAGGCATGAGAAAGTGTGACATGTTTTATGAATGTAAAGAAGAGTAGGAGATTAAAGTACATAAAGGCCAGATCATAATGAATTGTGTATATCATGCAAATAGGTTTAAAGTACAATCATGGGGAAAGGGGAGTCACTGAAGGATTTGCAACAGGGAAATATGATCACATGTGTCTAAGGCCCACACTAGTGAAGAGGACAATGAGCCTAGGTACAGGGAAACTGAGGAGTCTATTGCCATAGCCATGGGGACAGATGAAGAAACTGTGCCATCTAAAAGCACTGATTTTCAAGATCTATAAAGAACTTCTCAAATTCAACACCCAAAAAACAAATAATCAAGTCAAAAAATGGACAGAAGACGTGAACAGACACTTCTCAAAAGAAGACATACAAATGGCTAACAGACACATGAAAAAATATTCATCATCATTAGCCATCAGGGAAATTCAAATCAAAACCACATCGAGATACCACCTTACACCAGTTAGAATGGCAAAAATTGACAAGGCAAGAAAAAGCAAATGCTGGAGAGGTTGTGGAGAAAGGGGAACCCTCTAACACTGTTGGTGGGAATGCACTTTGGAAAACAGTATGGAGGTGCCTCAAAAAATTAAAATAGAGCTACCTTATGACCCAGAAATTACACTACTAGGTATTTACCCCAAAGACAAAGATGTAGTGAAAAGAAGGGCCATATGCACCCCAATGTTCATAGCAGCAATGTCCGCAATAGCCAAACTGTGGGAAGAGCCGAGATGCCCTTCAACAGATGAATGGATAAAGAAGATGTGGTTCATATATACAATAGAGTATTACTCAGCCATCAGAAAGGACGAACACCCAACTTCTACATCAACATGGATGGGACTGGAGGAGATTATGCTAAGTGAAATAAGTCAAGCAGAGAAAGTCAATTATCATATGGTTTCACTTATTTGTGGAACATAAGGAAGAGCACGGAGGACATTAGGAGAAGGAAGGGAAAAGTGAAGGGGGGGAAATCGGAGGGAGAGACGAACCATGAGAGACTATGGACTCTGAGAAAAAACTGAGGGTTCCAGAGGGGAGGGGGGTGGGAGGATGGGTTAGCCTGGTGATGGGTATTAAGGAGGGCACGTACTGCATGGAGCACTGGGGGTTATACGCAAACAATGAATCATGGAACACTACGTCAAAAACTAATGATGTAATGTATGGGGACTAACATAATAAAATAAAATAAAATTTTTAAAAAATCATCAAAAAAATAAAAAATAAATAAAATGGGAGCACCTACTCACAGGTTCACATACATGGAAGTTGAAATTAATTCAAATTAAGTAGAATTACAAATTCAGGTCCTTAACCATACTAAGGATGTTTGAAATACTGGATCACATGTGGAACGTTCCCATCAGCCACAGACATTCTATGGCAGCGGTGGCTACCTAACTGTGGACAAGAATCCCCTCCTCTGGGGAAGAAGTGAGATTAGACTGAGGGAAGAAAGGAAGGCCCTTTAAGGGGAGAAAACTAGATTATTCACTGTGTCTCTACATTTTTATTTTTTTACACCAAGAATGTAATCATGTGCCACTTGTGAAAACTGGGAAAAAAATAAAAATAAAACCCTAAACTTGGTAGTTACTGAGGGGATGAAAAGGAAGGAATAGGCAGGGAGGTAGACTAAATCTCTCTTCAAGTTTTGTTGCTTATTTTTAGCGCTATTTGACCTTGGCCAGAATTTAGGGAAACAACTCTCAATATGTCAAAAACTTACTAGTATATATTTTAGAATATTTATATTGAATAAGAAAACCGTTTGATACTATATGATACTGAACTTATATTTATTACTCTTATTACTATTATTATTTACAGGGAAAAAAAGCAACACTCAAAGACAGGAAATTACACTCACCATGAACTATACATGAAGACTTGGATAGAAGACAGAGGACTTTCTTTTTGGTCAGGCATTTCATCCACCTAGAAAGACTGTTGAGGTCTGAGTAGGAGAATGGTAATACAGGTAGTTTTGCCATTGAAGAGAGACAGATAAACAGCACTACATAGTAGTGACCAACTGAGCAGGGTCATGTTTTATATAGAGGCTGATCCTTTCAGGGCTATGGGAGAGAACATTCGTTATGAACCTGGTGCAGGATTAGAGTAGAAATGTTTGGCATTCTCTGGTATTTTGATATTTAAATGCTACCGATCAAAGATAGAAAAGAGAAAATCAGAAAAATTACCTCCTTTGAAATAAGGAAAAGAAGAAGAAAAATAGGCACAGAAATATCTTTTCACATCTAACAATCCTTGCTACTAGATCTTGAATGAAACTATACCTACGGTAAATGGTGAAGGAGGTAAAGTTTTGTTAGTAGTCACTGTTGTTTATTATTTTTTCTTTACTTCCGTGTCCTTTTACCCATACCCGTCTCTTTATCTTATGTAATGAAGGAGAGAAAAACACAATTCCTGTAGTAGGTTGCAGTCTTTTAGAATGTGTCTTTTGCTTCCTGCTAAGGGGAAATCAAATGCAAAGAAGAAAGTTTCCCAAATTACTGGCTCATCACAAGTGAATGGAAAAAAAAATAGAAGCTTTTCCTTCAAGTACCTAACATTTATAAGCAGAAGGATAAATTAACAGAATGACAGGTGTTGGGAAATGACAAAAGGAAACAGATTACTGATGGGAATCAAATTACTTAGTCCTCAGTTACATTCCAGGCATAAATAAAGTAAAAACAATTAATCTCTTATTTCTGCCACCTGTAAATCTGCCAGGCATTCCATGCTCAATAGCATTAAAGAATTGCAGTGGAAAGACAGAGCCTAATTTTTCTCTACTCCATAACTTCAAAACCACCATACTTGACAGCTGGAATCATCTGCTGTAACACCTGGATGTCAGTCCACGAGGCAGAATGGCTTATAACCTGAAGAGTCCTCTCATTTCATTGAAAGGGGGTAGAATGCTTTAACATTCATCGGGCTGGACAAGGAAGAGTACATGATCTCACCCCTAAGTTGTAAGCACTAAGATGTGGCTCATTTCTGGGTTGTAAGGCAAGAGTAAGGATGGGAAACTAGAAAGGATGAACTGGAAAACAATTGGTTTCTGTAGTTTCTGCTTGTTAAGAGTTTAGTAAATATAATGATTTTCTATTACCATTTTGACATTCGAAAAAAATACAATGAAGAAACAAACAACCATTATTTGTGGCATATGCCCCTAAATTTCCACACTTTTTCTGGATCTCTTAACCATAATTATGCAATTATGCTTTTAGAACTATGTCTTCATATTGACAGATGGAAAAACCTGAGTAGGCCCTGGAACATGGAGAAATCCTAAGGTGATAACACTTTTGTCATTATAAATTAGCCTGGAAGAGTCTGATTGCAGACCTATGGAACAATTCCTACCCTAAAACCATCATGTATCTAAGGACATTCAGCCAATTTCTAGGGAGAGCTTGTGGTATTTTCCTTTTTTCTGATACCTGACACAAATCTTCATACTCTGTATACTTTTCTCTGATACATGCTTGGCCCCACTAAGTAACTGGGCATCCCCATTTTTCCTTACTCTGTCTGAGGTTATGTGGATATGCATTGGTAGAAGACCTTGTGGAGACTCTGTTAAACAGGAGACTTCGACTTCCCCAATTTTTTTTAAGAAAAATTGGTTCTTTCTAACACAAGCATTCTTTTCTTTCCAACATCTATAACTCAAATGCAAAAAGACTGCTTATTTACTTGGCATTTTCTCCCCCAACACTGTCACCCAGCACATTTATTTCCTTTTAGGTCACCCTTTTGTTGAGTGACTTAACAGTTAATCATAAGTCTTGTCATGATTACTGCAAGCAATTGGATTTCATGTGATTTTTAATGAAGCCTTGCATCGTGATGTTTCAGTTTCATTTTTGGCTTATGGTAACTTATTTGCAAAGCACAATGAAGGGGAAAAGAGGAAAAAGAGAGGGATGAAAGCTCTGGGGTCATTCTGGCTTATTCCAATGTTTAAGTATGTTCTCAGCAGTTGTATCCTCCACATCCCCATAAAATAACTGAAAGCTGAATATTGCCTAGATATAAGAAAATGTGAATTGATTATGGCCTCTTAGAAATTCCATACCCTGTGGAGCTGCCAGCGGTGTTTTCATCTCTTTAAAAATGTTTCCACTTTGATTCCTTTTTTTTTCTTTAGAATCAAGCTTTGTAGTTAATTGCTGATAACATCCTTTTTTTATTTAGTCTTATATTGAGCAATCAAGTCTGCTTTCTTCTCTATCTAGTTTCCAAAAATCTTGGCTATTTTAAGGATTCTTCCCCCTGAGGTTAGCGAGTTTCCTACAGCTAACAACAAATGCATTAAATATTCATCCCCAGAAAAACGGCAATCTGAGTTTAAAAAAAAAAAAAATTCAAAAATATGTTCTCAAACTGAGTTTTGTAATTACGACTCTGGAGAATAACTTACCCTGTTTAAATCACCCAGGACATTTTCCCCATGCGTTTACACATTTTAAGATGCTGAGTAAGACAATCTGAACACAGAAGCAATGGGTATATTTGTAGCCTCCGCTTGACCTTGTCCTACTTCATGTATTTATAACATACCATCTACTTCCATCAAAAATCTTTTTTTTTAATCAAAATAAGTATTGATTCCAAAAGCTATATAAATGTATGACTTGGGGCCAGGGAAAGAGGCGTAGATATCCTCTAGTATAGCCCAGTAATGAACTTGTTGATTGTGACTTTGGGGTTTTAAGGGAATAAGCAAAGAATAGGTAAATGCTGGAGAGGGGATGCAGGTTTGGCTATGGAGCAATGGCCCAGGGTGTCCAGGGTGCCAATGAGTGAAATGGCCTAAGTGTTGGCGGATCTAAAAGGTGAAGTGTGGTTAAAAGTGGCTGAACAGTGAAGAACATGGCAGAACCAGCTGGCTAACGGTCAGCATCACATTTCCCTTTCCCTTTACCATCTCTTTTTTGTCTTTAATCTCTAGCTGATCACTTCTAGCCTTCTCCCTTGTGTCTCCCCAAGATGATTAAATTAAAATAACAAAACAAAAACACACAAACAAGGGGAACATTGGCTTCAACAGAAGAACTGAGTAGACAACAAAAATCCCACATTTCTTCTAAAGAACTATGAAAATACTCAAAGCCTTTCTAGCTCTTTAAAAGCACGGGCATCTGGGTGGCTCAGTCATTAAGTGTCTGCCTTCAGCTCAGGTCATGATCCCAGGGTCCTGGGATGGAGCCCCGCATCGGGCTCCCTGTTCGGCAGGGAGCCTGCTTCTCCCTCTCCCACTCCTCCTGCTTGTGTTCCTTCTCTCACTCTGCCAAATAAATAATAAAATCTTTAAAAAAAATAAAAATAAAAATAAAGTAAAAGCACAGGCCCTCAGAGAGATGGGAGAATTACAGCAGACATTAAATAAAGCAAGCACAGAGCATATTCACTAAACCTAGCTGGTTTAAGCAATCTTAGGAAAAAAAATAATATCTTTAATTTTCTACTGTGCTCATTTCCCTACATTTTTAAACACAGTTTTAGGGCAATATAAATGGCTCTTTCATTATTTTCACCATTACTACTAGAAGTGTATTGGAATTTGGAAAATTATCTCAAGCACAGATAAACGTGTCAAGTCGTTTTTGGTCTTTTGGACCCTGCTTCCCCTAATTTTTAAACCATTTACCCATTGTGCAGTGCCTGTTTGCCAGCCCTCCCTTGGTGCCAGTGAATTCATCCTTTCTCCTTGTTTCCCATAAGGGAAATACCTGAGTTACATTTATACCAAAAAAAAAAAAATGGAAATCGCTGATTTCTTAGTGTTTTAATTCCTAAAATGTCTACATTTTAAAAGGGTCCAATCCATGAGCTAAATGAATAATGCTTAGATAGTAGACTCTTAAGGGCCAGTGACAAGATGACAGATGGATTCCTCTGGAAACCAGCCATTGTAGGTATGCGTTACCACATTTGATTGTTAGGCAGACAGTTCTTGAGGTTGGCAAGGTCAGATGAGACTGGCTGAAGTTTAGTGTTTTAACTATCTTCGTATTTGTAGATGGCAGAGTATTAAATATTCTTAATCATACCTAATGATCAAAGGTGCCAATTTCTAAATTTGTTCTCTTGAAAAGGGGGCCTTAGAACATTCTCAAGTAAAAGTTGTAGACTCCAAAGATGTATAAGCATATATCACTTTTTTTTTTTTTTGACTTAGGAATGAAAATCCATTCAGCAATCAAAAGCAACATTCCACTTCTCTAGAAATCTATTGTCTGGCAATCATTAAAAAAAGGGACAGTCAATATGCATATTCCTGTCACTTTTAGAGAGCATGCTTCTAAAAGCATAGAAAACTTAGTTGAGATAAAACTTAGCCCACAGAAACAAATGTGCCCACTTTTTAAATATAACAAGTATCTTCAAATTATAGGCTTGAAGTTTTGAATCTACCTCATTGTTAAAGTTACTCATGCCTCAAGAAATTTCATTGCAATGTTCTTTGAAGAGATTTTCTAAATTTAGAATAAAATCTCTTTCACGAGAAAGTCTTGCAAAACCCTATTATGATCATTCAAATGTAAAAGGAAAATATAGGTGAAAGACTCAAGTGAAAACACTCTTGATATGTTATCAACATATTACACATATTTTCAAATGTGTTTCAACAATTTGGAGTTTTTCAACAACCCGTGACACTGGATCCACACCCGTTAGACATTTCTCCTTTGACAGTCAGTACAAGGCTAGACTGTCCATTGTAGCCGCCAGAGAGACATTTCAAGGCACTAGCCCTAAAAAGGCACTTCATGTCTAGGTCCTGATCTTCTTCCTTTATTATTCAGCAAGGGGGCCCAGTGGCCCGCACAAACCAATTCCAGCCATACTCTCAGTTTGGGAGATCATTTCTGTCACATAGTTCCAGCCATGTTCTCAGGCAGATGTCTTCTCCAGCCCACTCCCTCTGACAAGTGTTTTCACTGCAGCAAACTGGATGTTCCGTCATAGCCATACCCTCTTTCAAGAGATCTGGACTCACCCTCAGGAAGAAGTTCTTCTAAAAGTTCTCTGTTCTTTTAGTCTGTTTCCTGACTGGACTCTGACTGATATACTAATTCTACTTTTGAAATAGCTTATTATCATGTCATAGAAAAAAGGAAAACTGCCTCCCATTCTACATTAAAGAAATGATATGATAAAATCATATGATCATTAATTATCTTAACAAATAGGAAATCTACGAGCAAGTCATTGAAAACTGCTAAGAGAAAAGTTGTATTATGATAGACCAATGGTATTACTAAAAATTACATGTATATTTGAAATTATTATATTTTATTACTATGGCTTAGAGAATAAATGATTTTTAAAAGTGACTTCTTATGAGAAGATGATATTCCCTATTCTGAAATAACAATAAATTATATAATGGTTACTATATAAAACGATTACCAAGTATTATAGTTTATAATATTATAGTTTATAGCAGGGCAAAGTAAGAATAAGAGTGTGAGAGACTCAGTTTTATCAGCTCTATGGCAAGAATCATAATATTTAGCTCTCAGGCCATTTCAAGTGGTGATGATAGTGACTGTTAAGGCATCTAGTGCAACACCTAGAATATAAGAGACAATAAAAGGACTGAATGATCCATGTGAGAGAAAGTTCTTTAGAATCTCAATTTGCCTTATTAGTGATTGGTAGAACCAAGACTGCAATTGGCAAGATTGCAATTTTAACTCCGAAGCCCATACTCTTGCCAATATAATAAGTATAATTTGGAAATGGAGAGTAGAATCAAAAGATGCACATGGGAGACAAGTAATACAGTGTACTGATGAAAACATCCTATCCTCAGCAAATCTGAGTTATTTTGATGTGTTCTGATGTATATCTTGTGTAACTGTAAACTAATATTACTGTGGAGTGATTTAAAAATACCTGGTACATTCCTTCTTTGCTATCAATCACACATACCCCTGGCCCCTGGCCCTTCCCAGTCCAGAAACAGCTAAGTTCTTTCCAGCACAGTGCTGGCAGCTAGTACATCGAGATCAGAACTGACTTCCAGAATGAAACACATTTGCCATCACTGCTAGATAGTGACAAGATCTGTAAATATCTTTATGTAATCCAAAAGGCTGGATGCTAAGGAGGTAAGGTAGGCAAGGAAAAAAAAAAAAAAAGTATTGTCACCTTTTTACCAAGTGTTCTACTAGATAAAAAGAAGAAGAGATTGGGGCAGAAACTATGAGGTAAAGGGATATAATAAAGCCGTCTGAATTCAGCCATGGCTTATTTAGCATAGCTAGAGTCAGAAAGTGCTGTAAGCTATGCTAGATAGAAAGGGCTAGATTTGAAAGCTCTATAGTTAATAGAAAGGCAAATAAGAATAAAACCAGAATAGCAGACATTTGATCCCAGCTATAGTGTAATAGGAAGAACTTGAAATCCTATTATAACAGACACAACAAAATGAAAATTAACATGCAATAAACACTGTCTCGAATGCACAGCTGATGCCTTGAAGCGTATCTCAAGGAGGCAGTGATGAAGAGAGAACTAAAAACGGAGCAATGTGCTCCTAGGCTTACACGGTGGCTGCACTGGGTGAAGTTATATGGTTATGGGTTATCTTTCAGGGATGTCTAGGTCTTTCAGATAAGATACACACAGACATGAGTCAAGAGTTTCAAGAAATGAATAATGAAGTGTTCAAAAAGAATCGTGTGTCTGGGACTCATAAGAGAGACACACTCAGTAAAAGGTTGCACAGGGGAGAACATGTGCCCACTGCCATAGTGAGGTGCAAGAATATTTCAAAGTCAGCATAGGCTGTATAAATCTGAACACCGGATCCCAATGTAGTTCATGTCCCTATTTATGCATTTGTGAGTGTAACTTTTTATCACTTTCACCCAAGGTTAAATGAAAAGACCCTCCATCTATCTAAAATAAAACAATATTCTAAGTAAGTTATAGTTTAACAAATTCAGAATATGTAATAACTAGAAACAATTTAGTACTAATAATGAAAACATAATGTATAAGACCATATAGAACATAAGTAGTTCTTGGAAAAAGGTATAGCCTTTAATATTTATATTACAAAAGAATAAAGTCTGAAAATTGTTAATTATCTGAGTCAAAAAGTTAGATAAAAGTTATATAAGCAAAACATTACATCATAATGTTGAAATTTATAACCATTCCCTTTAGAGTCTATTTAACATTGTACTGCATGTGATAATCCACACAGTAAAATGGTAATAAAAATATTTGAAAAGAAAAGCATACACATTGCATTTTTTACTTAAAATATGATTATTTACATAGAAAATTCAAGAGAATCTTCAAGAACTCAATACTAATTAGCATAAATAGCTTTTAACAAAGGTGGTAAGTTTGTTACAGAAAATTAATTTGACTCTACACATAGTCAATAAAAAGTTTAAAAATATGTATTCTTATGATAGCATTTGATGAATTTGCAAAATATATATGAAATAAAAATGTGGAAGATCTTTCTGGAGAAAAAATATAAACAAAGGTTTGGAAGTCATGATAAGAAGATCTAAATAGGGACAGAGTCCTCATTCATGGATGGGAATACTCACTAACATGGAAGTGGAAGAGATTTCCTAATTTTCTATGAATACAATGCCTTTCCCATAAAATCACCAACAATGTTTTTCACAGAAGTTAGATTACTGAACAAAATCTTACATAGAGAGACAAAGGACCTAGTATAGTTCGGCAAATTTTTAAAAAAATGTTGGTGACGGAAACTATACTCACACCTAAAGATATTCATTCCACTAATGTTCACTGAAAACAATTCATGTAGCAAATGTTAAGAGCTTAGGACAAAACTGATGGAGATCTCTGACTTCATAAAGATTCATTCTACTTGGGGAAATTGTAAGGTAATTAAGAGTGTTGTATTTTTCAGGATTAGACATGAGAACAAGGGATAAGAACAGAGTTCAGAGATAAAGCAATACATACATGGAAATTTGCCACATGATAAGGGGAATAGTACATATTAATAATTAAATATTTAATAAATATGCAGCAACAATAATTTATTCACATAATAAAATAAAATTAGAACCTTACTTCCCATTATAAATAAATAAATTCTGGGTCAATAAACAAGAAAGACTACATTGTATTGATTATTGGAAAAAAGATGCCATAGGTAATTTTTATACATTGGATTAAGAGATTTATTAAATATGAATAATTATAAGCCAAAGAAGGAAAATACTGATCCATTTGACTATACAAAAAGACAAAACCAAAACAAAACAAAAGCTACAAAGTGCTTAGGATATCAAAATAGCATTAAAAAAGTGAAAATATAGACCATAGACTTGGAGTAGATACTTGTCATACATTTAATAAACACAGAATAGGTATCCGGAATATATAAAGAACCACTAAAAGGCAATAAGAAAAAGGCAAACATTTCAATTGAAAAAGATAAAGGACATTAGCAAACATTTCACAGAAGTGAAAACCCAAATGGCTAATAAACATGTGAACAGATGTTCATTTTAATAGCAACCCATAAAATGCAAATTAAAACAAGGCATTATTTTACATCCATCAGATCGGTAAAAACAAAATGTTGACAGTAACAAATGTTTCTGAAAATGTCTAGCAGAAAAAGTTATCACATGCTTGTAGGCATCTGAATTGTTGCAACCATTTTGAAGAGCAATCTGTCAAGATCTGGTAAAAGAGAATTAGAAATTACTCTATTAGCAATTGTCTCATGAGAGGGCTCACCTTCTGGGTCTGTACCTGTAGGTATACCATGAGACTTGAACAGAAAAGCTTTTATTAACATTATTTTTAATACGAGTAAATGATAAACAATCTTAAGTATCAATGAATAGAATAAAGAATAAATGAAAGTGAATGAATTGTGATGTTTATATAATAAAATACTGTACAGTAGGTAGTGAACTAAGGTTTCATTTATTGACATTAATGAACTACAAAACATAATACTTAACAAGTACATCAGAATGTCCAGTACAGAGTGATACATTATTTCAAAGTTTAAACATGCAAATAATTATTTTTACTAATATATGCACATATATATGTGCATGTATAGAACATGGAAAACACCATAGTCAGATTTTCTCTGCGTATGGAGGGAAGAATAGGAGTGGTGAAGGACAACTTGTAAGAGTCTACAGCCTCTAGGTAGTATTTTTACTTTATCAAAAACTATATGAAGCAAATATGGCAAGATACAATTCGATAAATTTAGATGAGTAGTCAGATATTTATTAGTATTCTTTTTGCTTAAAATACTTTCAAAATTTTAAGAATATCCTTTAAAAAATTAAAGAAGAGCACTCACGGATTAGGATGCATTTTAATTCTTAAGAGACTCAGGCTAAGAGTTAGGAACTGGCCCCAATGCCCAGCCAGACAACATTTAAGAAGAGATTAGAATATATATTTTGGAGAGAAAATAGAACAGTCTTCAGCATCTCCTTAGATCTTTTCCCTGAATGATGATAAACAATTTTAAGTATATGAAGGTTTCTAGGAAAGCTTCAGCTGAAGGAGTCAGAGCCATTTCTAGCAACGCCAGCAAAAGGCAGAGAGAAGGGGACAATTACTAAAAGTTAACTGTGTACCACTCAGGGTAATAAGTACTCCGCTCAGGTTATTCCTTCTTTTTTTTTTAAGATTTTATTTATTTATTTGAGAGAGAGTAGAGTGAGAGAGAGAGAGAGCAGAAGCAGGGGTGAGGGGCAGAGGGAGAAGCACACTCTCTGCTGGGCAAAGAGCCCAGTGCAGGGCTCGATCCCAGGACCCTGGGATCATGACCTGAGCGGAAGGCAGACGCTTAATGACTGAGCCACCCAGGCGCCCCAGCATATTCCTTCTTATTTGGCTAACCTAGGGAGTATTTTTTTCCTGTTCAATGTCTGGTGGCAGCAACAAGAATGGTCACAAATGCTAGGATGCAAGAAGGATAGTAAAGAAAAATCCCTGACATGCAATTTCTTATAGATGTTGAGGCCTAGCAAATGCAGCTGCTTTGAATTACACATCAAGACAGAAAAAAATAAATGAGGAAACTGAAAGAGGCAAGGAACTAGGAAGCAATGAAGTTTTCATCCCCGGCCTAGGAAATAGGATATTTGGAATTTAGTCTACTCTACTCTGTTAAATACTTGTTTTTTCTTAGGCAAATACCTTACACTTCTGGGGTTTCAGTCTCCTCATTTATAATATGAGAGCATTTAATGTTAACTCTCTTTTAAAGTCCCATATACTTAAAAAGTCTAAATCTCTACTTGGAGATTATCATCTTTCTGACATCTGAGAGTAATGGATAACTATCATTCCTCACTAACATGCCCAAATAAGCTCCTTGTTAGTCCCAGCCTAGTACTGCTAAAATCAACCCAGCAATGCCACACAGTCCTTAGCACTGGACATGGTATAGTATTCCCGTGGCACTTATTAATTCACTGACCTTCCTAATGAGGTAGGATCCCTACGGTTACCTCTATTTCCCAACAGTGTCAGGCAGCCAGAAGTAGTTACGGGTGTCTGCTGCTGGTTAATTCACTGATTATATAAGAATCTGGCATTTGGATTTCTTTTAAAGTTTTTATTTAAATCCCAGTCAGTTAACATACAGTGTAGTATTAGTTTCAGGTGTACAATATAGTGACTCAACACTTCCACACAATACCTGGTGCTCATAACAACAAGTGCCCTCCTTAATCCCTATCACCTGTTTAACACATTCCTCACTTCAACCCAGCTCCCCAAGAATTTGGTATTTTCTTATGATTTTTAAAATTTATTTATATGAGAGAGAGAGAACACATGCATGGGTGAGCAGGGGGAGGAGCAGAGGGGGAGGGATAAGGATGGGGAAAGACTCTCAAGCAGACTCCACACTGAGCGTGGAGACTGATGCAAGGTTCGATCTCACGATCCCTAGAGCATGACCTGAGCCGAAACCAAGAGTCAGACACTTACCCAACTGAGCCACCCAGGTACCCCCCAAAATTTGGTATTTGAATAAAACACTGTCATCGATGTTTATGGCAACTAAGACATTTCCTATTGCTAATGCCCTTTTGACAACTGCTGGAGTGTGACAGATTCAGAAAGTCTCTGCTTGGTGCATCTTTTACAAGAACCGAGTGCACTTTGTAAATTACTGCCTCAATCTCAGGCCTGACCCTTCTTAAAGGAGGCACTCTGAGGACAGATTTCACTCCTCTCTGCTTATTATTATATTGAATTGAATTGTACTTATCTGTTAAATTGTTCAATGATATGGCAAAGTTTGAATCTAATGGTTCTCTGGTCAAACTAAAGACTTCAGAGTTCCCTAAGATAAGCCACATCAGACTTCTATCTGTGAAGCCTCTCCGTGGGTCACATTTCAAATCTAAATTATATGAATGATCTGACATCCCATGTATCACCCCACTAATAGAAATGTGTAGGGATGTATCCAGATGTAGCTGGCATCTTAGTTTTGTGTCTAAGTGATATCTGTGCTTTACTGAAGCTAAACACTTTTCCACACCAAGCTGCACAATGATGATTGCAAACCGGGGAGCAGCGACTTTGGTAAATGAAAGCAATACTAACGGGGTTCAAAATGCTG
Organism: Zalophus californianus; assembly: GCF_009762305.2. Taxonomy (NCBI): domain Eukaryota; kingdom Metazoa; phylum Chordata; class Mammalia; order Carnivora; family Otariidae; genus Zalophus; species Zalophus californianus. Next base: position 67,499,754 of record NC_045606.1, on the reverse strand, counting down.
TGCTAACAGTTCACTGATCATTTTATGGGAATCACATCTACTATATGTCTTCATACTGTGACAAGGAAGCTTTCCTCACTGAAAATTAAGGCTAAACTCATCAGTAAAGAGGAAAGAAACACTGTAAAGACAGAATAACAAATACTTTGGACTCCAGCTGATATACAACTTGGTAATACCACTATTACAACAATCAAAATTTATCCAGCACTTATTATTATTTTCCAGGCCTTTATTCTAAGTCTTAAAATGTGTGTTCTCACTGAACACTCACAGCAACTCTACAAATTAAGACACTACTGTTATCTCTTTTATACTGATAAAGCAAACCAGAATGGTCTGGGAATTTGACCAAGGTCACACAGATAATAAACCATAGCACAAGGACATGACCCCAGACAGTCTGGGATGCAAGCTAGCACTCGTGTATAATTCCTAGACACTTGTGTTGAAAAGCAGTATCTGTTCCCCTTATAAAAAAAAAAAAATATTGCTAGCCACATGAGCCAAAAGAAGAGTTCTTTGAAAATAAAACTATTTTATATACTTGTTTTTCTGCTTGTTTATGTCTCATGAAATCCTATTGGAAAAATGCTCAAACTATGAAATCCAGGTAAAAACCTTTGTTTTTGGCATGTCTTTTACAGTCACATCCAATTTCAGACAACACAGTCCATCAGCCAATTTTTTCTTCCTATCTGATTTCCACTGAATCTACAAGTTAACAAAATTATGACTGAAAAACAATGGGCGAAAGAATGTATTACGGTTTAAAAAATCTCAGACCAGAAGTTGCCCAGCTGTTGGGAGACTTCCTAGCACTGCTCCCTCTCAAAAGGCCATAGTCCTAGAATCAAAGTCCTTTCCCTACATATGTTCTATTTTCCCTTTTGTCCTGTTCACTAGAACATGTGCATTCTCAGAATTCAAAATATTCTCTATTTTAATGTGAATCTTACTGTGGGCATAAATTTTGCAAGATGTCCTCATTCTATACATAGGTTATTATACAAAAGTTGTTACAAAGTTTATAACAGGAATAGCTTTCCTCATAGAAATAATTTTATAAATGGTAAAAATATTTTCAAGGCAGGCCATATAAGGGTATTTAAACTAATGTCTATTGAGGTTTCTTGCTAATGGTATAATGTATTCACAAAATTGTCTTTAACAGCATCTCGCAGAAAATGCACTTCTTACATGAAGAAGACACATCTTCCTTCATTGGCAATGGTGAGGGTACAATCAGACAGACATGAGCTAGACTTTACTGGCACTAGTAACATGTTAAAGGGTCTTCTTCCACTTAGTAAAACAAAATAAAATAAATGACAATAGTAACAGAACAAAGTAAATGACAATAGTAAACTGTAAGTGCTCTAAATGCCTGTCTATTCATCTGTCTGTCTATATTTCCATCTATATATACCTGATACTGTTCTAAGTGTTTTAAACAATTTAACTCATTGGAACATCACAACAAACTGATGGACTAGATTCTTTTATTATCTGCATCTTACTGATGAGGCAGCAGAGATACTGCTAGACTACATGATTTGCTCAGGTTCACACAGTTATGAGTGGTAGAACTGGGATATGCAGTCAGACTCTAGAGTTTGTATTCTAACCTCTATGCATCTGCTACTTGATCACATTAAAATAGAGCTAGCTACTCATGCAATCCATTCTGCCATGGGTGGGACTGAGAGCTTCAATTTAGTTACTCCAAATGTTTCTTTTTATAAGTGGAATATTTATATGTTGAGTATTCAAAGCCTGGGATTCTCTTTATTCATTAATATATAATCATGACTCCCTTCCTCATTTCCCCTATTCCTTGTTCTGTTCATTTCTTCTGGCCACAGAGAAAAAGTCCCAAGTTCAAAATGGCTCTCAAAATCATCCAGGTTTTCATTCTGGAACTCTCAGATTTTTTTTCCCAAAGAATTTTTGTGAATGGGCTCCGTACTCTAAGAAGTTTCAAGGGGTCTGGAAACACCTGGAATTATATACATGTTTCTGGGAAAATGGTCAATGACTAAACTGATTATCAGAGTAGTTTCTTGATCTTATCACCTCAAGACTGATCAATATGATTTAAGAAATGGTCAATATGCTTGTTTGCAGTCATCATAACTGAAGACAAGGGGGGGGGGCATGCAGACTAACTTATCAAGTAATTTCATTTTAGAGAATGTCCATACACATAGTATTGTTAGTTAGCAGCAAGTACCCACAGAACACTTATTTCTCTAATTTTGTTCTATGGAACACTTGTGTTTCTCAAGATGTTTTTACATATTCTATATCTACCTCCATCCACACTCACTTACCCACAAATACAGACCCTTATAACAGAATCACAAGAGGGATTTTCTACTATATTCTCCTCTCAGAAATTCACAACTAAAGTCTGAAAAGCCTCATGCAGTAGAAACCAATTTAACTAATTTAGCAATCTCCAAAAGTATTTGATCTATACTTTTTTGTGAAATAATTTGAAAAATTCTCTTTTCAACTAGAATAATTACATATAAGGATTTGTGATATATATTTTAATATGTACAAGCTAGAATATTTCAAAAATTGTGTTTGCTATTGTTATGATGGTAATATTTGAACCAGGTACAGGAACACAGACCTCTCTACAATTATTCAAGTAAAAAGGTATCTCTGAATAAATGATCAGCAAGAAGAAAGTAGCATTTCCCTTTACTTATATTTAATTGCTGATTAGGCAGAAGTGGGCGTTTTTCAAAATGCTGCTGTATGCAACAGCTGTGCAATCATTCATTTTAATTAAATCATTTCTAAAAAGGGTCCTTAGAAAAATCACATAATGCCCTCTTGAGTATTTTCTATAGATCAGGTCCATTGTGATGAATGGTGTGCTCACATATTCACTCCTTATCTAGTTTACAGGATAACAAAATTCATTCATCAGCACAAAAATTTGTTGGAGAGCAAACGACGCTGGAAAAAAAAGGAAGTTTTATCATCTTTACATTATTTCTAGATGTTGGAGAGTTTTTTTTCCCCAGCATCTTTTCATTGCTACTTTTTTTTTTTTCATTTGTCTACTAGGAAGCATTTTAGAAAGGCTAAGCAGCATCATAAAACCTTACTGCTTGAAGCTCTCCTGGCTTCCCATGGCTCCAGAGTCTTCCTTGCAGTCACTGTGAGGGAAGGCCTCCCTTCACACCCTCCCTAGAATTGGTTCCATTTGAATAGATAATCATTCAGCTGTAGCCAGCAGCTGCTGCCTAATGTAGTCTCTAAACCTAATGCAGATTCCTAAGGGACTTACAAAGTCATTTAAGAATCTGTCTTGGTGGAGCATGTGAGAGTTGCTCAAAGACTGGAGTGTGTACTGAGGCGGCACACTGCCTCTCCCTTCCTCATGACCATGCCCCTGAAGTACTGTCACTATTCTAGAATTCAGATAAAGTTGGCTTCGTTTATCTTAGCTCTCAGCATCAGCTCACAGAGGGGGAAAGCAGGCCACGGTTGTGCCCCCACTTCTGTCCTGTGTGCCAAAGGGTACCTAGCACATGATATTCTTTTAGCACTGTCATCATTTTTGTCAAATAAAGTCTTTGGTGGAACATGAGCTGATTATAAACAGAACTGCCCTGATAGAAGAAAGGCTTGGACACTGAAAAAAACCTACTTACCTTTCCATATATACCCAAGCCTACACGGAATTCCAAACATCTGAGAAAGAAAACACTTTAGAAGGTAGGCACCTAGAAAATTTCACTACCTGAAAACACAATTCCATTATATTCTTTTACATATAAAATTGTATCCTTACAGAGTATGGCAGGACAAAAATTAATAAGAAATGTTAATTAAATTATTGTTTTGACTGAATCAACTTTGTGACACTTCTTTTACCAAAAGTAGGCTGAATCTCCTAAGACTCTAGAACCCAGAAACCATGCAAATATGGTTTAAATGTGTGACCTTCAGATTATAATTTTTCACTTAGTTCCTTAGTGACAACAAACTTTGCACCATTGCTAGGGCATACAGTTAATATCAAGACCTCCCCTTTTTGTTATGTGCTTTCCCTTTGATTGGAATACTCAAACTTCTTCACTTGGTAAACAATGGTTTATCCTTAACATAAGTTTCACCTAGCTAATACACAATCAAGGTAAAAGACTCAAAGCAAAATTCTCTTTACCTTTCAGGTAAAGAGAAAGGTAATATCCTAGAGCAGAGCCTCAGCAAACAGCAATAGCCACTGACAGGAACTGCACCAGAGACATAGGTTGATCTGCTGGGCAGAGTAACTAACACATACTAAGAACTCAAGAAACTTCAGCTACCATTATCATTTGGCTACTATCATTGGAGAAATAATCCAAATACGTAAAAAAGGATCCATTACATAAATTATTGTGGTTTAGTATGAACCAATGAGACAGACTAGAAAACCCAGAATTAGACTTTATTACAAAGAAAACTTAAGTATTTGATGAATTCCATATAACAAATCAATAAAAGTATTTGAAAGAATATATATTAGAATAAAGAGAATTTCGCTATAAAACTAGCAAAATAAAAAAACAAAAACAAAAAAGGTAACATTTCTAGTGAGCATATATTAAGACAGCACTTTCATGCAAATTTAACATGAGAGTAAAAATTTGGTAAAAAAAGCAATTTGTTGATATGCATCAGTTATCTAATCCTTCAATAATGTTTATAATGTGAATGACATTTGCCTAATTTCAAAAAGGGATGAATTTCTTAATAGCTCTTTTAATAACAAATGTATAAACAAAAATTGTCTAAAATAGGGTAATGTTTCAGTAAATCTCTATTTGCAATTATTATATTAATAAAATATTTTCTAAGAATAGCTAAGAAATAGAAATCACTCATAATGACAAAAAACATCCAGGATATGAAGCTGACTATAATGTGTGATCTAAATTTTATAAAACCTTTGATAGATACAGCTGTGGGTATGATAAGACAAGCTATAATGACTAGTCCCAAATAATACAGTGTGATTAATAATTTGAGTGGTAAAGTTCATATATATTTTTTTCTTCATATTTTAAATTAACTCCACTTACTGTTTATATGATAAGAAAAACCATATTAAATAAAACGAATAATCTTATGTTTTTAAATAGTACTAGATAGGGACGCCTGGGTGGCTCAGTCGTTAAGTGTCTGCCTTCGGCTCAGGTCATGATCCCAGGGTCCTGGGATCAAGCCCCGCATCGGGCTCTCTGCTCCGCGGGAAGCCTGCTTCTCCCTCTCCCACTCCCCCTGCTTATGTTCCCTCTCTTGCTGTGTCTCTCTCTCTCTGTCAAATGAATAAAAAAAAAAAATCTTTAAATAGTACTAGATACATATTTCATCATTCACCAGATTCATATTCCATCAAAAGAGTAACTATTAAGATAATAGGGAGTAAAGCTTTAATGACTTTTATAAATATTTTTACCTCGAATTACAATTTCAACTTTACATACACCTATCTGAATGTTGTAACATTCTCCTGCAAAATTTTGTCTCTGATCCTTTATTCTGTAACTGCTTAACATTCAAAACTTATAGTTTTGTAGAACGCAGATCTTTCCATGTTGATAGGAAAGAAAATGCACTGGAGATCAGAATACTGGAATTGCAATTGGTCTCACTTGATACTTTGCCCTAATCATGGTTACTTTCTATGTTAAGTCATACTTGAAGAAAAAATACCTTGCAGCTCATTTTTTTTACAATAAATAACAAATTATTTCTTAAGAATTTCAAGATGATTAAAGATTGTTCAATGTTTCCCAGATCATAGAACATCATCTGAAAATCACTGCAGCCATCTGTTCCCAGTCACAAGAGATGTGAAAGGACAGTTAGTAAAGAAACACTGAACACCCCAGGCTGTAACAACAAAATACCTCTACCTAGTCTAAAGACAACTTATTTCATTGACTTAAAAACCATTCCATTTTTATCTAAAATATAGTCTACATATTCTTTATCTCAATTTATCATGGCTAAGTTGGGCTGTGATAACATTAAACCCCTCAATGACTTGCACCAACAAAGGCTATTTTTCTTTCTTATAACACCTCCAGAATGAGTCTCTGCAATCAGGTCTTTACTTCAGGACCCAAAAGTAAATATTTTAGGTTTTGTGGGCCACTGGGTCTGTGTCACTATGGTTCACCAACGTTCTTCACCAACTCATCCTATTCTGATGTTATAGTGCAAAAGCAGTCATACACAAACAAATAGCATAGCTGTGTTTTAATGAAACTATATTTACTAAAATAGTCAGCTGAACAGGGAGCCACAGTTTGCCAAACCCTGGACTAGAGAATAAATCGGTGTGAGAGGCAGGGAAGACTTTTCATAGGAGTATGAATTCTAAGTGACCAGGCATGTGAACACCTGGGAAGTAGAGTATATAGGCAAAGGGTGCACCATGTACAAAGGTCCTGGGGTGAGAAAAACATTGTGTTCTTGCAGAATAGAGAAAAGGCCAGTCACTATAATACAGTGTGTTAGCGTCTGCTGTTATGAGCTAAGAGAGGTGCAGCTTATATAAAGTTTCATAGGCCATGTTAAGAAGTTTGAATATTATTCTGAGGGGAATTGGAAGGCACCTGAGTCTTTGAAACAGGGGAAAGCATAATTGGATTGACTCTAAAAAATGATCACTCAGGATGCTATGTGTAGGAAAGACTGAGAGGGAGGGCAAACACAAGGAAGGAGGTTACTGTGGTTATGTAGGAGAAAAGTAATGGTGTTCTGAACTAGCCATAGAAATAAAAAAAATTGAATAGATTCAAGACATTTAAAGCTGGAATGGCTGAACTAACTGAGAGTATAGGGAAGACAAGAGACATGTAGGTCTCTAGAGTATGGGTGTGTAATGACATTTTGCAGCTTTTCCTACTCACACAAAATAAATATGAAAGTATAAACAATTACCTGGAGATGTTAAGCAAAAAGAGCACTTCTATTCAAAATACAGTCATGATATATTCTATAACTGCTTCACTTCCCTATTTGATTTTGCCTTTTTGTAAGTAAAAACTAAATCCACTTTAGTTCACCAAATTTCTGATTGGCAAAGACTGGCTTTCTGATTTCAGAAACAAACAGGTTCCCAAGACAGATAAAGCTGAGTATTTTTTAATGTACACTCCAATCAATGTTCGTATATGTACCCCCTAAATCCAAGAAGCTAGTGTTTTTGCCATTTTTTTCTAAAGAGTAAAACATCCAATAGATTATGTATTGAAATTACTGTATACGCTGAGAATACAGTGCTGCAGCAAAATTAAAGCCCATACATGGACTTTATATTGGGGGAGTTGGGCAATGTTTAAATCAAGTAATATGTATTAATTGTGATTAACATTTACTGAGGTTAACATTTACTGTCCAGTAACAATTCTTATTTCTGAGTTTGTGAATTTTATTCCTTCTACATATGTCCCCTCATTTAAACCCATTATAGATTTTCCAAATACATTTGTTTCTTCTACCCCATTCTTTACGATCTGTATATTATTAGATATTAGGTTATCATAAGAATGAGGAGGGGGTAAAATTAGTAAAACATTTTAACATGGTCACACTTCCTCAAATGGAGAAATTTTTGGCCCTGGCTGACAAGGTTGTACTTGTTGAAAAACTTCATGCAGCAGACTCAAGACAATAAGAATACACAGCACACAAAGTATATAATGCTTAAGTCAATTCATTTTCATTATACTGTCATGATCAGTCAATTTGTTTTCCCATTTTTAATAACATTTCTGTATAAAGAATAGGTGTTGGAATAATTTTTCCACTAAATTGACCACTTTAACAGTTTAATAATTTCTCTTTCCAAAGTAATTTGCTGTCACAATTATTGAAAACTGATGTGATAAGCAAACAGATATTTGATTATTTTCATTACAATTATCATATGATTTTTAAAAAAATGAAAGAAAGCTATGAAAGTTAAGAGTCCTAGAGCTAAATTTATGGTTGTGAATAGAAAGCCTTTGAGAGAGAATTTTTTTTCTATTTTGAAGTCAAATGAAGAATATTGAGGAGATTGAAATTTGAACTGGGACAAATGGAGCTGAGCAGAATAAAAGTGGAAACCTCAAGCATCTCTTGCACTGACATGCTATTAATCAGTAAATGTGAAATTCAGGTGAGTAATACCTGAAAGCTTTTCTTTCCCTATTTCTTATTGCCTCTTTCTCAACCTTTCTATCCATATACATTTATTGTACCTCATATCTCATTTACTTTTTCTGTGGCTTGTATTGTTTCTTAAAAATAAGTTATAGCACCTCCTTTTCTCTAAAACAGGACTACACAAATAAAATCAGTGTTCTGTGGGTACTATACCTCTATCCACCACTTCAGTCTATTGGCATGATAGAATTCCCTGTTTGACAACTCATACTACCTACCAATTAATTGAAACAACCTTATGAAGAAGTGAAATAGAAATCAATATGAGAGAAAAATGTTGATCTGTTAAAATAAGTAATTGACTTGTACATATATTAGCACTCATCTAAAAAAGTTACACTGGAAAAATTCAACTGAACAATGTACCTAACAAGTCACTTGAGCATTTTGGAAATCAGAATCTTTTTTTTTTTTTTTTTTGAGGATTTTATTTATTTGAGAGAGAGAGAGAACGTGTGTGAGTCCGTGAGTAGGGAGAGGGGTGGAGGGAGAAGCAGACTACCCTCTGAGCTGGGAGTCCTCCAGGGGGCTAGATTCCAGTGGCCTGACATCATTAACAGGAGGAAGGTAGGCGCTTAACCTACTGAGGCACCCAGGCTCCCCAGAATCTTTTAAATTATTGTTTTTATGTTATATTTAAAATTCATTTTCCCTTGAAGAAAAAATACAATTTCCCTTATGCAACATAATGAATTTCTTCCCTGTTACGAATTTTATTTTTTATTCATGAGAACCCTTGTTTTAACCAGAAACAGTTTTGGAGAACTACATCCCCTTCTCCAATGTGCATGCACACACACTCCACTGTAATTAACATCTGTTTGGTACTAAATCAAATTAGCATTTGATTAGCACTGTTATTTCCTGACCCCAGTTAAAATATATTTATGAAGGCAATACATTTCTCCATGTTTATTCCCTAGCATCCTCTATATGGTATTTCCCTCTCCTTCAATCCCTCTTGTGCTTTTCTCACTCTCTATACAATGTTCAGGTTCTGATCACTCCTATATTTAGATATTCACTAATTAAATGAATCTCCTGAATGTAAAAATTTTCCTCAAATATCTGACTGAAGTAAGAACCCGAGCTGTCTAATATATAAAGAAATAGATTGCAGTAGTAACAGATAATCACATATGTAATGTTTCTTTAATATTAACATTCTTTTTTAAATTTTTTATTGTTATGTTAATCACCATACATTACATCATTAGTTTATGATGTAGTGTTCCATGATTCATTGTTTGTGCATAACACCCAGGCTCCATGCAGAACGTGTCCTTTTTAATACCTATCACTAGGCTAACCCATCCCCCCACCCCCTCCCCTCTAGAACCCTCAGTTTGTTTTCAGAGTCCATCGTCTCTCATGGTTCGTCTCCCCCTCTGATTTACTCCCCTTCATTCTTCCCCTCCTGCTATCTTCTTCTTTTTTTTTCTTAACATATATTGCATTATTTGTTTCAGGGGTACAGATCTGTAATTCAACAGTTTTGCACAATTCACAGCACTCACCATAGCACATACCCTCCCCAATGTCTATCACCCAGCCACCCCTCCCTCCCACCCCCCACCACTCCAGCAACCCTCAGTTTGTTTCCTGAGATTAAGAATTCCTCATATCAGTGAGGTCATATGATACATGTCTTTCTCTGATTGACTTATTTCAGTCAGCATAACATTCTCTATGTATTCATTAATAAGCTATTAGAAAAAAATTAAGACAGAAAGATTCAGATTTTTTCCTTTTGGAAGGCAAAATTTTATTTTCTCCTACTAGATTATACAAAATAGTCTAATTCCTCTCCATAAAGAAACAAATCAATTTCCCTCTCTCCCTCTCTCTCTTTCTCTCAATCTTATTTTGGAACAGCATCTCATGAATGAAAGGGATAATATGTCAACATTTGGTTAAGTAATTTCAGTAGAGTATGGAATAAAAAGTTACTGAGTGCCTATTATCAGCAAGGTTCTTTGCATATATAACTTCATTTAATAATTGGAAAAGCTTTACTAAGCACTTATTATCTGCATTTTGCTAATGAAGAAACTGAGGAGCAGAGAGTTTAACTAATTTGTTCAAGAACATATTTCAGGTAATGGGAATTCATAGCAGATCCATTTGTCTATAATGGATTTGTCCTTTGTTCTTATTCATAATTCTGCCCCATAAGAGACTTGTTATTAAACTTTATTATTTAATTTCCTCAAAATTGGGGCTTTGGAACTTTTTCCCCCTCTTTCTGGAACACTCTTTTCCAAACTTTTGAGTACCTCCTTTTTAGTATTCTGGTCACACCTCAAATATAATTACCTTAGAGGTCTTCCCTCCCTAACTCATCTAACTTAGGTTGGACACCCAATGCTCTTTTTCTTCCCCCCACCTCCCGGCTTTACTGAGATAAAATTGACATGTAACATTTATATAAGTTTAAGGTGTATGACACAATAACTTGATTAAGTATATATTGGGAAATATTTCCCTCAATAGGTTAGTTAACATTCATCACCACACAGTTACAAATGTTTTTTTCTTGTGATGAGAACTTTTAAGATCTAACCTTAGCATTAAACAATTTTAAAATATATAATATAGTACTGTTTACAAAGTCACCATACTGTACATTACATCCCCAGAATTTATTTACTTTATAAATGAAGTTTCTACTTTTTGATCACCTTCACCCATTTCCCAACCCCCAACTCCCCATCTCTGACAACCACCAATCTGCTCCCTGTCTCTATGAGTTAGGTTTTTTAAGATTCCATATATAAATGAAATCACACAGTATTTCTCTTTGTCTAACTTATTTCACTTAGCATAATACCTCAAGGTTCATCCATGTTGTCACAAATGGCAGGATTTCCTCCCTCTTTCTGGCTGAATAAAAATTCCATTATATATAAACATTATATATATATACACATACACACACACCTCTATATACATATACATACATTATATGTCACATTATGTATGTGTGTGTGTGTGTGTATACATACATATGCATATATAAACAGATACCACATTTTCTTTATTCATTTGTGTATAGACATTTAGGTTGTTTCCATGTCTTGGCTATTATAAATAATGCTTCAATGAACATGAAGGTGCAGATATTTCTTTGAAATAGTGATTTTGTTTCCTTTGGATATATTCCAGTGGAATCTCTGGATCATATATATTATGGCAGTCATATTTCAAATATTTGAAGGTCCGTTCTGTTTTCCATAATGGCTGCATCAATTTACATTCTTACCAATAGTGCACAAGGGTTCTCTTTTCTCTACCTCATCAACACTTACTTCTTGTCTTTCTTTTTAAAGAAAACAAGAACAAGCAGGCAGAGGGACAGAGGAAGAGGAAGAAACAGACTCACTGATGAGAAAGGAGCCCGATGTGGGGCTTGACCCCAGGACCCTGAGACTAGGACCTGAGCCGAAGGCAGACGCTTACCGACTGAGCCACCCAGGTGCTCACTTCTTGTCTTTCTGATAATAGTCATCCTAACAAGTGTGAGATCTCATTGTGGTTATGATTTGTATTTCCCTGATGATTATCAATGCTGAGCACCTTTTCATGTACCTGTTGGTCATTTGACCATCTTCTTTGCAAACATGTCTCTTCAGGTCCCTTGCCCATTCTTCTATTAGATTACTTTTGCTGGTGTGCTTGAGTTGTATGAGTTGTTCAATTCTTAAATATTTTGGATATTATTTCCTCTTATTAAATAGGTGGTTTACAAATATTTTCTTCCATCCCATAGGTTGCTTTTCATTTTGCTGATAATTTCTTTTACTATGTAGAAGTTTTTAGTTGGCTGTATTCTCACTTGTTTATTTTTGCATTTGGTGCTTGTGTTTTAGGTGTCATTTCCAAAAAATCATTGCCAAGACCAATGTAAATGAGCTTTTTTCTCTAGAAGTTAGTTGTTTCAAGTCTTACATGTAAGTCTTTAATCCATTTTGTGTTAATTTTTGTCAGTGGTGTAAGATAGGGGTCTAGTTTCATTCTTTTGCATCTAGGTTTCCAGTTTTTGCAGCACCATTTATTGAAGAGACTGTCCTTTGCCTATTGTATATGCTTGGTTCCTCTGTCATAAATTAAATGACCATATATGTGTGGGTTTATTTTGGGGCTCTCTATTGTGTTCTATTGATCTATATGTCTGTTTTTAAGCCAATACCATACTGTTTTAGATTGCTAGAGCTTTGTAAAAATAGTTTGAAATCAGAGAATGTAATGCCTCCAGCTTTGTTCTTTTTTCTCAGGATTGTTTTGACTATTTACAACTTTTATTCCATAAGAATTTTAGGATTGCTTTATCTATTTCTGTAAAAAGCAAACAAACAAATAAGCCATTGGAATCTGGACAGGAATTTCACTGAATCTATAGATAGCTTTGGAATAATATGAACATTTTAACATCAATTCTTCCAATCTATGAACATGAGTATCTTTCCATTTATTTCTGTCTTCTTCAATTCTTTCATTAGTATCTTACAGCTTTCAGTGCACAAATCTTTCATCTCCTTGGTTAAATTTATTTCTAAGCATTTTATTGTATTTGATGCTATTGTAAGTGAGACTGTTTTCTTTACATCTCTTTCAAATAATTGGTATTTCGTGTATAGAAATGCTAATTTTTAATGTATGGTGATTAACATAACAATAAAAAATTATGGTAAGAAAAAATAAATAAAAGAAATTAGGTAAAAAAAAATGCTACTAATTTTTGTAAGATTTTGTGTCCTGCAACTACACTGAAGTCATTGATAAGATCTAAAGTTTTTTGGTAGAGTCTTTAGGATTTTCTATATATAAAGTCATATCATCTGCAAACAGATAATTTTACTTTTTCTTCTCCAATACTGATGCCTTTTATTTCTTTTCCTTGCCTAATTACTCTGGCTAGCAGTTCCAATATATGATGAATAAGAGTGATGAGAGTGAGCATGCTTCTCTTGTTTCTGATCTTAGAGGAGAAGTTTTGACTTTTCACCACTGAGTATGATGTTAGCTGTGGGCTTATTATATATGACCTTTATTATGTTAAGGCATGTTACCTCTATACCAATTTGTTGAGAGTTTTTATCACAAATGGATGTTGAATTTTGCCAAATGCTTTTTCTCCATCTATTGAGATGATATGATTTTAATATTTCATTCTAAGAAAGTAATGTATCACATTTATTGATTTACATATGTTGAAACATCTTTGCATCCCACAGATGAATCCCACTTGATCATGCGGTATGATCTTTTTCATGTGCTGCTGAATTTGGCTTGCTAGTATTTTATTGAGAATTTTTGCATCTATATTGACAAGAACATTTGCCTGGAGTTCCCTTTTCTTATAGTGTCCTTATCTGGCTTTGATATCAGGGTAATGCAGGCCTAATATGAGTCTGGGAGTGTTCCCTCCTCGTCAGTTTCTTTGGGAAGAGTTTGAAAAGGATTGGCATTAACCCTTCTTTAAATATCTGGTAAAATTCCCCACTGTAACCATCTGGTCCTAGACTTTACTGAGAAGTTCTTGATTATTGATTCAATCTCCTTAACTAATTATTAGTCTGCTCAAATTTTCTATTTTTTATGACACAGTCTTGGTAGGTTATATGTTTCTAGGGATTTGCCTATTTCTTCTATGTTATTAAATTGTTGGTATACAGTTGTTCATAGTAATCTCTTCTGATTCTTCACATTTGTGTGGTATTGACTATAATGTCTCCTCTCTTGTTTATGATTTGGGTACTCTCTTTTTTTTCTAAAGCTGTTAGTCTTGCTAAAGGCTTGTCAATTTTATCTTTTCCAAGATCCAACTTAGTTTCCTAAATCTATTCTTTTTTTTTAATTTTTTTATTGTTATGTTAATCACCATACATTACATTAGTTCTTGATATAGTGTTCCATGATTCATTGTTTGTGCATAACACCCAGTGCTCCACGCAGAACGTGCCCTCCTTAATACCCATCACCAGGCTAACCCATCCCCCCACCCCTTCCCCTCTAGAACCCTCAGTTTGTTTTTCAGAGTCCATCGTTTCTCATGGTTTCTCTCCCCCTCTGACTTATTCCCCTTCATTCTTCCCCTCCTGCTATCTTCTTCTTTTTCTTTTTTCTTAACATATCTTGCATTATTTGTTTCAGAAGTACAGATCTGTGATTCAACAGTCTTGCACAATTCACAGCGCTCACCATAGCACATACCCTACCCCATATCTATCACCCAGCCACCCCATCCCTCCCACCCCCTACCACTCAGCAACACTCAGTTTGTTTCCTGAGAGCTTTTCCCCTAAGGTCAGGAACACGGCAGGGATGTCCACTATCACCACTGTTATTCAACATAGTATTAGAAGTCCTAGCCACAGCAATCAGACAACAAAAAGAAATCAAAGGCATCCAAATCGGCAAAGAGGAAGTCAAACTCTCACTCTTTGCAGATGATATGATACTGTATGTGGAAAATCCTAAATCTATTCTATTGTTTTCCTGTTCTCTATTTTATTTATTTCTGCTCTAACCTTTATTATTTCCTTCCTTCTGCTAACTTGGGTTTAGTTCATTCTTTTTCTAATTCTGTAAGGTGTAAGGTTAGGTCATTTATTTGAGATCTTTTTTGTTTCTTAATGTATGTACTTACTGCTAGAAACTCTCCTCTTAGAACTGCTTTTGCTATATTCTGTAAGTTTTGTTATGTTGTGTTTCCACTTTAGTTTGTCTCAAGATATTTATTTTTCCCCTTTTGATTTGATTCTTTGTTTGTTAAGGAGTGTGTTGCTTAATTTCCATGTATTTGTGAATTTTCCAGGTTTATTCCAGTTATTGATTTCTAGTTTTCCACCACTGTGGCTGGAGAAAATAGTTGATATATTTTCTAACATCTTAAATTTGTTAAGACTTACTTTGTCCTCTAACATATGATCTATCTTAGAAAATGTCCCATGTGCACTTGAGAATAATATGAATTCTTCTGCTATTGGATGCAATGTTCCATATATATCTGGGAGGTCCATTTGGTCTATAGTGTTATTTCTTATTCTCTGTCTAAATGATCTATCCATTGTTGAGAGTAGGGTATTAAAGTCTCCAACTATTATTGCTGTTTATTTCTCCTTTTAGTACTATTAGCATTTGTTTTATATATTAGGTGCTCTGATGTTGGATACATAAATACCTACAATTGTTGTATTTTCTTGATGGATTGACTCCTTTATCATTACATAATGACTTTATTTGTCCCTTTTGACTATTTTTCTCTTTAAGTCTATTTTGTCTGATGTTAGTATAGCGCCCCCCCCGATTTCTTTTGATTACCAAAAGAACTTTGTTAGTTTCCTTTGTTGGTTTCATGTCTATTTGATTCTTTGTGACCCTTGATTCCTTGCATTGGTATTTGCATATCTGAGTAAGTAGTCTTGTCCTCCAGACTCCAGCTCAGCTTTGAGTTCTGAATGGGTCAGCTGGTAGCATCCTTGGGCAGGTGGGGTTTGCTATCAGTTTCTCTATTTGGGTTAGGCCACTGCTCATGCTCTAAGATCAAGGGACATGCCACTGGCTGGAAACAGTGGGATAGAAGAGCCAGCCTGATAACTTGCTCAACTGTCACCATATGAAGGACTCTCTGGCTGCCCAGATGCTCTGGTCAGGCTTTCTAGCCAGCTGGGATGGGATGCTGTATTCAGCAGTTGGGCAGGGCTGCAAATGTGCTTGCCTGTCCAGGTGGAGCCATAGAAAGGGTTACACAGTCATTATGGTTCAGTGTGGCAGAACTGTCCACCCTGCTCTTTAGCCAAATGGGGCAGATGATGCAAGTAAAGCATACAAGTAAAGCTGTATCTTACAACAGCTGCTGTGATTTCAACTCAACTTGAGAACTCTTAACTGAGGCAAGACAATTCTAACTAGCTATATATTAAAAGTCCATAATTTGAATCTTTTATCACTTATATGAGGCAGTATAACACAGGGTTTAATGCAGAGGCAAGAATAATTGTCACTGATGCTTTTAAGTGCTTACTTCAGCAGGCAGCTAAACAAACAGGGATAGAACAATATAGGCCACAAATGTATATAACAATATTCATTACCTCTTTTTTTAAACAAAAGGTATTTTTAGAGATATTTTTGAACGTTTTGTTTTCCCAACTGTTTGTCTAATTAAAATTATACCTATAAAAATTACCTTATAATGAAATAATTTCTTAAAGAGTTTAATTCAGCCATGAAGTTAGATTGGAGACACCATTTACCTAATATCCAGAAAATTCACTATATTCCATCTTTTTTTCTATCATCATAATTTTGCATATATAAATTGAACCTTGCTTACTTTCATTCTGGTTATGTCCATATCATATGATTAGGTTGGCCATAGCATGATTAATTTAGAAATTTCAGTCACATTAATAAACCATGTATTAAAAGATATACTATTATTATTTTAATATCTATATATTACCTGTCTATCTATCCATCTATTTATCTATCTAATCAAAGTTAGCATAGTTATGCTCTCAATTGAACATCTTATCTTTGTTTTCTTTCCTTTGGAAAAACTTCTATGACATATAGTATTCTCTGAAAGATTTACAATGGGATACTAGATAGGCTGTACACTTGGAACTTTAAATAACATCCATGCACAGCACCCAGGTGGAAAGATGGACTAGGAAACAGGTATCCAAATAAAGGCTGGGGAGTGATGATGAGGTCCTCGGATAATAGATGTGAAAAAGGTAAAGAATGCCATAGCTGCCCAAGTTTGAGGAAGACATGATCTGCAAGTGGCAGGGAAGAGCTAGGAGAGTGCAGTGTCAGGTCCTGATTAAGTGCTACACAGAAATAAAAGAGTGAACAACCTCCACTCCAGGGGGATGGAAGAGGGGGGCCAAACTTAATTTCTCATGCTGCGATTTATATTTCCATTCTCCCTCTCTTTTTACAAAACAGAATTTATGTTTTGAAAAGTAATATAAAATCATTTTAATACCTAATACAGGTCAGCTGAAATCTATCACATTCACATAAGAATTATTATTATTATTATAATGCAAACGCTTAAGATGTATTTTACTTAATTCTTGCCACAAGCCTGGAGAAAGGCACAATTAATACTTTCACTGTTATGAATCAGGAAATTAAAGCTCAGAGTGGTTAAGTGATTTGTCCAAAATTAGTTACTGACCTGGCTAGGAATTGAATCTAGGCTTATTTGTATCTATCTTTGTTACTCTTAGCCAATTACTTTGATCTCAAGAATGGTAAGGATAGTAACTTTTCCTAAGGAAAAAAAGTACTAAGAAATATTGCCTTAAATTTTACACAGTAAGCTTCAGGAATCCATTAGAAATTGTACAAAAAAAAATGTGAAGTGGGGCACCCGGGTGGCTCAGTCCATTAAGCGTCTGCCTTGGGTCAGGTCATGCATGATCTCAGGGTCCTAGGACCAAGCCCCACATCTAGTGAGGCTCCCTGCTCAGCGGGGAGCCTGCTTCTCCCTCTGCCCTTCCCCCCACTTGTGATTGCTTGCTCAATCTCTCTCAAATAAAATCTTTTAAAAATGTGAATAGTCTCTTTTCTACAAAAAAGTTAGAAAATTTTATAGGAGGAATTTGACTGAAGAGATTTGAATTTTAATTCTAATTTCACCACTAATTATTTGTATCATTTAAGTCACTTAACTTCACTGGGTCTGTTTCCCCATTTATAAACTAAATATGTTTTCCTGTGATATCTCCAAAAACCTTTCTAGCTCTCAAATTATAAGATCGCTAAAAATGTTTGTTGATTAACTTATATTAAGAGTAGGAAAAAAATCCATGTAAGGTCTTTACTTATTATCTAACTTAATATTTATTTTTAAATAATTTGTATAAAATTTATCTTTAAAAAGAATGACTTTGCAGTTATGAAAATAATTAGAAACAAATCTATACGAAATTTTACTAGTCATAAAAACTGAGACATTTAACATCTAACATCTTAAAATTATTTTTCACAACACTTTTTACCTTATAGCTATTGACAAAAAGATTTCCATTTTAGCATGACAAATTTTTGCAGGTACTGCATAGGTTGAATGAATGTTAATGTAATTATTTTATAATACTGTATAGGCTTATCTTTGAAGAATTCCAGAAGGAACACCCTGAAAACCAAGAAACTGAAATGACTTACAATTCAACAGAGGTAATCTTCTGGAAAATTTGGACCCATTCATCTATATGCTTTGTTCCAGAGTTACATAAAACTTCAGCAACTAGGATGTATAGTTGAGCCTTATCCCTAATATGTGGAATTTTAGTGCAAACAAAGAGTCCCTCAAGCCTGGGAACAAACTGCATAATAGAGACTGAATTAAAATATAAAATCATAGATTCCTAATTTGAGGCCTTGTCCCTTTTTTAATTTTAACATGTTTTACAAAATGTTCTAATATTAACTTAACAAAGCTATACATAAGTAAAAAGTAGCTGCTAACAGCCTGACATGAATTATGACTGTATCATTTTCTAGCTTAGCTGTGGGGTTGGATCATTTTATTTAGGATAACTGCATAACAGAGGTAGACTGGCTACAGAAGAAAGGCTTCCCAAGTCAGGCTGAATATTTTTCAATCCGTCTTCTATGACTGCCACTGATTCTTCAGATCATATAGTAGTTCCCTTTCTGTTTTCCAAAGGTTTTGTGTTGTCAACTTTAAAAAAAGGTACTTGTAGTTTAGTCTCAGTTCCTATAGAAAAGGCCCTTTCCTTTGCCTCCCAAGTAGTATCTGCAAAGTTCCTCCGAAGATAAAGACAATCTTCACTGCTACTGACTCTAAATATAGGAAAAGACTATATGCAGAGTTTGGGAGACATTCCTAAATTCCTTTTTTCCAGCCCATCAAGAGTGTTTGGGGATGACCTGTCATCTCACTAAAGTCAGAGAGAAAACATAAATGTTGGAAGTTGTGGGTTTTGTCCTATACTCACTAGGTGATAGCGATTAGATGACATAACTTGGATGTCTGAATTTCCATCTGCAAAGAAGAATAATCCAGATATACTTTAAACACATTATAAATCCTGGATATCTGAAACCAAATGCTGAAATTGGTTCTTTTGTCCCAGTGAAACTGCTGAATGGACATTGTGCAAATACAAAAGAACTGATAGAGTAGAATAGTACTGTAGACTGAAAACTTGTCTCAGACGGCATTATGACAGCTGGAGAAGTTTAGATAAGGAAAAATGAAATGTCAGAATTCTTGTCTGAGAGGTTTACAGTATGATGGCATATGCTTCTGTTGAAGCTGTAGGCAACCCTGCCTTAATCCAATTGTTGCAACCACTGGTTGAAAAAAAAAATACACAATTTACTTCCTACTATGATATAAAAGGTTCTTACTTAAAACTGTAAGACCACAAAGAACAGTTAGAGGATTTATATTCAGTTTTTCCAGTTTAGAAAATTAGAGGAGGAAACCATCTACGTAGTACTCAAAGAAAAAGACAATTTAAGAAAATAGACGCAGGGCTATTTTAATATTGAGAGAGAGGAACACACAAAAAAACTAAATCCCTGGGCAGTGCCTGGCTGGCTCAGAAGGTAGAGCATGAAATTCTCAGGGTTGTGAGTTCAAGCTCCACGTTCAGCATAGAGCTTACTTAAAAAAAAAAAATTAAAACCCCAACAGTTCTGCCTGTGCTATGTGAAAATATCACTGCAATGCTACTTTTATTGAGGCTTTTCAAAGACAAATATGGATGAGTGCTACCACACTGCCACCTGGTGATCAGGCAGGTAGGAGGGATTTGAACCAAAATGCCTGACAAAGATGTCAGAGTTTGACAATGAGTATTTCATATGCCGAGTTTCTCTAACATATCCAAATTTGCTAGTAACACAAAAAATGAATTAATGTTAATGTAATTATTTTATAATACTGTACAGGCTTATCTTTGAAGAATTCCAGAAGAAACACCCTGAAAACCAAGAAACTAAAATGCCTCACAATTCAATAAAGTTTATCTTTTGAAAATCTGGACCCATTCATCTATCTGCTTTTTTCCAAATAGAGTTACAAAGAATGCTAAATCCTTTTTTATTTTTTGTTTGTTTGTTTTGTTTGTGTAAAGTAAATGCGCAAACTCTTCATAGAGGTTCAAGAGTTAGTGACTTATTCCTGGAAATGGAAGAGGAAAAGAATGCCATGACCTAAATTTCTTCTATTTCAAATGGTGCATTTTATGTTAGCAATCTTGACTCGCATTGTCAAACTACTCACTCAATTTAGAGTCACTCATTGATTTTATAATACTGCCTTTTCTTTTATAAATGATTTGGCCAAGAAAGAAATGGCTTCCGCAGTTTTAAGTTGAATGTCAAAAGCAACAAATGCAAAGAAACGGAGGGAAGAAAAGATGTCAGTATTACATGAAGATGAATGTTTTATGTTATCTTTTTTTAAACTGTTGAGAATTAGAACCAATTTCAATAAGCAAATATAGGTGTTGAGACAACTAAATTGTAAGACAACTCATATTTTGGACAAACCTGTATCATTTATCTAGTCACAGGTATGGAGATGAAATTTAAGATTTACATTTATTTCCCCGTTTTCTAGGCTCATACCGACTAAACTGTAAGAGAATCTATGAAGAATGTAGGATGAAGCAAACCAAAGGAGAACCAATATGGCAAAGCCAACTACAATGAGTCAGCTCTTCCTCAACAGGTCAAAAATAATTTCAGAAATTTGAGAACTACAAAATGGGTAGAGTTCCAATCAGTGTTTTTATGTATATAGCATATTTTTTTTAAGATTTTATTTATTTATTTGACAGAGAGAGAGAGAACAAGCAGGGAGAGCAGCAGAGGGAAAGGGAGAAGCACGCTCCCCACTGAGCAGGGAGACTGACGTGGGGCTCGATCCCAGGATCCCGGGATCATGACTTGAGCAAAAGGCAGCTGCCCAACCAAGCCACCCAGGCACCCCTATACATAGCATATTCTTAGTGATTGTGATAAATCATGAGAAAGTAGTTAACCACTAATACGGATTTCTAGGTGATTTAGATCATCTCTTTTCAGACCCCTATTCAAACTGTCAAATCATCCAAGCTTTCTGTTAAGAGATAAATTAATCATTTACTTCCAACCACCTTCAAGTATGCATGCTTAAAGAAACCCCACACTGCTGGTGATATAGGCATATGGAATAGTTTATCCGATCTACATACCATTTTGTAGCTTCACTATATTTATAAGAGGCTGAACATGTGCTTCTAGTTACTGCAAAGGGTGAGATCTTTCTTTTTAATTTTTTTTAAAGATTTTATTTATTTATTTGACAGAGAGAGACACAGTGAGAGAGGGAACACAAGCAGGGGGAGAGGGAAAGGGAGAAGCAGGCTTCCCGCGGAGCAGGGAGCCCGATGCGGGGCTCGATCCCAGGACACTGGGATCATGACCTGAGCCAAAGGCAGACGCTTAACGACTGAGCTACCCAGGCGCCCCGCAAAGGGTGAGATCTTATCAGTCTACCTATGGAGCCAAAGAGGCTGTATCAAATGGTGTGTGAAAAATAGTGAAAACAGTCCCTTGGTGAGGGATGGTGGTGTGAGTTGTGATGTTTCTGTGCTGTACTCATATCCTAAAAAAATATTTTCCTATCACTCAGTTTTCATCCACTCATATTTTTATTCCTCATGTTTTCATGTTAGTGCATTAACTTATTGACTCAACTCGGCTAAGAGTCAAAATTGGAAAGCTAATTTATTTGAGCAGGAATTTGTTCATTGTACTTCAGTAAGAAAAAAAGGCAACATGAAACGTCCAACAGAAGAGTATTGGATAAAATATTTAGAAATAGAATCTTTTCCTTATAATTGACAATCACACGTAAAATACTGTGGGCAGTTCTATTCATTGCTCTTTTGAAGGACAATGAGAGATGGACTATTTATTCTCTCCTGAAACTGGGGTATGCCTGTTCCCATTGTTTCTCCCCAAGGCCCATTGTCACAATACTCAACCAGGAGCAGAATTTCAGCTGAACAATTTCAGAAGCACTAAATAAGTGACAAAGAGAGAAAGGAAGTGAAGAATCCTGCTATGTTCACCTGTGCATAATAAACAGGCAGTGAAGTTCATGATCAGCAGATAGTGGGCATTAATAAATCTTCGTTTGACTGAAATTTCTAAAAGTGCAGTCTAAAAAAATGAGCTTTTCAGTTTGGAAACAGGAAAACTAAAAGAATGTGATTTATTTCTATAAAATCACAAACAGCTAGTACAGTTAGGTTTACCAAATTTCAGGATCTCCCTTAAGCATGATGTTTGTGGGCAGAGTGCTTTATAGCATACAAAGCACTTTAATATTCTTTATCTTATATTCTTTTCCCAACAATACTGAAAGATACATAGGATTCTCATTATAGATTTGAAGAAGCAGGATCTTGGGAGATCTCATAACTCAAAATCATTCGTTTTTAAACACATTGCAAGTGAGTGGAGATTTTTAAGACAAGTAAAAGAAATCATACTTTACATACCACATTTTGAATTCGTTGATGTGAAAATGTTGGGGTTCAGAGCAAATGGTCAAGAACGAATTCCTGAGGCATCTTCAGTGCAAAAAGGGTGGTTTTATTCAAGCACAGGGACAGAACCCATGGGCAGAAAGAACTGCACTGGGATTGTGAGTGACTGATTACATACTTTCAAATTGGAGGGGGGCTAGAGAGAGCATAAGTCTCTAAGGAATTTGGAAGCAAGGTTTCCAGGATCTTGAGGGGCTAGCTATTGTTGGGAAAAGGGCATTTATTACTGTCTAGTAAAGACTTAGTCATGAGACCCTTCAGATGTGTATCAGTGGGCCATATGCTTGGAGGATGATTGCTAACATTTCTTGGAGGGGGGTAGAGATAAAGGAAGTTTCCAGAGGGAGTTTACAGGATCCTGGAGATCTGGCTAATGTCAAGCTTAGGTTGTCCTATTTTGCCTTTAGCTAAGTGTTAATCTGGAGGCAGCTAAGCTCCTTGACGAAGGTCATTCTGCCTGTTTCAAGTACTTGTCAATGGGCTGTTAAGTTATAAGTTTAATTCTTTTTCTTTTGTCTTTCTCCACATCATTATTACTTTGAGAATTTATTAGGTACAAAAAGGAATTAATCCAACAAAGTTTTATAGATAATAGAGCTCTATGATATTTAGGGTTATTAAGAGTTGTTTAGTCAAAACTTCTATTTTGGGATTTAAAACATGGAGGGCAGATTCCCACATTAAAATATATGTTTCTTGATAATACTGAGAGTATATGTAACTTTTACTCTCTAAGTCATGAAAAATTTGTAATGATTAGCTTTTCAAAAAAAGGGAGTATGATTCTAATTAATAAAAGCCATAACCATAATATACTTTTTAAAAGGCATTACTCAACATTTATAATATTTTGAGGAAGTTACAAGTATAATATTGACCCTTCTATAATGAAACACTGTGCACTATTAAAAGGATATCAAATAAAGATTTAATAAATTTTATAATTAATCTTTTAGGTATTAGAGCACAAGAGGATTTATTTGTTCCATATTATGGTAGAAGGCAAATCAAGGAAAACTGCTCAAAAACACTATTATGTTTATCCAACTTTGCCTCTAAAATAAGAAAAGCAGTTTGATTTTTTATTTTGTTCTGAATACATGTACTTTAAATTATTTTAGACTATGTATACAAGACTTTGGCTAGGGAATAAACTAAGGCAAATTATCATAGGGAACAATCTATATTACTGTTCTCTTTATTCTTCAGCCTCTTTTAATTGGTGGGCTTTGTTGGTTGTATCCATCCCCCAAACAAAAAGAATGGAAAATGACTGACTCTTAAAGAATAGGCCCAAGTCTCCTGGGTCTTTTAACAGGTAAGCTTCTCTCTTGCCTTAAGTTTTGCACGTGTTACATATATAATAAAGAAGGAAAACTAAATCAGAATTAGAATCAAAATGTGTTTTGTAAACTCCTTTTATACAAATTCATTCTCTAATCTTTATTTATAAAAGAAAGAAACCAGAAGATGTGCACATATGAAAATGACATGTTGGTAACTTGTGTAAGCTTTTGTGCTATATATACTTTTTCTTTTATATACATAGAAAAACTAAAAAGAATTCCTTTCTGAGGGACACATTTTCTTTAACATTACAGAAGTAATTCAAAACCTTTAAAATATATTGTTAAATATTATGCCTGGAGATAAAATAACAGACTACAATGTTAGAACAATAGATAACTAGAATAACTACAAAAAATTAGAATGGACAACTAGATAACTAGAAAAAATTCTTTTTCCTCTATTTCTTTTCATATCTGTCACCTATACAAATATAAGATAGAATATTAACAATATTTTATGTTTTTTTTTTTTCTGGTCTAGCCAAAGGTTTGCAAGTTTGGTTTATCTTTTCAAAGAAACAATTTTTGTTTTCATTGATTCTCCCTATTGTTTTTTCTATTTTCTATTTCATTTATTTCCTCTCTAATCTTTACTATTTCCTTCCTTCTGGTACTTTAGGTTTAGATTGCTCTTCTTTTTCTAATTAAGGTATAAAGTTAGGTTATTTATTGGAGATCTTTTGTCTTTTTTAAGATATAAATTTACCACTATAAATTCTCCTCTAAACACTACCTTCACTGCATACCATAAACTTTAGTATGCTATGTTTTAATTTTTATTCCCTAAGTATTTCCAAATTTCTTTTGTGATTCCCTCTTCGACCCACTGGTTATTTAAGAGTATGCATTTTGATTTCCTTATATTTATGGATTTTTAAGTTTTCCTTCTGTTACTGATTTCTAGCTTCATTCAATATTCTACCTTTATGGTCACAGAAGATAACTTTGTATAATTTCAATCTTTTCAAATTTATTTAGACTTGTTTTGTGGCCTAATATAGTCTATCCCAGAGAAGGTTCTGTGTGCACTTGATATACTGTTCTACTCTTATTGGGTGGAGTGCTGTGCTTATGTCTGTTAGATACAGTTGGTTTCTGTTTTTTCCTCAGATGTATGAAGATATAATTGATATGGTGTAAGTTTAAGATGTACAATGTAATGATTTGATATATAAATATATTCTGAAATGATTACCATAATAAGGTAACACATCCATCATCTCACACAGTTAAACATTTTGTGTGTTTAAGAACTTTTAAAATCTACTCTCTTAGCAACTTTCAATATATATAATACAGTATTGTAGTTGGTTTATAGTGTTGTTCAAGTCCTATATTTGCTTACTGATCTTCTGTCTAGATATCCAATCCATTGCTAAAAATGGGGTATTGAAGTCTTCGATTGCTATTGTAGAACCATTTCTCTACTTAATGCTGTCAACATTTGTTATATTTCGGGGGCTCTGTTGTTTGGTGTATATATGTTTATTATTGTTTTATCTTCTTGATGAATTAACACTTTCGTCAATACTTAATGCCCATCTTTGTCTCTCTTTTTTTTTTTGCTTAAAATCTGTTTTTTCCATATTAGTATAATCATCCCAGCTCTCTTTTGGTTACTATGTGCATGAATATCTTTTTCTGCCCTTTCAGTTTTAACCTACTTGTATATTTGGATCTAACATATCCTCTGTCAAGAGAATACACTTGGCTTTCGTGCCGATAGCGCTCTTGCAAACATGGTGAACATTCCTAAAACCCGCTAGACTTTCTGCAAGAAGTGTGGCAAGCACCAGCTCCACAAAGTGACACAGTACAAGAAAGGCAAAGATTCTCTTTATGCCCAGGGAAAGC
The DNA here is from genome assembly GCF_009762305.2 of Zalophus californianus. Lineage (NCBI taxonomy): Eukaryota > Metazoa > Chordata > Mammalia > Carnivora > Otariidae > Zalophus > Zalophus californianus. The sequence continues at coordinate 67,473,728 of NC_045606.1, read as the reverse complement.
AGTGTTACGACAGGAAGCAAGAGTGGCTATGGTGGGCAGACTAAGCCGATTTTCCAGAAAAAGGCTAAAACTACAAAGAAAATTGTGCTGACGCTTGAATGTGTTGAGCCCAACTGCAGATCTAAGAAAATGCTGGCTATTAAGAGATGCAAGCGTTTTGAACTGGGAGGAGATAAGAGAAAGGGCCAAGTGATCCAGTTCTAAGCCTCATATTTTGTTATATTATGAAGACAATAAAATCTTGAGGTTATATTCACTTCATTTGGTTGCAGTTGGTCTTTTAAGAGGGAAATAAACTAGTGCCATCAATAAAATTCCCCTTGTGGGGCAGTTTATGCTTGAGAAAAAAAAAAGAGAGAGAGAGAATATACTTGGATGATATCTTTTTATCCATTCTGCCAATCTCTGCCTTTTGATTGGGGTGCTTAATTCATTTACATTTGATGTAATTGCTTATAAAGAAAGGACATACTTTTGCCATTTTTAAATTGTTTATGTTCTACATAATTTTTTATTTCCTCCATTATTACCATCTTTTGTGTTCAGCTGTGCTGTTTTTTGTTTTTTGGGGTTTTTTTTTTTTTTTTTGATAGTGCTATTGTTAGTTCATTCTAATTTTATGAACGAATTCTTTTTTGCATATTTGTAAGATATTTTTTCATTGGTTACCATGGGATTATAATGAACATCCTAAATTTATAATAATTGTATTGATACCAACTTAGCTTCAGCAGTATTCGAAAACTCTGCTCCTATATATCTCTGCTCCCTCTGCCTTAATGTTTTGTTTTCACAAATTATATTTTTATATATTATATACCCAATAACATAGATTTATAATGATTTTTATGTATGTCTTTAAATCATACAGGAAATAAAAAGCAG